>NC_137614.1:6679154-6931220 GCF_963280865.1 Gymnoscopelus braueri
GTACTGTACTGTACTGTACTGTACTGTACTGTACGTACTGTACTGTACTGTACTGTACTGTACTGTACTGTACTGTACTGTACTGTACGGTCTGTACTGTACTGTACTGTACGTACGTACTGTACTGTACTGTACCTGTACTGTACCTGTACTGTACGTACTGTACTGTACGTACTGTACTGTACGTACTGTACGTGCTGTACGTACTGTACCTGTACTGTACGGTCTGTACTGTACGGTCTGTACTGTACTGTACTGTACTGTACTGTACTGTACTGTACTGTACGGTCTGTACTGTACTGTACGTACTGTACGTACTGTACTGTACCTGTACTGTACTGTACTGTACTGTACTGTACTGTACTGTACTGTACTGTATGGTCTGTACTGTACTGTACCTGTACCTGTATGGTTGCATCTTTGTGTTGCAATCAGCCGCAGCTGTTGAGGCTGTGCTCAAACATACAGAGAGGCCGTGCTCATACGGACGGACACACAGACGGACAGACGGACAGACGGACAGACGGACACACAGACACACAGACACGGTCAAATGTAGGAGTGGTTGGCACCACTCAAAAAGAGCAGACCAAGTTAAAAAAAAGTTATACAATATAGAGGGGGTCCCTGCTTCATCTCTCTCTCTCTCTCTCAGCTAGGGGGTCCTTGGCCGGAAAAACGTTGAAGACCGCTGCGCTAATGCAATTATTTGAAGAATTATTGTTGTCAACCAGTGGTTCTCAACCTTTTCGGGATCAATGGAACTAACGTAGGATACTTTATAGTTATCACAAAGAAAACTTTTTCAAGGTTTTAAAGAAAGAAAAAACATGATTTCCCCCCCTTTTATATATCGTTGTTGTCGGGCTGCGGGCAGAAACCTCTTATCTCCATATTTTAACTTTTTCTGGGGGGTTTTTCTCGTAAATTAACGCCCTGCTTGATCATGCTACAGCGTCACACTAAAGCATCATGGGGCGGCCATAGCTGAGTGGTTAGTGAGCCCGCCTAGGGAGCCAGAGAGGCCCTGGTTGCCCCAGGTACGATGCCAGGCCACGCCAGCATATGTGTCGATGAAATGAAATTTGTCCCTGAGCAAGACTCTTAACCCCTAATTGCTCACAGGCCCTCATTGGAAACAAGCCCGCCAGGACTTTCATGAACGTCCTGTTAAAAGGAATTATCCTTATCCTTATCAAAAGTAGCAGATCCTCAAGCTCGAAACACCGCGCGAAGCGATCTGCTACTTATTTTTTAATAGTCTGATGGCTGGCTTAGCCTGTGGCCAGTGGTGGAAAAAGCACTCAAATGTTTTACTTAAGTAAAAGTATCAATACTGCAATGTAGAAGTACTCTGTTACAAGTGAAAGTCAGGAATTAGCCAGATAACCTTTGTCAACCTCAAATGTACTTGAGTAAAAGTACAAAAGTATTGGTATCAAAATGTACTTAAAGTACCAAAAGTAAAAGTACAAAAATGTTTGAAAATAGCAGATCTACAAGCTCAGCCTGTAGATCGGCTATATTCAAATAGCCTTCAAATGCCTGTGGCCTGCTGGGAAATTGCCTGCGATTAATGATGGGAAACGGCGCGACTCTGTCCTCGTGGCCACGGCTAACAGAGGGGAAACGGCGTGACTCGGCCCTCGTGGCCACGGCTAATAGAGGGGAAACGGTGTGTCCCGGTCTTCATGGCCACGGCTAATAGAGATGGAGCGCGGCATCAATGAATGAAAAGGTCAGACTTTATCTGATTTATGGTCCATCCGTATGACGTGTCGCACACGCTGAAAACAGCCGATTTGCAAGCTCACAGCGCGTCGCCGTGGCTCCTGATAAACATGTTTGTGGCTGTAAATGAATACAAAGGTTATCTGGCTAATTGTGCCACAGTGATGTCTGTATCTTTCCAGTTAGCATTTTAAAGCGTCAATCTGGAACTTATGTTAATGAATAAAAGAAGATTTTAACCAACAGACCTAGACAGTAGTATTGGTGACCACACAAGTCGTGAATGCATGCATTACTTTCCACCAGTGTGTCAGTTCCACAGTGAACTGTGAGAAACCCAACACATCATGTGAGCACATGTTCATGCCTTGCTTCACATAATTAGCTAACAGCGCCCTCTGCTGCCAAAGACACTGCAGAGCAGACACCACCACACCAAATAAATGCATGTCATATTTGGCAGGTAGTCTCCTGCTTATTTTAGTGTAAACAGGTTGGTTGGCCTTCCTTGCAAAATGGCAGAATGGAGCATTGGTATCAATTTCTTTATAAGGCTGTGTTGCACCAACTGCCTTCTTACTTGTGTTCTTAATTGACTCCAAGGCCCACTAGTGTTTTTATAACCTGAGATCTGATGGGCATGTACATAATTCCCACGTCTAATACAGTCTTTGGTGGAACTGCTCAAGTGTGTTTGCAGCATCATCCGCTAGCGTATCTTCACGACCACGCGCATGTCGTGCAGGGAATGATTATCGTACCCCTCTGAAAAAAACCTAGAACACACCACTGGCCCGGGTGGATATGGTAGGGTACTCAACTCAACAGTACTTGAGTACACACACCAGCCCAACCAATTAGTCCATGAGCCGGAGCCCCAAAATTGAGCAATGATTATCGAAAGAGTGGGCAAAACCATACCTATATTAAATTGTTTATAGGGTCAATATAAGTAAATAAATATATGATAACCTTTCCACAGGAGCAGCTTTTTCATATTTATCACACATTTTGTTATTTTCCCCATACATACATGACAGGTGAAAAAATTACAAAATTTAAAAAATAGTTATCATAATGAAACTTCCCCAGTTGATTACTTACATGAAGACAATGATTTATCGTATTACAAGTTTTCTGAAATTGTATGTTTAAATATGCAAATTAAGCATTAGGAAAATATGCCCGAATTTGCATAACTTTCCAGAATCAACATTGGAACATTGGACAAAGCCAGAGTGAACATTCTTATTTCATTTTGATAAGATGTTGGAGTCAAAGGTTTTTAACGAGGGAATATTCAATATCTGGCTCAATTTTGGGGCTCTGGCTCATGGACTAAATGCCTAATTTGCATATTTAAATATACAATTTCAGAAAACTTGTAATACGATAAATCATTGTCTTCATGTAAGTAATCAACTGGGGAAGTTTCATTATGATACCTATTTTTTAAATGTTGTAATTTTTTTCACCTGTGGGAGTGAGAATGTGTTGCATGTACGTATGGGGAAAATAACAAAATGTGTGATAAATATGAAAAAGCTGCTCCTGTGGAAAGGTTACCATATATTTATTTACTTATATTGACCCTATAAACAATTTAATATAGGTATGGTTTTGCCCACTCTTTCGATAATGAAATCTTGTCTGGCTCATGGACTAAATAGGCAGAGTAGGCAATTGCCTAGGGCGCCATAAGCGATAATTTAAGGAGTGCTTCATACATCCCTTGGTATGTGCAGAAACCGGTTTATAATATCACGGTACACAAAGTAGAACATGACGCGAACATACGTGCACAATGCACATGCAACGGCCACGAGCCATGTGAATGGCAATGAAGAACATTTCTTTGATAAGACTTTCAGAGTCTCTCTCTCTCTCCCTCTCTCTCTCTCTCTCTCTCTCTCTCTCTCTCTCTCTCTCTCTCTCTCTCTCTCTCTCTCTCCCTCCCTCTCTCCATGCCAGGAGATATTAAAACACCTTTCTATCTACTCAGATAACACCCAATACAAATTCATTATTATTAATATAATATAGTTTTGTTTTAAATGTTCTAGCCTTGAGGACCATGCAGTTTTATGCAAACGTTAAAATGTAAATTAGATAGCGTTTTATTTAGACAGATACCAGGTCATTGTTGACCTGGACATAAAAATACAACAAAGACTAAATAAATACAAACAAAGCTTACAGTGCAGAAGAACACAATTAAAATAAAATAAAAGCTGTTAAATAACTTACAGTGGCAGCAGACCTGCAGTTTTCTGGCAGTTTGTTCCAGATATGTGGAGCATAAAAACTAAATGCTGCTTCTCCACATTTAGTTGTGGGGACAGAAAGCAGACTTTAGATGACCTGAGAGGTCTGGATGGTTCATAATATCACACAAGACCAAAAATAAGCATATTCGAGCTGGGTACCCCCCCACCCTGACAAGCACTTGGAATTGTAGGCATTACATTTAGTTTGACTCGGTTCCACAGATAAATATTGTGAAAATAGCCGATCTACAAGCTCACAACGCCTCGTAGTGCGAGGCGTTGTGAGCTTGTAGATCGGCTATTTACACAATGTTTGTCTCTTTCTTACGTAATATTTGACAATTTGGTGTTAAAAAGGTCTTTAAAAGTCCTTAAATTGTAACTTTATAAATAAATGTGCTGATACCCTGTATACACTTATACTGTATGTTGGTTTGTTTACTGTCGAGTCAGAAAACAATGTGGCACATTAAACTAATCATCTGGGGACCCCCCGAAACCCCACTTTGGGAACCACTGATATAGACTGTAAATACTCTCAGAACTTAAATAGACTTTAAGGCGTGTGTGCGGGCAGGGGTGATGGCCTCCATAAGATGAATCTGAGGGCGGAACACACACGCGTTGCATGATGAACTATAAGTAAAAACGTCAGAGGCTTGATATGTTCAGTGCTTCATAGGTATGTGCAGAAACCGGTTTATAATGTCCTGGTACACAAACATGACGCGAACATGCGTGCACAATGCACATGCAACGGCTCTAAAAGTTGTTTACATTGTTTATATAATCTTAAACTGTGAGAGCAGTTTAAGATTATATAACAGAGAAAGATTATAACACAGAGCAGCAGTGAGGCGGCAGCAGTGAGGCGGCAGCAGTGAGGCGGCAGCAGTGAGGCGGCAGCAGTGAGGCAGCAGCAGTGAGGCAGCAGCAGCAGTGAGGCAGCAGCGCAGCAGTGAGGCAGCAGCAGTGAGGCAGCAGCAGCAGTGAGGCAGCAGCAGTGAGGCAGCAGAGCAGCAGTGAGGCAGCAGAGCAGCAGTGAGGCAGCAGCAGTGAGGCGGCAGCAGTGAGGCAGCAGCAGTGAGGCGGCAGAGCGGCAGTGAGGCAGCAGAGCGGCAGTGAGGCGGCAGTGTGTCATCAAATGATTGGCTTAGGAATGCGACAAAAATAAAAAATAAATATCCATGAATTCACGTCTCCATGGGGTGACTAATCGATAGAAAGAAAGTACTTTTTTGGGTGAACTATCCCTTTAAGGTATTAGAATTGGGCTATTGAGTTGCTCTCTCCTGATGTTCTCCCTCCTTTCTCCTCCTTCTAGACCTCACACTCTTCACCTCACCTCTTTACACACTTCCTTTGTGTAAAGAGGTTTCATCTGAACAGCAGGAAAGGAGCCCCAGTCTGGTCCAGTTGAAACTAGAACCTCCACAGGTCGAAGAGGAACAGCAGGAGAGGAGCCCCAGTCTGGTCCAGTTGAAACCAGAACCTCCACAGGTCCAAGAGGAACAGCAGGAGAAGAGCCCCAGTCTGGTCCAGGAGGAACCAGAACCTCCACAGGTCAAAGAGGAACAGGAGGAGCCCGTTGAAAGACCAGAGGAGGCTGATGGGTCAACAAGTGGAGACACTCTCTCAGGTAAAAAAAATATAACTTTATTAGTACTAATGAAAAATCATTGGTGATGTTTTGGAATGTGGAGTCGGACCTTCATCTGATAATCACATGTAATAGGTTGCTTTACTTCAAACCCTAAACCTAGCTCAAAATTGGTTGTGATATTACATATATTTCATGTATTACATAATTGTAAAGTCCTACTCTTGTTCGACTGTAAAGGACACAAGGATAACTCACATTTCCAACTCAATCAACTTAGTTTTTTCCAACTTTTTGTTTTCTGATTGGTTGGCTTCATCAGTTGATTTGGTCAGGTCAATAATTTGGTTGTAAACCTTTAAAGACAGAGAAAACAAAGGTTAACAACATTCCCATTTTATAACAAATTATAGTATTTCTTTAAACAATTAATGTTTTCAAACAATAAATGTCTTTAAACAATTCATGTATTTAAACAATTACATGTTCTTAGACAACATTACATTATTGAAGTCCAATAAATGGAATAAAGAAAAATCTAAAGAAAAATAGCTGATCTACAAGCTTGTAGATTGGCCCCTTTTCAAACCTTTTTAACATTTTCATGAAACTTCCAGATTTAGTTTTTTTTTTTTTTAAACTTCCAACAGAATTTTTCATGAATATAAATAAAACATTTCACCGACCATTGGCGTCTTTAGACTGAACCCATGAGTGGAACTTGGAGACTTATCTTTGGTGTTTGTTAGTTGGAATGACTGAGACTGACTGACAAAAAATGCTCTGAAGTTCATAAATGTAAGACCAAGCTCGCCAAATGCTTCAACAATAACCTCAAAACCCACCTTGTGAATCTCCTAAAACAGTGCAATAAGCTAAAAAAACAAGGTAACTGACATGACCAGAAACGTCATATCTACAATTTTGCAGGAGCTTCACACAGATATCATTCTCTGTACGTGACAAGGCCACATTCGCAGCTAAAAATGAGTAAACTTCCTTCAATGAGCACAGCAGGTATGGGACACACAAATGTACAGTAATTCATCAAATTCATGTCCATACACATTCAAGGAAGTTTCTGTAAGAAGATAGATAGATAAATAAGCAAATTAATTAACAAGTTGCTCTCTGCTGATGTTACCTCCCCTCTCCTCCTTCTAGATTTCCTCCCTGGTTGTGGAACATCACAACCAACTAGTGCTGACCAGCTCCTCTCTTCAAACGGTTCTGAATCTGACACTGATGACAGTGATGACTGGGAGGAGGCAAGAGAAGATCAGTCAGGTTTAAACACACTGAAATCACACAAGATAAAACATGTGGAAGGACAGAGATTGTCCATGAAGAGTCACACAGAGAAGAACAGCTGTAGTTGTACAGAGTGTGGTAAAGTCTTTGTTAGAATGTGGAATCTGAAAGAACATATGAGGATTCATACAGGTGAAAAACCCTTCAAGTGTACAGTTTGTGAAAAAAGATTCTGTGTAGATAGTTCTCTGAAGACACACATGAAGACTCATACAGCTAGGTGAAAAAGCATTTGCTTGTTCAGTTTGTGAACAAAGATTCAGACAAACTTCAAGTCTGAAGGAACACATTAGGACTCATACAGGTGAAAAACCATTTGCTTGTACAGTTTGTGAACAAAGATTCAGTGTCACTTCAGCTCTGAAGAGACACATGCCGACTCATACAGGTGAAAAACCAATTAGTTGTACAGTTTGTGAACAAAGATTTGGTCACACTTCAAATATGAAGGCACACCTGATGACCCACACAGGTGAAAAACCATATAGTTGTACAGTGTGTGAACAAAGATTCAGGCAAACTTCAAGTCTGAAGGCACACATGAGGACTCATACAGGTGAAAAACCATTTGCTTGTACAGTTTGTGAACAAAGATTCAGTGGAAATTCAAGTCTGAAGGCACACATGAGGACTCATACAGGTGAAAAAGCATTTGCTTGTTCAGTTTGTGAACAAAGATTCAGACAAACTTCAAGTCTGAAGGAACACATGAGGACTCATACAGGTGAAAAACCATTTGCTTGTACAGTTTGTGAACAAAGATTCAGTGTCACTTCAGCTCTGAAGAGACACATGACGACTCATACAGGTGAAAAACTAATTAGTTGTACAGTTTGTGAACAAAGATTCGGTCACACTTCAAATATGAAGGCACACATGATGACTCACACAGGTGAAAAACCATTTAGTTGTACAGTTTGTGAACAAAGATTCAGGCAAACTTCAAGTCTGAAGGCACACATGAGGACTCATACAGGTGAAAAACCATTTGCTTGTACAGTTTGTGAACAAAGATTCAGTGGAAATTCAAGTCTGAGGGCACACATGAGGACTCATACAGGTGAAAAACTATTTACTTGTACAGTTTGTGAACAAAGATTCTGTGTAGATAGTTCTCTGAAGACACATGAAGACTCATACAGGTGAAAAAGCATTTGCTTGTTCAGTTTGTGAACAAAGATTCAGACAAACTTCAAGTCTGAAGGAACACATGAGGACTCATACAGGTGAAAAAACATTTGTTTGTACAGTTTGTGAACAAAAATTCAGTGTCACTTCAGCTCTGAAGAGACACATGACTCATACAGGTGAAAAACCAATTAGTTGTACAGTTTGTGAACAAAGATTCGGTCACACATGATGACTCACACAGGTGAAAAACCATTTAGTTGTACAGTTTGTGAACAAAGATTCAGGCGAACTTCAAGTCTGAAGGCACACATGAGGACTCATACAGGTGAAAAGCTATTTACTTGTACAGTTTGTGAACAAAGATTCGGTCACACTTCAAATCTGAAGGCACACATGATGACTCATACAGGTGAAAAACCAATTAGTTGTACAGTTTGTGAACAAAGATTCGGTCACACTTCAAATCTGAAGGCACACATGATGACTCACACAGGTGAAAAACCATTTAGTTGTACAGTTTGTGAACAAAGATTCGGTCACACTTCAAATATGAAGGCACACATGATGACCCACACAGGTGAAAAACCATATAGTTGTACAGTTTGTGAACAAAGATTCAGGCAAACTTCAAGTCTGAAGGCACACATGAGAACTCATACAGGTGAAAAACCATTTCCTTGTACAGTTTGTGAACACAGACTCAGTCGAACTTCAACTCTGAAGGCACACATGAGGACTCATACAGGTGAAAAACATTTCTTTGTACAGTTTGTGAACAAAGATTCAGTGAAAATTCAAGTCTGAAGAGACACGTGAGGACTCATACAGGTGAAAAACCATTTGCTTGATCAGTTTGTGAACAAAGATTCATTTGTTGTCTTTTTTTATCAAAGAGGTAATCTGAGGTGACATAATACCTCATACAGAACAAATTTACAAAAATTTCAACTTCATATGTTGTGAGTCAATGTCGTGCACCGGAAATAACTGAGCTTGTAGATCTGCTTTGTTCGTTGCAGGACACGGCACACAACCAAGTCGTTTTTCCTTTTTGCAGTCACCAAGGGCTTGCTCATTGGGGTATTGTTGCATCTGATTCTCTGTAGATTAAAGAGTATGATCTTCACCTGCTGATACGTGGTGAAAACATAGAACATGTTTCCACAGCAGAGTCCAATGGCAGGGACGCTTCAATGCACTCCATACGTATTTTCCTGCAGCCACAGCGTTGGCTGAGACATCCCTTTGTGCAACTGCATGACGTGATCTCCCTGCATGCTTTTGGCATAGGTGGCAGAGAAAGCAGCCGTGGCACCAACTGACCATTCAGGTGCATCCATCCCATTTCGGTCACTGGAGGAAGATCAGGATGTGGCAAGTGAGCTTGGTTCCAGACAAGAGCTTGATAGTGAGAACGCATGATGTGAAACTTTGCTGCATCTGAGGTTGGTGGCAGAGTCTCTTGTGCACGACCTATACAAAACAACTTGACTCTTGCTTCATTGCATGTATCAACTTCAGGCACACCGTATATCTTACAGATGAATTTCTCTGTTGACCTCGCTATGTCTACTGTGAGAGGGCCTTTTCCAAGCCCAATGGGATCTGTGTGATGTTGCAGGAACACCTGCCAGGCTGTTTTCTTACTGTGGCCATTGAACTGAGACACGCTGTCACAGCCAGTGACAGCATGGAAGGCAAGTAGTGTGTCAACTTGATCAGCAGAAAGCAACATGCGAATTTCATGTACTGGAAGATACTTCGGAGCCTTTGATGTCCCAGCTTTCATGTAGAGACGCTTACATTGCATTCTGTCATAGTGTGCCAGAAGTAGAAGAAGCACATCTGTATCTCGTGCTGACACAACTAGTGCTTCCATTTGAGCATGGATGCAATGCAAAATCAGTTGTGTGTCAGCTTCCTCGTGGTCAGCACTTAGAGAAGAGACTTCAAGATCTGGATCTGATGACTTGACAGTGGTCACTTCGGCAAACCCCCCTGATACAATGATGGTTAGATTATTTGGGCTGTGTTTAATCAGATGGTTTGAAAGCAATAGAGCAAAGTCTGCTTTATTTTCCTCAAGTGCCATGAAGCTAGACCAGTCTGGTGGAAGAGGAACGGACTCGTTCTCTATTTTACGACGTATTGGTCGGTGGCGCTGCTTGCGTTTCATCCTTGTGCCTGCTTTGATCGTTAGCTCTTGATACCTGTCAAAGACTACATCAGTCCTCTGCCATTTTAAAAACAGCTCCAGCAAACATGTTGGCATATTCACCAAATGTTCTAATGCCAGGTTGCTTTCCTAGTGCCATCACGAGTGCTTGGCCATCAATGAGCAGGCAGCTGGAATCATCAAGTGTAACTTTTGCAGGGGTTTGGACTTGTTCTGTCAGTATGTTTACTAGCACAGATTTGTTTGTGGAATGTCGACTACCATTAGTTGTCGCCAAAGATAGTGGGATGGTCATGAGTTCATGTGTAAGGATGTTTTCAAGGTTTACCTGGTGCCCTGCTCTGTAAGCTGTAATGAGCCTTTGTAGAATGTTCCTATCCACTTTGATAGTGTTTTGCTTGCCCTTGGAAAGTTGCTCAACTTCATATAAAGAGGCAAATGTCTTGGCCTTATTCTTTCGAATAGGTGATTTCAGAGCCAGGTGCTGGTCACTATCTGGAGGCTCACATAGACGTTTCTCGACAAAGACTTTCATTTGTGCTTGTCCAAGTTCTTCTGCATTAAGCAAAGATTCCTGAATCTCCGATGTGACTACATCCTTGTTGATCATGTTTTTCAATGTGTCTCCACCATCTTGAAACACACCATGCTGTTTCAATGACACAACTATTCTGCCTTCATCAGAGTCGTCTTTCTCCATTCTTTTTTTTGTGCACTCATTGTGTGTGTACTCATCATCTTCATTGCCTGATGTCATTCCTAGCAAAGCTGTTGTCTGAGAAACTATGTCTGTCCTCAGATTATATGACAATGTCCATCTACTCAGTGCAGACGCTATTCTGGTAATACCTACTAAGCCTCCACTCTGCTTTCCTGTAGCATTTAGCCATTCTGTACTTTGGTCCGCTGATACCTGATTGAAGTGTCGATCAGTGCGTTTTACCACAAAGTTGCCTTCCTGGAACTCAAGGAGGACCTCTGGTGGAAGAACTGACATCTCAGCCAGGTATACAGTACCCCATCTGGCATAGTTAACATGATCATACCTGAAGAAGAATGGCAGCATACGTTTGAATGCATATAGGTGGAGATCCCATAATCCATCATGTTGTGCTCTTGTGAAGCAGATTAGGATGTTGACCATAGTCATATAGTTCCACCAGAACTCAGCATTTGGGTCATCAACTACAAGAGCTGCAACAAAATCTTTCAAGGGCTGCTGAAATCTGTTGCTATTCAGTTTGTCGATCATCTGTGCAATGTGGTCAGCATCTATGGATGTACAGACATCTGACAGTTCGGCTCTCAGTGTAACATCAATCTCATCCAGATAAGTATAGAGCCGTGGGAGTAATACTTGCCAAAGAGCCTGTAGAGTAATTTTGTGCGCCCTAATGGCACGTGCATACCCCTTTCCTGCCATGACATGTTGTGCAGCATTAGCTCCCAAGAGATCACACCCTACCCATAGCTCACTCAGGCCAGAATCAGCCATGTGTCGTCCTATTATACCAAGAAAGTTCATGGCAATATGAAGGCCTCCAAGGCAAGGTATAAGCACCTCCTTGTATTCCTCTACTGACCACTTCAGCTCCATCAATTTTGGATACAGTTCCTCATCCACAGTCAGAACAACATGCTGCTGTTCCATTGCTTTGGCAACATGGATCACTGGCTTTACGACTGTGTTCAGTGTATCGAGTTCAGATGCAGGAGCCTGTATGATAGGTAGGTACCCAACTGTAGTTTTCTCAGGGTTAACTGAGCTTGCCTGTTGGTTGTAAAATGTCCAGGATGGCATAGGTTCGTGAGATGTCCTAGATACGATGAAGGCCATGTCAGCAGCATGTGCTTTCTGTGCTACAGGACATTCTTCAGGTGATTGTGTGAAGCAGTCAGCTGCCATCACACCACCAAACCTGTGTGTGTGTGTGTGTGTGTGTGTGTGTGTGTGTGTGTGTGTGTGTGTGTGTGTGTGTGTGTGTGTGTGTGTGTGTACAATTGTATTGTGAACAGTCGTTTCTCTTTGGAGCGGATAAAGTTAAATGACAATTTTCAGAATATGAGTTTTAAGCAGTTTCCTCACACTTCAAAATATTTAATTGGATTCCCCATATATGAAAACCTAATTTTTTTTTTTTTTTAAATCAAGTTTCTACCTTGTTTAGTCAAAAAGATGCTTTGTAATATATTACAGCATAGTGGCGGCCGCCATCTTTAAATGGTCCATTTTGAGGGCTTAGCGGCCATTTTTGAGCTTGACACACAGCAGATTTGGATTCAGCACACCTTAATACCCCTAAAAAACATGTGTGTCATAAATTAACACGATTTGCCTTCAGCACTTTAAATAAGCACATTTTCAGAAATCCTGCCTAGTCTATATAGGGAACGGGCTTAGTGACGTCAGAGTTAAGATTTGGGGTTAACTCCGCCCACTTTCAACGCCATTTATCAGTCTGACTAGTTTGACGCGCAGTGACGTCAGTCTGTAGTTCTATGCTTCTTGTCGAGCAAGCAGCAAGTAGTTGTGACCGTGGTGTGTAGACAGTGTACATTATCTGAATATCATTTTCCTTACATGTTAATTTGTATATTTGTTTTATTATTTGTTCTGTTAAAAGTAAAAACTCAAATAAAGTTTTGATCATAAAGACAGTGTACATTATTTTCCATCTCTCTTCTATCTCTAACTTGTCTGTCGCTCTAATTTAGCACTGGTATGGCGGTGTTGCGCTGTCGGATGCAATAGCAAGTGTTCAGACGTTGGAGTTAAAATGTACTAATTTCCAACTTGGAAGCAAAGCTACGGATGTCGCATGTCGGAGACTATCAAATAAACGTCTTATGGCTTGGGTGTCAGCCTTAAAGGTAGGGTAAGTGATTTGCAATTATTCAAATAATTGCAAAATGGGTCTATGTTCTGATAGTGCTCGTTACTATAGAGTGTCCTGTCCATATAAGGAGTCTCCATGTCTCTCCAGCTCTTCATAAAACAGAAAATGCATTTTCGTTTCAGTTTCAGTTTCATTTCCAATTTTATCCAATCAGGATAGAGAACTCAATCAGGATATAGATTAAACAAGTGAAATTGGAAGTGATGACACTAAGAAATGAGCAGGCAAAATTAGAACTAGAACACTATAAAAAGGAAGCTTAAAAACTGGTACTTTCTCCTGATTGGCTGAGATTTTGACACCTACCAGAAAATGTATTTTCTGTTTATTAAAGAGCTGGAGAGACGGGGAGACTCCTGTTACTGAACAAACACTCTATAGCAATGATTACTATCAGAATATAGTGCTTTAACCTTTTAACAAAATACTTTTTGTTTTAACCAAAAAATATCACTTACCCTACCTTTAAGACGAAATAACATAACCTTCAACAACATTCCCAAACACATGTAGGCTCTCTACCTGTGCTCAAACAAGCATGATCCACACAATCAAAATATTAAATTATCGGCTGTGCTGATCAGACGGAGTCTCACAGAGCAGGCAAGGCTAGCAGTTTGCATGGGATGCAACTTGCAAGATTTAAAAGTCTCAATGGTGGGGGGCGGCTTGGGGCCAGTTGGATATGGGAGGGGAGCGCATTACCATTGATTATGGTAATTCATTATCTTAGAATGGAATGCTATGAAGTTTACTGACCAATGGCCAGGAATACAAGTATTATAGAGAAATGAAAGTGAAACCTCACGTCAGTGGTGTAAAGTAACTAAGTACATTTACTCAAGTCGTGTACCTAAGTAAAATTGTGAGGTAGTTTTACGTTGCTGGAGTATTTCCAATTTTCAATACTTTTACTTTAACTACCAAAAGTAAAAGTACTCATTGTGCAGAATGTCACATTTCACAAGTTCAAAATGTATAAAAACAATTTTGAAAATAGCAGATCTACAAGCTCACAATGCGTCGCGATGTGATGCATTGTGAGCTTGTAAATGTATATAGGTTGAAGTGGTTAATGTGAAATTCACTTTCGAACCCGGATCGACTCACCAGTCCGACACGCAAGAGGGCTAGCTCGCTCAGTGGAAAGAGTTACGGCTGGGCCACTTCTGTGGGGTTGCAACAATATTAACAAGGATCAATTATACCCAATTCACAAAAGTTTTCAAAAGTTACTAGTCAACCTAATTTGCTTGATTTTGTTGATTGATTGATTGATTGATTGAAAAGTACTTGAAATACTTGCTCTTCACTGAGATAATACGTCAAACACATAATGTTTTGGGGTAATGGTAGCCCCAATATGCAGCCTCTATGCGATAAACAGAAATCCGCCATGTCTGAACTATGTACTCATCCCTGCATTGCTGTGCTTAATTCATATTTACCATGCCTGCCACGGCATATATCAAGGCCACATGGGGTTATAGCAAATCATCTTATTAATATCACTCCACAACCACCTACTATATGTCTGTACAACAGACACATAGTGACTCTGATCTAGCTTTAGACAATTATAATGTTTTTTAAAATAGATAGAATTGGTAGAGTAGGTGGCATTTTTATATATACAAAAAACTAATATTCAAAGAGAAGAACAGAACCACCTGGTTACTTGCCAGGAAATCTAAATATCCATCACACTGGGCCTCAATTAGACAAATCAGAAACAAATCTGCAGTGAAAAGTGCTAAGTCAAATTATTATTTAGACATGATCACTAGTTCATACTCTGACCCATCAAAGTTCTGGAAAGCTGTGAATTCTGATATAGGCAAGGCGACTACAACCTTACCCACACAAGTTAAATATAATGATTGCTTGTTAACTGAACAGAAGGAGATCCACCAAGCTTTTAAAAGGCATTTTGTAAGTGCAGGCAACTTATTTGACACCAAAGGTGCAGGCAGTAAGACATGACTTCAAATTCCACTTTCAGCCTTTGTCCTTTGATCCTATTTTTCTCTAGTTGCACCATTAATGTTTCAACAAATAACACATATATTTAATTGTTCTCTACTAGGGCACAGGCACATTCCCTATTGCCTGGGAAACAGCCCATGTAACCCCCCCTGCATAAAGGAGGGGATAGAAGTGACTTTAAATAATTATAGACCGATTTCCAAGCTATCCTGCCTAGCAAAAAATATGGAATCTCTGGTAATTAATCAGGTAAAAACATTTCTCTCAAAACACTCTGTTCTAACTAAGCCCACATCAATCCGTTTTTTAGAGAAAAACACAGCACAATCTCAGCCACCACCTTAGTAGTAAATGACGTAGTATCAGCCTTAGATAACAAAAAGCATTGTGCTGCCCTGTTTGTAGATTTATCAAAAGCTTTTGACACTGTTCATCATTCCCTTCTGTTGCATATGTAGCCTGGGTGAGAAACTTAGGGGTTAAAAAAATTATAAATTGATGAGGACATCAAATCCTTTAGAAGGGGGAGAGTGTAGCCCAGGTGATGAATCATTAACTTCTTTAAGGGTTAAATTAAATTAGTCCAGGAAACTGAACGTAATTTAGCTAAAAAAAATAAGTGGTTAACCTGTTTGACTCCTTATCAAGCCTTAATATGAATAGATAATGCTTAGTTCAGTTTTACATTCAATATGAAAACCTAATACATTAACTGAGAAAAGACTACGGAGTGTGGTTTTATGTTGTGTGAATGTGGGTATCAGTGGGTGCTGTGGATTGGATGTGAGAGGTTCTATCACCTGCGGTCATTGGCCGTGGGGAAGAGGAAGAGAGGGGAGTGAGGAGAGAGAGAGGGAGGAAGGAAGAGGAAGGGAGAACGTGGAGAGATGTGGTTGCTGGGAGAGAAAGAAAAAGAAGAAATAAATAGACTGAAATGTGAAGACGCTTTACAGTTGTTGCTGAAGTTAAAAACAACAGTTTAAACTTATTGGGTCACAAGTGTTTGTTTAAGAGACGTTACGGTAACGTGCGTAAACACTAGCCCTGGTCCAGAGCGTTAGTGGGTTCTCTCTAATGCCCTGCCAGGCGCAGGGTTCTGCGCGTGTACAAGGAATTCCATTGCCCTGCGAGGGCTCCAACAGTAGTGAAAATAAACACAACCATTTCGCTACACACCTAAACAAAGGCTGTTTTGTGTTGTTGAAAGTCTGTTCTCGGAGGTGGGAAGCCTCTCAACACCCCACCTTCTCTGTATAATACACTTAGCAGAACAAAATTCATGCTATTCTCCAGAGCCAAATATATTTCATATAATGACCTTCACACAATGTCTATGAATGGAGCTGACATTGAAAGAGTCACATAGTATAAATACCTTGGTATTTGGATCGATGACAGACTGTAAGCTAAAATCAAATTCTTGCTTTATTTAAGCTTACTAGACCAGTGCACCGGTCTACTCGGAAACGATACAAGTCGGGAACAATGCAAGTTGTGAATGCATGCCCCATCCGGTTTTGTAATACCTGTTGTATCCATTGTCAAAGTACCCTTTCTGTCTATATGGAGATCTCTGTATTTGTCTGTCTGTGGCCCTTTAATGGCCAAATATGGAGATACTTTGATGTCATCTGTATATGCCCAAATATGGGCATGCCCATATATTATTAAGTATTAAGTCGGATCGTGCTTCTGGACACCTCGTCTCCATATATGACTATATATGGGCATATCGGTCAGATCGGCGATGCAAGTTGGGAATGCATGCCCCGCCCAGTTATGCAGTAGCCCTTGTACCTGTTGTGTACCTGTTGTGTACCGTCTGTCTGTGTCCCTCTTATGCCCATATATGGAGATCGCTGTTATTTGTCTGTCTGCCTGTGTCCCTTCTATGCCCATGTATGAAGATCCCTGCTGTCATCAGCATTTGCCCATATATGGGCATGCCCATATGGTAACTGGATCTCCATATATGCCTTTATATCAGTAGGATCGGCGGTTCTGTGCAACCGCCTATGCGACCAACCCAGCATGCAATCAACCCCCTCGGGTACATTTATTGTAAGATTAGCACCAAAAAAGACACATTCCAGGATGACATCAAGGGGAGAACCTCATGTCACTTCACTGAGGCTCTAACTTAACAGTGCGAGAAAAACATCAATGTATGGCAATAAAACTTTGAAATTTGATTGCTGCATAAGGACTTTAAAATGTTGTGCTTACAGCGGCTACGAGAAAGGCTTTTTTCCCCCCTCTTTTTCCTTCTTTCAATTGTCAACCCTGGTGCCCGTCATGGATTATGTAACTGACTGCTTACAAGGGAACGGCTTTCCATTGTGGACAGAAACTCTGTGTTTTTTTTCCCCCTGTGTGGAAACTACGCTGGTGTGTTTTCATGTTACCTAACTGACTGAAACTCTTGTCACACTGTTTGCAGAGGAAAGGTTTTTCTCCAGTGTGGGTACGCTGATGTTTTTGTAGACCGCCTATCTCAGTGAAACTCTTATTACACTGCGTGCAGTAAAAAGGTTTTTCTCCAGAGTGGAGACGCTGGTGTGCCTTCAGAGTACCTGACTGACCAAAACTCTTGCCACACTGTTTACATTGGAAAGGCCTTTCTCCAGTATGGACACGCTCGTGTTTCCTCAGGTCACTCGATACAGCGAAACTTTTTTCACACTGTTTGCAGTGGAAAGGTTTTTCTCCAGTGTGAATACGCTGGTGTTTGTTAAGGTCACTTGACTGATTGAACCGTCTGTCACACCGTTTACAGTGGAAAGGTTTTTCTCCAGTGTGGATACGCTGGTGTCTCTCCAGGAGACCTACCCTACTGAAACTCTTGTCACACCGTTGACAGACGTAGGTTTTCTTTCCTGTGTAACTCGGCTGATGTGTCTTTACTTCTCCCGCCAGAGCTAAATTCTTGGTAACCTGTTGATGTCTGTTAGATTTTGGTTCCTCTGTGTCTCCTTGTTTCTGGCTGGTTACAGAGCAGTTTATTTGCTGACAGGCTGATGATGGAATCTGTTCATTCATCAGCATTTGGCAGTAGAGGTCGTTGTGGCTCCTCTTCATGTGCTCATGGAGGAAGGTGAATGCACAGGCATATGGACACTCAGAACAGGCGACCTGAGTCTGGACATGCTGGGACTCACTCCTTCCCTCCATCATCAAGTCTTCCTCTGTACATGGACTGTGATGGAGATGAAATGTGAGTCTGTTTGGGCCTGAAAGTTTTACCTTATATTACTTCACCCTTGCTCTCTGACGTAGTGGCAGTCTAATTATCACTTCACACCTTATATGAGCTGGCCAGAGCTTTGGGCTGATGTCAAGGAAAACACAAACCATTGCCATTCATGCCTAACAACGCCAATTTGCACAGGTATTACTGACCATCCTATCTGAACACATTATGTCTCTTAAATAGCCCTGGATCCGCTTTGTCTTTTGCTAACAACAGGCTAACAATCATCATCATCATCATCCTCATCATCATCATTCTATAAGACACCAAATCTCTGCCAGCAGATTTTCTGTCCGGTGATAACCCAGGGAGCGATAGACCTTAAGGTCTCCGATTTGGGATGTGAGCTTCGGGTGGGGTTTGTTTCCATTGCGGTCCTGTGTATTCAACTGTGTAAAACATTGGGGGGTCATTTCTTTTGGCAAGCAAATTAACAAATTATGTAACCCCATGTTGCCGAATCTGAGATCAGTGGAGCTCCCGCTGGTGGTGCCTGTGGGTGTCTCTCACATTATTGAAATGTTTTGATATTGGTACATGGGCACCGGTACCTTGAGTGTCTTGAAGACCAGGCCCATTGCAAGTTGCTGTATTCGGTCCTCTACCCTGAGCCATCCCACCCTAGCATAATGAGCAGAGGTTTGGCAAGTCCTAGGTGTGAGGTTAAGTAGTAATGATCAGTTTGTTTTGAGAGGTCTGGAGTTTTGCTTTTAATGCCTTTGATGTGCTGGAGTACAATGAGGTGCATGCATAGTCAAAATGACATTGGTTGAGTGCTCCAGCTAGTATCCACAGAGCATTTCTACTGACCAACGAGGAGACCCTGCCCAAATATCTTGTTCTTTGGTTGACTTTCTTGATGACTTTTGTTGCCATTTTCTCACTGGAAAGATTATTCTCTAAAATACACCCCAGGTAGGTAATTTCCTCTTTCCTTGTGACAACATTGTCACCCACTCTGACCGTAAAGTCTGTGGCCTTACTGAGTTTAATTTTGGACCCAAAAAGAATGGATTCAGTTTTGCCCATGTGTAATGAAAGTTTGTTAGTAGCGAGCCATGTGCAGATTTTAAGGGCTTTTTCAACCTTCAATTTGTCCGGGAGTGCCGACTCGTCCGTGAACAAGAAACAATTGCAGTCACGTTGTTAATGTAAATTAGGAACAGTAAAATCCCTAGTATGCTTCCTTGAGGAACGCCGCAGCTCACTGAGAGAGGGGACGACAGGGTTCCGTTCACATCCACCACCTGTTCTCTCCCCTCTAGACAGGACTTCCAGCATCCAGTTCAAGGATGGACTATCAAAAAGGCACAGCCTCTGTGGCGCTGCTGGGTGGCGGCTGAGCCTCTGTGGCGCTGCTGGGCGGCGGTTGAGTCTCTGTGGCGCTGCTGGGCGACGAGGGCTCCTGGACGCTGGTCGCTAGCCAACTGGTAGCCTCGTTCACAGCCTTACTCACCTGCGAAGAGAAAAGCCTGGTCACGACCTAAAGTAGAGAGTGTTTATAAGGGCGAGACTTCCGTCGTACGTATTTCCCCTGGATATGATATTTTTTGACCAATCACACACAACACTCCTTTAATTCACAGAGAATGTAAACAGATTTGTATGTCAATGTGATTTCCTTGGGAGGTACTTTCGCCAAATTCCGGTACTTCTGTTTAGACGCTCAACCTCCTAGATCTTGCCCAGCGTGGCCAACTGGAGGCTAGTCGGCCGGAGTATCTCTTATCTCTTCTTCTTCTTCTTCTTCTTATTATTATTATTATTATTACCCCTATAATTATTACTACTATAATTGACAAAAGCTCCGAAAGATCGTCCGGGATACGCAAGCACAGGATCACTCCATTTGCCCCGAAACTTGCCACAGACTGTTGATCAGAGCTATGGCTATGTTTTAGGCATCTTACCCCACCTCGATCAGTGATCAGACTCTCCGCTTGATTGACCTCTATCAGAATTACGGCAAACTCAAAGAGTGGCGGTGTACTAGCAGACATACCTGACCCACAGAAGGAGCCACTCTGCGTCACTCTGCGTCAATCCATGCTACATGGACCCTGTGGGACAGCCAACCCTAACAGCCCCTGCATGGTCAAAAACAGCTGTTCCAAGAACTTCCCTAAAGACTTCTGTGACAACACTCGACTGCCTCATGATGGCCATGGTTACCCACAGTACAGGTGGCCCAATGACCGAGGTTGGGAGGTTGGGATGTTGGGACTAGAGGTTAAGGCCGCAAAGCAAAGCGGGACGATGACGAGTTTGAGCGATGGTACGATGGTAATGGTGTGTTGACTTTGAGCCACGAAAACGCCAACCAGGTAGACAGAGAAGAACTTGAACAATACAAGGTGGGCACGGAAAAAGATTATGCTAATCTTCCAACCACACCATTGAAGGATGAGGAGGAAATTGACTATTTAGAAGGGATGACAACGGAAATGTTTGGGGACGATGACAAGTTTGGACTCTGATGTCTGGACTTTGATGTCTAACCTCAATGTGTCATCGGGCCCTAACAAATCAGTCGTCATATATGGCCATATACTTTTTTGTCCGGGGTTGGTCAACACACAAACACTCCACTTGCGTCCACTTGCCTCCAAATATGGAGCCTCTAAATATGGACTGTGATGTCTAACCTCAATGTGTCATCATAGCATGTGAGGGCCGCAAAGCGGCCCGAACCTAGATGTGAGGGCCGCGAAGCTACTAATTGCAAGCGCAGGTGGTCGTCGATCTCCTGAATTTTATCTGCGGGGTCCATTTCTTGGCCAGTTTGTACTGTCAGGATGTGAGACAGGCAAGTGCAGATGACAAGGCAAAGGCAGAGCAGTCCATAGGCGCCGTTATGTGTCCTTTACAGTATGTGCACGCTCCTGGGTGTTAAACCCGAATCAAGCACACTTGATGATGCAAGAATGCGTGCCCCAACCGGTTTTGTCGGAGTACCTGTTGTACCTTTCTGTCTATATGGAGATCTCTGTATTTGTCTGCTTGTGTCTTTATGCCCATATATGGAGATCCCTGATGTAATCAGGATATGCCCATACTGTATATGGGCATAACCATATATCGGTATATCCCTTTGGTGGTTCCGGACAACTGGATCTCCATGTATGCCTACAAATGGGCATTTGGGTTCTGGGCAACCGCCTGTCCGACCAACTCAACGGTGTGCAATCAACCCCTGCGGGTCGGCGGTGACACATGTGCTGAGTTTGAAGTCTGTCCGTCAGGCGGTTCTCGAGATATGTGAACTAGACTTAGGTATTCTGTGCATTTACAGTATTGTATGTTTAGCACCAAAAAAGTTTTTTTCCATTCAGACACATTCCAGGATGGCATCAAGAGGGAAACCTCATGTTACTTCACTGAGGCTCTGACTTAACCATGCGAGAGGGAGGGATGTCACAAAGAAATATATATATTTACGGCAATAAAACTTTGACATTTGATTGCTGCATAAGGACTTAAAAATGGTGTGCTTACAACGTGTAAAAGACATTTTTCTTTTTTTCTCTTTTTCTTCCTTTCCAATATTGTCACCCCTGGTGCCACTCATGGATTATTTAACTCTGTTTAACTGACTGTTTACAATGGAACGGCTTTCCATTGTGGACAGAAACTCTTGTCACACTGTTTACAGTAGTTAGGGTTTATTCCCCTGTGTGGAGACAAAGCTGGTGGTTCTTCATGTTACGTAACTGACTGAAACTCTTGTCACACTGTTTACATTGGTAAGGTTTTTCTCCTGTGTGGATACGCAGGTGTGCCTTCAGAGTACCTAACTGACTGCAACTCCTACCACACTGTTTACATTGGTATGGCTTTTCTCCTGTGTGGATACGCAGGTGTTTCATCTCAGTGAAACTCTTGTTACACTGTTTGCAGTGGTAAGGTTTTTCTCCACTGTGAATACGCTGGTGTTTATTCAGATCTCCTGACTGACCGTAACTCTTGTTACATTGTTTGCAGTGGTAAGGTTTTTCTCCAGTGTGAATACGCTGGTGTGCCTTCAGATCTCCTGACTGATTGAACCTTCTGTCACACCGTTTACAGTGGAAAGGTTTTTCTCCAGTGTGAATACGTTGGTGTTTGTTAAGATCACTTGACTGATTGAACCTTCTGTCACACTGCTTGCAACAGAAAGGTTTTTCTCCAGTGTGGATACGCTGGTGTGACTCCAGGTGACCTAACCTACTGAAACCCTTGTCACACTGTTGACAGATGTAGCTTTTCTTTCCTGTGTAACTCGGCTGATGTATCTTTACTTCTCCCGCCCAAGCTAAAACTGTTGATGACTGTTAGATTTTGGTTCGTCTGTGTCTACTTGTTTCTGGCTTTTGGTTACAGAGCAGTTTATTTGCTGACAGGCTGATGATGGAATCTGTTCATTCATCAGTGTTTGGCAGTAGAGGTCGTTGTGGCTCCTCTTCATGTGTTCATGGAGGAAGGTGAATGCACAGGCATATGGACACTCAGAACAGGAGACCTGAGTTTCTCGTTCCATCATCAAATCTACTGCTATAAATGGGAATGAAGTGTACGTCTTTCTGTGATGGAAAGTCTGACCATATTCGCTCTCTCTCTCTCTCTCTCTCTCTCTCTCTCTCTCTCTCTCTCTCTCTCTCTCTCTCTCTCTCTCTCTCTCTCTCTCTTTCTCTCTCTCTCTTGGACGACGTGGAAGTCTAATGTCCATTTCACGCCTTATATGTGCTGACCAGAGCTCTGGGCCGATGCCAAGTAAAGCACAAACCGTTGCCATCCATGCCTAACGACGGCAATTTGTGCAGGCATTACTGAAGTTTGTGAATGATGTCCTGATTTTTCCATTTGATGCTTGGACATTGCACTTTAAGTGGTACTTTTTTTTTTCTAAATTTTTATCCCGCGATTTTTGTAACCCATTTTTTTCACCCGGTGCCAATTTCCTAAGTGATCCTGGGCACTACACCAGCCCTACACCAGTATTACACCTGTCACCCCACAGTAGGGAGGCCAGGGCCGAGCTCATGCTTCCTTCAGGCATGAGAGCCAACTGACCTTCTTGTCACCTGACAGGGGGGAGTTTCTCTGGTTGGACGTAGCGCGTGGAAGGAACACGTTATTCCAACCAGTTCCCTTCCCCTCCATCAGGCGCCCCGGCTGTCATGGGGGAGGCGGTATAGTGACCAGGATTACTACATGTTTTTGTGAGGGTATTAACTACCCTAGGAGACACGGGGAGAACATGCAAACTCCACACAGAGTAGGCCCTTTCGCCAACCCCACCTAGGGTATGGGCGCTGATGACGCGGAGGAGAAGACACGCCCCCAGTGCCCACAGCGTCCCCGGCGGGAATCGAACCCAGGACCTTCTAGCTGTGAGGCGACAGCGCTACCGACTGCGCCACCGTGCCCCTTTTTAAGTGGTACTTTAATCTACATTGTCTATTGCTAACGATAAGCTCACAATATTAACAAGGATCGACAGGCACCTATAGTTTGTATAGTTTCAATGTACAGTAAGCAAGGTAAACACGAGGTAACACATCAAATGCATAGAAATAGTAATCTATTCGTAAACCAACAATCAGTCTAAACAGTATAATTTCAAAACATATTGTTGTGATGGGCAGTACAGCCATGTGACATCTTATTCTACTGTGATGTGTGTAACATGGGACTGTGTTACCTGGATATTTGAGTTGGCTGTGGGACGTTCACGTTCCATGTGGGGCGTTTATGAAGAGAGGTGGGCACTTCCTTAAGTTAGTTGTTAACAGGTACTCAAGCTCACTGCATGGACGGACAAGTCTCCCGTTCTGTGCCCGAGCTAGAAGTGACTTAAATGACCATATTTGTTATGATCAAGCCATGCGACAAGTCATTGTGTGTTGTGGAGACTGTGTGTACTGACCTGAGTGCAGTAACGTCAGTAAAGTCTGCTAAACTGAGGAATCCTTGTCGTGCCCATTATTACCCACTCCTCATCACCCAGCAGCACGACGATATATAAAATAAAGACTGTAAATCGCTCTGGATTAAGCTAAATGCTTAAATTGTAAATTGTAATCAATCTTATACCCAATTCACCAAAGTTTTTAGGAGGTGTATTGTGTGCAAGTAAGGATAGATGCTCCCATTTGGAACCTTTCCCTCCGCTGTATAGCTCCCAGATGAGGTCCCACAGCGTTGCGTGTCGGCAGGTTATGACACCGGCGAAAATTGGCCACTATGCATAATTCTTACCTTTTTCCGCACATCGTATCCAAAAAGTAAAGGTCAGCCCCCCTGCTCTCAGATTTTAGCGGCCAAGAAATTTTAAGCGACGGGTTGAAACAAGCGTTTAAATTGCTTTTATAGTCAGCCTGTGCCATGTTTTTCCAATGCAATCTGACGGGAGCAGTACAGCGCATGTGGACCGGGGTTGACTGGCCACAGGCTGACTAAAAAAGCGATTTAAATGCTTGTTTCAAGCCGGCAGTAAAATGTTCTTGGCCGCTAAAATTTGTGCTTTAGCTTTACCACATCAGTAATGCAACCTTAAACATTGATACAAATTAAACAGTGATACTTATACTACTTCTTCTGGTAGATGGTTTCCTATCAAAAATATATGAACATATATAAGGTCACTTGTTTCTCCACTTCAATAATACCAATTGGTATAGTATTTTATATTGTCTGAATCGTTGATTAGTCACCTTTTACAATGAGGTACAACTTGTAAGGATTGTTTATTCATGGTATGAGCAACACAGCTACCCCCCCCCCCCCCCTTTTGGCACAAAAACAATGTGCCAAAATTCCCTGCAATATTCTTCTGTTGGTATTCACTCTTGTTTTGAGTTGCTTGGTGGATTGGATGATTGCACTCTCCCACAGTAATATAAGGAAAAAACAACACATATTGGCAATTTTTACACTTTATTCATTTCACACTGTCAGGGACCTGTAGCGTGTGGAAGATCCATACTCAGCCACTACAGCTTTGGTTCTGAAGTTTCACTGGCATAACTCGCAGTAACCACACTAAACGTTCTAGAATTTCTCGTCAACATATAGTAGCTTTTCACCTCAATGGAAAACAGAAGCTCAGGCCACCTTACCAAACAAAAAACAAGTTCAACTAGTTTGCTCCTGTCCTCAAATAACACTGACCTCTGCCGAGCCTGCAGTCTGTATACAGTAAATAACCATATAAAGCTGTATACAGTAATTAACCATATCAATCTGTATACAGTAAATAACCATATAACGTATGATAAGCACTCGCCTTACACCTTGCTCAGGGTCTGAACTGCAACTACTCAACTACAATCATAAAACAATAATACAAGCACTACTCATACACTAACATTTATTCTACTAATATTATGTCAGTTACTTTTCATTAGGCTACATTAAATACATTATAATAGAACAACATATCTGTCGATTCATCTGTAATGAAATTTCACATTTTCACATGTTGAAACTCATTCAAGTTTAGCTGTAGAAAACATGCTATATGCTACTTGGCCAGCAGGGGGTAGCATTGGACAACATTAGCTTCCTTCACGCCATAGATAGAGTCTACTGGCAGACTCTAGCATGGGAGCCAGGTGGTTACACCTGTGTGTGTGTGTGTGTGTGTGTGTGTGTGTGTGTGTGTGTGTGTGTGTGTGTGTGTGTGTGTGTGTGTGTGTGTGTGTGTGTGTGTGTGTGTGTGTGTGTGTGTGTGTGTGTGTGTGTTGTACAAGCGCGTCTTTATAGTACCATACTTTAGAATACCATTATAAAGATAGGGTAAGATTTTCTTTGGTTAAAATAAGTGTTAAAAAGCTCTATATTCCAATAGTAATCATTGCTATAGAGTGTTTGTTCAGTAACAGGAGTCTCTATGCCTCTCCAGCTCTATAATAACCATACCATACATTTTCAAGTCGGGATACCAATTTTATCCATTCAGGAGAGATAACTCATACAGGATACCGGACATTGTTAAATTGGAAGTGAAGAAGAAAAGAAAAATGAGCAGACAAAATTGGAACTGGAACACATCAAATTGATTATATTGTCATTAACAATACTTACAAAAAGTAGAATTTCTCATTATGCAGAATGTCCCATTTCACAAGTTTTCTTTTTTAAACATTTAAAAAAACTTGTAGATCAGCTATTTTCAGGCAGAAACCTCTTACCGGTATCTCCATAGTTTAACTTTTTGTGTTTTTTTTGTAAATTAACGCCCTACTTGATCATACTACAGCGTCACACAAAAGCATCAAAAGTAGCAGATCTGCAATCGATCTGGCTACTTTTGATGTTTTTGAATTTGAATCCCGAAAAGTAACAGTTTTGTACATATGAGGTTTCCACCCTACAGAGACAACATAGCCACCAATCCAGTTTTTCTGTTTAGTGTTTTCAATGAGACACAATATATCTGCGTCTATTAATATTTCATGATAGCGGCCGGTCTACAGTTGCCGCTAGGGCCAGCTGAAGTGAACACATATGTTTTTCACACTTTAATCCATTAAGACCGGGAACGCATCTGTGTATTTTTTATATTTCTTTGGCTATTCAAAAATAGCAGATATACAAGCTCTACAGAGAGAAAATGTGTGCAAATCTTTGAATAGACGAATATTTTAACTCCAATCTGTGCTTCTGGGGGGTCCCTGGAACAACATATTTTGAGATGGGGGGTACACGGCCAAATACATATAATTTTGGGTGGTCCTTGACATGGAAAAGTTGGAGCACCACTGATATAGCAACATGTTAGGATTTAGAAAACATTTTTAGATACAGTATGTATTTGGCCGCAGACCCCCATCTCAAAATGGTTTGTTCCAGGAACAGTTTTGTTCAGTAACAGGGGTCTCCCTGTCTCTACAGAAATTACATCTGAAACAATTAGAGAGTGTCCATGTATCAGCTTCAATTTTATAGTGTTCCATTCCAAATATCTGCTCATTTTTTTGTCATCACTTCCAATTTCACTTTGTTTGTCCATAATCCTGATTGGATACGATTGGTATCCTCCTGACCTGAAAAGGCTTTTGTGTTATCCTTTCAGCATTACCTTTGACTTTATTTCCTGTACTGTTAAAGCAGCACTATGTATAACTTTCCTCTTCTACCCCGGATTTGAACCCGGTTTCCTACGCAAGTGCAGATTTTGTTTACCATTGAGCTAATAGAGCCTGCCTGCTTGCTCAGGGGGTAGATTGAATCTTGACCGTCAGGTCAACATTCGTGTCAGATCCTGTGTCTAGGTGAGACATGACCTTTGACACGATCTAAATGTCTCAATAGAAGAGCAGGGGGACAAAATCCAACCACCCCAATTGTATAACGTTGCTGTCAGGCAGAAACCAGCTAACTCAATTTTTCCGCTTTCGATTTTTTTTCCATAAATCAGTGCTATTGAACCCCCTTTACGTCTGTGTGTTGATTAAAAAAATATTGAACCAATGAAAAGTACTAAAAAGTGCTTCTGACAAAACCAGCTAACTCCATTGGATCCTCAAACTTTCCGCTAAACCAGCTAAGTCCACCTTTTGACCTCCAACCTCATTGTGAGCTTGGAGGTCCATTCAGCTGTTCTTATCAATGATGAACAAAACCTCCTAACTACACTTTTTGTTTTGTTTTTGTCATTTCCTGAAAAATGAACATTTTGGAGTTAGCTGGTTTCTGCCCGACAGCAGAGATAAGTTATATTAACATGCTCTACCATACAGATTGGACAACATTTAATTTGATTCATAAAATGTAATAATAATGTTAGCAAGGTATTCAATAAATCAATCAATCAATACTATCAAATGGCCTTCTGAAAAAAAGAAGAAAAGAAAAAGAAACATCCTTCAAGAATCACATGGCATGTGTGTGTGTGTGTGTGTGTGTGTGTGTGTGTGTGTGTGTGTGTGTGTGTGTGTGTGTGTGTGTGTGTGTGTGTGTGTGTGTGTGTGTGTGTGTGTGTGTGTGTGTGTGTGTGTGCACGCGTGCACACACAGGATATCCCCATGTAAAAACAAGACATACTCTTAATTACTCAGCTCTGTGTCTTCCTGGACAGCGAGCCTCCATATCCTCTGCTCCTCCAAACATCCTCTCGTCTCAAGACGTTAAACTCATCCCATGAAGAAAGACACACAATGGACATGTCTCACACTCTTCGTTGTCACATCTCCATGGATTAACCCCATTCAATCCGGGAACATATCTCTGTCATTTTATATTTTTTGGGCTATTCAAAAATAGTAGATCTACAAGCTCATCATAGCGCGGCACCGAGTGCCGCGCTATGAGCTCGTAGATCTGCTATTTTTAGAAAAATCGTGAAAATGTGTGCAAATCTTTGAATATATATATTTTTTTAAGCGAACATTTTTAACTCAAATCTTTGCTTCTGCTGAGGGTCCCTGGAACAACATATTCTGAGATGGGGGTCTTGAACTTTGATCCCCAAGGAGGGGGGTGTGTGTGTGTGTGTGTGTGTGTGTGTGTGTGTGTGTGTGTGTGTGTGTGTGTGTGTGTGTGTGTGTGTGTGTGTGTGTGTGTGTGTGTGTGTGTGTACGTACGTGTGTGTGTGTGTACGTACGTGTGTGTGTGTGTGTGTGTGTGTGTGTGTGTGTGCGCGCGCGTGTGTGACAGCACTCCAAGCACACCCACAAACACTGTTAATGTGTAACTGTTCAAACACTTTAACAGAGCTCTAATATAAACATGTGTGAGATCTCCTGCTGCCAGAACAAAAAGAACCTTCACAATAATAATGTTTGCTGAAGGGCTGGCACCATTTCACTAAAACACACTGACTTTCTTTCTGAATAAACAAGCGTGATGTCAGTGGGAGAACGGATAAGATGAGACTCTTATAATTAACATTGAAAAATTGTAAATTATCGCCCTACTTGATCATACTACAGTGTCACACAAAAGTATCAAGAGTAGCAGATCTACAAGCTCGAATCTACAAGCTCGAAACGCGGCACTTTCAAACATGTTATCCCTTTAACTTCTACTCCACTACATCTCACAGGGTACTGTACTGTAATGTTTTACTCAATACAGGTATTTGACAACTTAAGTTACTAGTTACTTTGCATATTTAGATTATTATTACCATACATTGACCACTTAAAGGTTTCATGACATTCAGTTTTACAACACATTAAAAGTCTTTGTCATGGTCCTTCAAACGTGTATAAAAAGTTTTAACTGAAAATTCCACTCCAGTGAGCCATTGCAGGTGTTTTTCTCTCACATTTCTAAAGCCTTTTCAACTGCAATGAAAAAAGTTTTTTTTGCCTGCGGTTGTCGCTGTTGAGGGATTTTGCCTGTCAATCATCACCTCTGCTCCGCCCCCCCCCCCCCCCCAAAGGAAAGGATAGGGGAGGGGAGGGGAGGGGCGAGGAGGAGAGTGGGCGGGATTAATGGCCTGAGACTTCAATATCCAAGGGCCAATCTCAGATTACTTTTCAGCCTAATTATTCAGAAAACCCCAGACCACAGAAAATCCTCTGAATGTTCAAAGTTCAGTTTTTTGGGGTGTAATTGAGGTCATAAAACCCCCCAAAAAACATAAAAAAAAAAAAAAAAGTGAAAATGAACATCATAGAACTTTTACGCTTTATATTTTATACTTACGCTATTTGAAAATAGCCGATCTACAAGCTCACAAACCATATGGGGCTGTGTTGAGCTCGCTGGGTTGTGAGCTTGTAGGCCTGCTATTTTTGAAAAAGTTTGACAAATTGCAGTACAGGCCTTTAACCTCCCACCGCACTTTTATTTTACCTCTGGGGCGGAATCTGCCAATGCTTTGTCAATGCAAATGTGTGGATTCACACAAGAGCGGATCTTTCCGCATGTCGCGCAGACCGTGCGTTTATCCGCTCTACACGACTTGTCCATTTGAAGCATAAAACTGCTGGAGGCAGGAGCTGCTTTTCCCCCTCTGTCCAATCGGGTGAATCGAAGGCGTACCGTTCCAAGACTCAGGAAGCAACATGGTGCTCAAGGCAGAAGGCGGTGCGGGCTACGGGGAGGGTCTTGAAAGTGAGTGACAGGTGCGTCACTCCCATTTTTTTAGAATCCGCTGGCTGCAAAAAACTGTGGCCGCGCACAACCTGCGTTTAACAGCAGCCGACCATGTTTTGGTGGGAGCGCCCCCTAACAGAGTATTTAGCCTGCCCTATATTGTGGTATTTTTTAAGTAAAAAATCTTCTTCCACCACTACTGCTGCTAATATAATCACACTTTTTGTTTTTGTTTGACAGAAAGCAATTAAGATTGGACTTATATGGACTTTTGATATAAAAATACACCCTTTTGTTTTTCTTTTGGCCTCTATTGTTCTGCGTGTCTCCATTTTGACCGCAAATATGCTCTAAAAGGATGAAAACATGATGTTTCGTTTCAGCAAGTCTTTAAATTCAAAAATAGTTATTTTCCCTATCTGGTATACCAAGACAGCAGTGGTTCTCAAAGAGGGGTTTGGGGACCCCCAAGGGTACTTGAGGGGGTTTCAGGGGAGTCCCCAGCAAAATGAAGAACAGTTTAATTTCACCAGCAAAAAGTTATAGGCCAATCAGAGAATGTATAAGCACAATTAGTTAATACAGCGTCTGTCACAATCATTTTAACCATATCTTATACTTTGGCTATTCAAAAATAGCAGATATACAAGCTCATAGCTCTTGGAAATGTGTGCAGATCGTTGAATATATATATAATATATGTATATATATATTATTATTTTTTAAAGCGAACATCTTGAACTCAAATCTTTGCTTCTGGAGGTCCCTGGCACAACATATTTTTGAGATGGGGTCAACAGCCATGTACATTTTTGGGGGTCCTTGACATGAAAAGGAACCACTGGTTAAGAGGTAAATGCCCCCCTTTGTTTGTTTGTTTGTTTTTATCCCTGCGTAGAATAGACATAGATTGTGATCTTTTGTGTGGCTGTGCATTATTATTATCATTATTTGTATATTTATTTAAACAAACACAAATAAAACAATTTTACACAGATTTTACAACTCAACCAGGCAAGCTCAGTCATGTCAGTGATCTTGTGACAGGAGGAGAGAAGAGAACAACTCAGTCCAACAAAGTGGCTCTTTTGGAGAAGCTTTCTCCAAATAGAAACAGGAGTGTATTCTTCCTATTAGTGGCTCTGCTGTGCTCTGTGCTGCTTGAATAATTCAATATGTCTCCCAGTGGCTGCCCCTGTTGTGTTGCTGTGTGTGTGTGCTGCATGCCTTTGGACTCAGTGAAGGGGAAAGGCTGACTGAATGCGTGGGGACAGACCTCGTTTCCTGCGCCCACAGCCATGGCACGTGGCTTATGTAAGAGTGGACAGCGTCCCACTGCATGACAAGACCCAACGCTTTGTCATTAAGTAACCGCTCTCACTCTCACACACACACTTGCACACTCACACACACACACACACACTTGCACACACACACACACACACACACACACACACACACACACACACACACACACACACACACACACACACACACACACACACACACACACACACACACACACAATCTAGTCTATATATATATATATATTTATACACACACAGTGTAAAAAATCTACATATATACACCATATATCTAGGTGTGCCCTGGGATATTTTGGCTATGAAAGGTGTGTCCTGGCAGAAAGAAGGTCGGGGAAACACTGCTCTAGTCTAGTGCACTCGCAAGTGTCCTCAGTTTGAAAAGCGGAATAGTCATGGTTGCACTAAAAGATAGACAGACAGAGAAGGGAAAGAAAACAGACAGAAAAGGATAATGGAGTCTCTCTGTCTGTCTGTCTGTCTGTCTGTCTGTCTGTCTGTCTGTCTCTCCCACTCTCTCTCTCTCTCTCTCTCTCTCTCTCTCTCTCTCTGTGTCTCACTCTCTCTCACTCTCTCTCTCTCTGTCTCTGTCTCTGTCAGTAGTAGTAAAGGGCACTTCGGTAGCTAAATGCTAAGCTAACAACATGCTAACATGCTAATTGTGTTAGCATCCGCCATTTTGTTTTTAGTGACGTCATCATTAGGGGGCGTGTCCAAGCATGCCCGGACATGTCTGACCCCCCTGCTGTGTGGAGGGGGGAGTGGAGGGGGGTTTGGCGCCCCCTGCTGGGAAGGGGAGGAAGTAGGAGGGCGGGTTAATGTGTATTCAATTACTGTGTCTGAGTGGGTGTGTCCCAGACAGGATAACGTGTATTGAAAGGTGAAGGGAGTGGGGGGTGTAGGGGGATGTGGTTGGGTAACCTAGACAGTGATAATTGAATACACTCAAAAAGGCTAGTGGGGTTTCTGTTTTGTTTTATTCTTAAAGAATAAGAATTGTTATTCATTGATCAAATGTTTGCGTGTAATTGACTGCTGCAATGTCACTTGAGATTTACAGGCTTCAAGTGGTTGTTTAAAAGGTAACTTTGATTGACTTAGGGCACATTATAGTCTTATTTCAGAAAAATCACTCTTTTATAAATTATTCTTAAAGGGTATAATAACTTTAATACCTATAATGACTTTAGAACATATGCCGTAGCAGGGTTTTATTTTCTAACAGTATTCCTTACTCCCTTGTAGTTAAACTGGGGAACATGCAAAGGAATCAAGGTGCATTAAGAGTGTAACAGGCTGGCAAGTGGTTCTTTAGTCTAGTCTTTTCACACACGGTTTGATTAAAATAAAAATATATTTTTTTAAAGCAATGGTAGCTAAACCTTAATGTGAGATAAGACAACCCTAACAACATCACCATGTTAAACATTTATAACTTTTTTTTTACTGCATACACAGCTTTAGAAAAACAAGTATTTAAAAATACCCCCAGTGCATGCTGGGTAATTATTTTAGCCAATGGGAGTGGCCCCCCTAGTGACATAGCTGATTGAAAATGTCCCACTCACAGGGTGTTATACAGTGTGAACAAGTAGAATGCACCATTGACACAACCTATGTATTGTGTTTAAAGCTGCATTTACTCGCTACTCTTTTAATTCCCTAAAGTAATATTACACAGTCCTTTAACAAAAAGGTTTGAACACTTTGAATGTGATTCTAAAAGATGTTAACACATCAGGATAGAGGATACATTGAAAGTCTAACAGGTTTGGTACCACTGTCTAGTTTCTAGTCCTTTCACTGCAGGTTTAAAAAATAATAATAATCAAAAATTATATTTTTAAAAGGCTAAGGGTAGCTAAACTTTAATGTGACACAAGACAACCCTAACAATATCACCATATTAAAAATGTATAACTTTTTTTTTTACAAGTGGAGTACAACTTGATATGATTAATGTAATGACAGGACTCAGGTTACACTTTAAAAGGGAGACAGGTTGGCAAGTGGCTCTAGTCCTCTAACCTTTTCACCACTGGTTTAAAAATAAAAAACTTTTTTTGAAAGTTTAGTTTAGCTAAACCTTTTAAGATGTGACACAAGACAACACTGAACAACATCATACAAAAACATGTTCTAACTTAGTACTGCATATACAGCCATAGAATGCAAGTATTCAAAAATTACCGCAGTGCATGCTGGGTAATTATTTTTAACCAATAGCTGAGCTTCGATGTGGGTGATCCATCTTTGAGATCATTCGCAGTAACGGTTTCACTTTCATTGTTTTAAGACACTTTTTATGTCTTACTACTAAACAAAAGAGTAGATTAACTTACTGACCCCCAGCCAATATATATTTTCTAACTAACTTACTGCATCTTTTAAGATGTAACACAAGAGATCCTTAACCAATATCACCATGTTAAACATTTATAACTGTTAGACATTTATAACTATATATTTTTTTTTATAGTTTAGGATAGCTTAAGTGTTTAAGATGTTAGACAATAACACCATATAAAACATGTTCTAACTTAGTACTGCATATACAGCCATAGAATGCAAGTATTCAGAATTTACCTTGGTGCATGCTGGGTAATTATTTTTAACCAATAGCTGAGCTTTGATGTGGTTGATCCATCTTTGGAGATCTTACACAGTAACTGTTTCACTTTCATTTTGTTTTAAGACACTTTATGTGTCTTACTTCTAAACAAATGAGTAGATTAACTTACTGACCCCAACCAATATATATTCTCTAACTATCTTACTGCATCTTTTAAGATGTGACACAAGACAAACCCCTAACCACCTTACCACATAAGACATTTATATCTTTTTTTATTGCAATAGCTTGTAGTAAGCAAGTATTTAAAAGTTACCACAATGCATGCTGGGTATTTTAATTTTTTTTACTTCTTACTCACCGTCTCAGAGGATCATAGTGTCTCACTGTTTGTTAGTTTTTTTTTTGCTTGCAGTATCATGTAGTATATATTTCTTCTCTCTGTGTATTACTTTTACCTAAAAAATGTATACATAAAGGTGCTAAGCTATCTATACAATGCTATATCTACATACTCAAACTCCATATTAACAAGAGTTTGGTGAAGAAACATATTTTCTGAAAATGAATTCAATGTTTTTGGCTGAAACACTACACCATTTCTATATTAAACCCAGAAGAAGTAACCTCCGTAGGCCTATTGTGAATTAGTAATTAACAGAGTACATTGGATCATAGTCTCCCGCATGCCTGCCAGGTAAGTATAACCTCCTCACCCTATTCGTGGAGGGAAGGGACCCCCACACATACTAGTCACACTTACGGTTCATACGATTTTAAAGTTTCCCTCAATGCATGCTGGGTAATTATTTTTAACCAATGACTGAGCCTCGATGTGGTTGAACCATCTATGAGATCATTCACAATAACGGTTTCACTATCAGTTTTTTAAGACACTTTTTTACTTCTTACTTCCAAACAAAAGAGTAGATTAACTTACTGACCCCCAAGCTATATATATTTTCTAACTAACTTACTGCAGCTTTTAAGATGGTGCACAAGGCAACCTTAACCAACATCATACAAAAAACATGTTCTAACTTGATACTGCATACATGGCTTTAGTAAACAAGGATGTCAGATCATCCTGCAATGCATGTTGGGTAATTATTTTTTTAACCAATGGGAGGATCAGTAAAACACTGAGTGCATTGGATCGTAGTTTCTCACCAGCCTGCCAGTGCCAGGTAACAAAGCCAGGAATCTGGTTACGATGGCTCCCCCTGCCAGGTAAGTATGACTTCCTCACGCTATTCGTGGAGGGAAGGGCCCCGCACACGTACTAGTCACACTTACGGTTCATACAACACACGCTCAATCACACACTACTATGTTAACGTACACACATTTTATGAACTAGTTGATCAGCTATTTTAGAAACATTTTGAAAATAATGTGTCACCCACTTCTTTTCCAGGACAAAAGTGTGGTTATTTACGCACTTTTAAAAGCTTCATGTTTTGTCTGTCTTATGTCTTGTTTAGTGTTTTTATGTGTTTTTGAATACTTTTATTAATAGTATGCAGAGACAAGCATAGGGGTGTACCGTATTGTGTTCATTCTATTGAACATGTAATATATGTAAAATTGCATTATGTACATGTTTCCAAATAACATTTCTTGAAACTAAGATCTGTATTACTTATTGTAAGTCACTGATTTTGTTAAATACTATTAGTTTACCCTAGATTGTTTTAAACTAAGTATATTGATATTATATAATGTGTGATAAATTGATGATTTAAACTGGAAATGAGTTCTTGAGCTTTTTAATTAGTTTTTTAACATATTAATCTCAGGGGAAGGTTAGGGACCAGTCGAAATTTACATAAGGGGGGGCATGGAGGAAAATAGGGGAGGGTCATGCCTTTCTAATTTTGGTCCAAGGGAGGGTCAGCTAATTTTACTTTGAATCCAAGGGAGGGTCATGCAATTTTGAATTGATAAAATAGTCCGTTTTTTATATACCTTTTTAGTACAGCAGAACAGTGGTCAATGACCCCTCTCCATTTCAAAGGATACAAAGAATTCAAATCAAGTAACACCTTGTCTATTTAGAATCAATGACGGTCGTTAACAAGCCATCAACGCACAGCGAGTGTGAACGACCCAGTCAAATCTATTCAGCGTCTTAACGATGGTGGTTGAACAATTAAGCAAAACTTCAACAGGCGTTATTGGAGAGATGCATTATAAATAGTATAACTGGATATTCATAATCATTTGAAGTAATTCTGTGCATGTGATTAATGTGGATCTATATGGACAGTTGTGTATAGATGCCTAGCTCCACAAGTAAAACCAGAAGCATCAGGCCATAATTGATAGCCTAATTTGTTTTATGTAGGCAACAGTGTAGTTGTAGTCACTGTAGTTGATAATTAAAAGGGCAGAGTGACAAAAGTTTTAAACTACTGGTTACCAAATATTCAACTTTCTTCAATCTGACCAGGATTCAATGGGTTTCCCACATGTAAGATGAGAACACTATCCACTCTGCTACCACTACTACAGATACACTGTGCATTTAGCAAGACTGACTACACTACAGCAATGTTCTAATCAATGTGGAAAGCAAAACATTGGACATATCAGTTTTAAATGTCATGTTGTATTTGATGGGGAGGGTTAGGGGTGTCAAGAATTTCACAATACGATACATGATGTTGGGCATGATATCGATATGATATATTATTAATGTTCTTTTCTCATGTATCATCAACATTGGCCATCATCTTATAAATAACGTTATAAAGCAAATTAGAAACAATTACAAAGTGCTTTGTACACACAAATAAATACATTTGTGCAAGCTTAATGGAGAAGTGAAGTTCTCACTAACAATAAACCCATTGTTTCAGAGGACAGATAGACACTAATATAACAAATATAATATAATATAAGACTGCATAACTATAAATTCCACAAACCTCATATTTTTGTCATCTGGACTTTACCAACCAAGTGCAGCCTAGTTATTTCCAACAGCTAAAAAAAATCTATAATACCAGATACAGTATAATACAATCTTAGATTAGATGTAGGCCTATTTGAGAGTGCAGATGCATGTCACATTAACGAGCGTCAACGAGCATCAGCTGACACACAACACCTCCCCTCTGCAGTGCTTTAAACTGAAAGTGACTGACTGGAGTCTGTTTCATTTCTCTCCAAAATACCTTGAATATGATGGAGGACATGATTAATAATTACTATGATTATGATAAGCTTTACATTTCATATCATACAGTAAAAACTCCTAACTTTCACCGGCAAAAAAAAAGAAAGTGTTTTTTTTGTATTAAAAAAACAATTAAAAAAATATTACGATACAGTATGACATCATGACAATACCTATCATCACATTTTAATACCACGATAGGCTATATCGTGACACAATATATCGTGACACTTCTAGGCGGGGAGGGTTACTCTTTTTTTTGTAATCACTTGGGGAGGGTCATTGATTTTTTTTTTTTGTCAAAGGGAGGGTCATGGCATTTTAGATCAGGGCACATACATTTCCTCCATGCCCCCCCTTATGTAAATTTCGACTGGTCCCTTAGCCAGGATTAAAGTTAACCTGTAAACAGATGACAGGCTGCTCATTATTCAGCCATGTACTCTTTTTAATCCACGGTTTTCAAAAATCTAAATTATAATTTTGAAGTCTAGGTTAGATAAAGCTGAATGTTACACCAAACATCTCCTAATAAATATATATTTTCAAACTAACTTATTTACTGTATACATAGCCTTAGAAAAAACTATTATTTAGTGTCACCCCAATGCATGATGGGTAATTACACCCCTCACATACATGGACCAATGAGAGAAGGCGGGGTTTTGAATGTATACTAATTTGGGCCCCAATAGTGGATATCTGAGTACTCATTCCTATTTACTAGTTGTTAAGAAGACATTTTATCAAGCTGACTAACCCTTATAACTAGGATGTATAAAACTACAATACATTTTCCTCAACAGTGAAAGAAAACTCTGAGAAAATGAATGATTCGGGAATATACCACAAAGCAATTATAGTGGGCATAATATCATTGCTGTACGTGTATTAATGAAACAGCTAAATTTGGTCACATTTCGATTTTTATCATCCGCAACGTAATAGATCTTCTGTAAAGCTCATTTTCATCATGACACCGTGAACATCGATGAATAGATTATATGGCATACACAGTTTTTATTTACATGATTATTATTAAAAACATATACCATTGTCAATTATATTCATATACAACAAACATGAGGTTTCATCTAAATCAATCATTCTCTGTATAACATACACAACATTACGCATAGACCAATCACGTATACCTTGCTGATACTTTAAGACGCACATATCAATGATATATGTACACAGGACCATCACATGACATACTCCTTTTGAGTCTCCTTGTTTTTCATCATAAAAACTATCAACTACGGCCCTCACGTTTCTATCATTAATGACACGCCTATTATGACCATGGTACCCTGATATTAGCTCTTTATATGTAGTATTCCTAGTTTTTACATAATGAATATGACTTCTAAAAATATCATACCCCTCTGGTGGGTATACAATATCACCGGGCTTTGTATATTGATCAATTACAGAATTCACAAGGGTTATAAGTCTATTGTAAATAGAACCCTCAATACTAGATGTCACCCCCATTGTAATGAATATCAGTATGGTGATCTAGGTGGCCTCTTTATTCTCTGTATTTGGCTATGCCTCGCTGTCCTCCAGAGTGTACAGGAATGACAAATACTGTACAGGAATGACAAATACTGTTGTGCATGGGTCTGTCCGTATTCCTTTATCCATGTGATGAGTGTATCGTCCTCTAAATAAGATTCAGTATAATCCACTGCATTGTCTGTAGGATCACACAACTCAGGAGTGCATCGTCCTAGGTATGAAATGAAAAAGTCAGTATAGAAATAAAACCTATGGCCTGTTTCCATTGGGGTCCTTTGTATTCAACTCATAGAATAAAGACTGACCCCGACGGGATTTGAACCCGCAACCTTCTGATCTGGAGTCAGACGCGCTACCGTTGTGCCACAGAGTCCTTATAAATTAAGTTTTACTCACCAACATTTCTTGGCTATGTCATATCATGCTTTAATAGAAAAGTGAATACCACTTCAACCAACATGGATAGTATTAGTAATGATAAATAATCACAAAAATGTAAAACTCGTAATGTCTGTTGGAGATCAGCCGTTCTCCTTAGCTTGGAGCGTAAAGATCGTTTTTCCTTCATAGAGTGTGCATGTATGGACATGTCTGAGTCTTGTATCAAGCCTGAGCCAAACAGAGGTCTGCAGGGCGGTTTGGAGGTGTGTCAGGGGAGTCACTTTAACCTATTGTGACCATTCAGGCCTATGCATTGGTAAAGGGGCCCCCCACGTCACTGAGGGAGTGGTCCTACAAAACGTATATAGGCAGCTCTTTGCAAGAGCTGCTAGGAAGAGAAAACTTCTCTAACTAGAGCTGAAAGTTAACCCGAAAACACCCCCGCCTGGACATCCTAAGAAAAATATCTTTAAAGTCACTTTCTAACATTGGACTACACTTTGTGTTCGCTGTTGAGTGGATACGCCGTGCTGCGGGGACGACAAACAGGGACCTTTTTACAGCTATTCTGGTGGACTGATTTTTGGACCTAGCAGTATCACACAACGTTGTGTTACCTGTCGTAATCTGCCTAGTGTTATTTTTCTTCATTTCCTACATATTCGCTATGGCATCTGTATTGGGTAAGTGTTTAATTTCTTATTTCTATGTCTATTACATGTGTGTAATCAGATCATCAATCAGATCACTTTCAATGTAAATGAATGTGGCAAAGAGTTGATCAAATTAATTACTAAATATAGTAAAATACTATATAATCATAGTATTTGTATGTGTATATATTGCGCATGAGATATTCCATCCAATTTGAACTAATAGTTGTCTTGTTTTGTTTTTTGCTTATTTTCTCCCCACACGATAGATCCTCTCTCTGTGCACTCCCTCAAGATCTCTAAGGATCATTTTGTGACACCACCGAATGAAGATGCAATACGTTCCGCTGGCTTCTACACATCAGGGAGCGTTAACGATGACACAAACATTCTGCAGAATCATGACTATGCCATGAATCTACGGGGCCAGAACCGTACAATTGTGACCAAGTCGCCACCGTCACCCTCCTCAGAGGAGATGCCTGACGAAGAGGAGACCGGTTTGAGTGACGTTGAACCTTTAGATTTATCTTCGTCTCAGCGCTCATCATCATCCACCCCTCTCCCCCCACCTCATCCCTCCCCATCAAGTTCTGAGGAGCTTGGCACCCTCGCTCGTGAACAATTTATCATCCCCAAAGGTCTGGAGCATATGCTATGTTATAGAAGAGAACCTGAACATAGAGTTTCTGTAAAAGATATCAAAAATGCAGCGAGGGAGTGGGACCGTATAGCAGAAGAGCACGAGCAGGGGCGAAAGGAGATGTTACGTAGAGGGAGTGAGATGCGGGCTATCCAAATGATGGGTCACGAGTCAGAGGAGGAAGAGGAGGAAGCACGGTTGAAGGAGGAGGAAGAGGAGATGAGGATAGCTGATAGGGCACGAGAGGTGGCTAGAGAGAGGAAAGTGACCATGTCTGATTATGAGATGGAGCGTGGTGGATCCCTTACAGGTCATCAAATGCTAAAGCTTGGCATGAAAAGACAGATGGACGTACTTTACGTTCCCTTAGCTGATAACGGTTGTATGCTGGTACAGGATGTTAGTTATGCCGTAGACGGATGAAGAAGATGAAGGAGATGATGGATTAGTGAGTATGCAGAATTAACTCAAACATTGTTTGACATTGTATATAGGACAGGACAAGTTACAAATGACATTGTGACTTGGACCCATGAGGTTACTAATTCGTTAGCCTCAAATTCGTCCATTGCCTGTATTGGTCCACGAGGCTGTTGCCTATATTCTTTTGCGTCCAAAGACACCTCATCTGACTGACAAAGTAGAAGTCGAGGTCGAAGACTATTATCTGAATTTGCCACGTCACTTTAAAAATATGTAATGTGTTAAATTCTGCTACTTTCCTACCAACTGAGCTGGATGGAGATACATGCATGTCATGCCAAAGGGTTGTATAGTAGCTAGACTACTGCTCATTGTTTTATTTTAGACTTTTTATTTATTTATTCAGTAAATAACTCTACATGTCTAATGTATTTAAAACCTATTTTGCTTTAGGTGATAGATTATTTAGTCTTATATATATATATACTCACACACTTTTCCAAATCATGAACAGGAATAGTGATAGTAACTACTAACTACTGACTTGATGTATTGAAAATAAAAAACATTCATTACAACATGTGTCTGTTATTATTTCTTTAAGGGTACACAATCTAGCTAAAAAGCTACCTTATGAAGAATACCATCAATTGTCTGACTAAAGTATCAATTACATTGTGCTTTGTAAGTTTTCTGTCTTAAAATACAAATAACCAACAAAATAAAAGATGACTATTTCATGGAAAAAGCATATACTTTTTTTATTTATTTATTATTATTGTGATTACATGTTCAAGAATATATGTTCAATAATATCTGCTAAACTACACAAATAATGATGATCTATGAAAATCTAATAATTCTATAGCGCTGACCATGGTACTCTAGGTGGTGAGTTTCTCCAGAACGGAACGAGTTTGTTCATTATATTATGACGCTGATCATATCCCAGAGTATCAGCTGTGATATCTAGCCTCAGCTCATTTAGAATAACTTCACACACTCCTTGCACTCTGGATTCTGTAGTAACAATGCCCCGAGTTTCCAGCACATGCATGATTCCTGAAAGAAATCGTTCAGTCCATAGCATTTCAATAAATTCTTTAAAATGATTGAAGACATAGTAACGTGGCACCGGGTATAGGGCATGTCCATAGGTTACCCCTGGGGTAAAACAGTAACTGACTTTAAGATCTGTCTGATTACTTAGTACGACAGTTAACAGCTTATCAATGCATGTTTTTATAATATCCAGAAAGACCACTCCGCACAATCCATCCGGTTGATCCATAGTCCGGGTTGAATCCACTAGAGAGGGTATCAAAAACACTGGTGAGGAGGTGAAGGAGAAGAGAAAAGACAACTTTAAACACAAATATATCACACATTGTAAAACTACCGATATATATGTATCAAACTATTTAGGATTAGTTATTTTCTCAATTAATTACCTGTGTCAGAACCTGGTTCTGCTGCTGACGAGTTTCTCCAAAATGTTGCGAGATCGTTCAGCATATTGCGTTTTGCTTTGTATCCACCCATCACATGATCAGTATTAGCGGCCTCTTTGATTTTTACCCGAATGTCATCCGCCATCTTTAGGTCGTGAAGATAAGCTTCACAGATCCCCTTCACTCTGGATGGTATAGCAACAAACCTTTGAGATTCCAGTACGTGTATGATTCCTGATAGAAACCTGTCATTCCACAGTCTTTTCATTAATCCTTTAAAATGGTTGAAGACATAATATTTTGGTGGTGGGTCGAGACATCGATGTTGGGTCTGGCTAGGATGGTCTGTTTGACAACCATAGCAGGCTTCTTTCATCTGATCAGTTATTACCAAATCCAGTAGCCTGACGATGCATACTTTTATAGTCATCAGAAAGCATGTACTGCACAGTCCATCAGGCTGATACAGAGTCAGAGACAAATTCAATGGAGAGGAGAAAGGTATATCATGGAAAAACACAGGTGATGGTGGAGGTGAATAGTATTCATCGCCTCGGTAACATTCATAGGGTGAGACATCCCATGGGTCGTATGCTACAGCGTACACTGAAGGAGTTTTTTGGGTTGTTCTTTCAGCAGATCCCTCCATGTTTTTGAATAAGGAAAATCGAGAGTGTCTTATATTGTGTAATAGGGTGGGGAGGAGGAGCTCCATTAGAGTGTAGGAGGGTGGGGTGGATCCTCCTTCAACCGTGCTTCCTCCTCTTCCTCCTCTGACTCGTGACCCATCATTTGGATAGCCCGCATCTCACTCCCTCTACGTAACATCTCCTTTCGCCCCTGCTCGTGCTCTTCTGCTATACGGTCCCACTCCCTCGCTGCATTTTTGATATCTTTTACAGAAACTCTATGTTCAGGTTCTCTTCTATAACATAGCATATGCTCCAGACCTTTGGGGATGATAAATTGTTCACGAGCGAGGGTGCCAAGCTCCTCAGAACTTGATGGGGAGGGATGAGGTGGGGGGAGAGGGGTGGATGATGATGAGCGCTGAGACGAAGATAAATCTAAAGGTTCAACGTCACTCAAACCGGTCTCCTCTTCGTCAGGCATCTCCTCTGAGGAGGGTGACGGTGGCGACTTGGTCACAATTGTACGGTTCTGGCCCCGTAGATTCATGGCATAGTCATGATTCTGCAGAATGTTTGTGTCATCGTTAACGCTCCCTGATGTGTAGAAGCCAGCGGAACGTATTGCATCTTCATTCGGTGGTGTCACAAAATGATCCTTAGAGATCTTGAGGGAGTGCACAGAGAGAGGATCTATCGTGTGGGGAGAAAATAAGCAAAAAACAAAACAAGACAACTATTAGTTCAAATTGGATGGAATATCTCATGCGCAATATATACACATACAAATACTATGATTATATAGTATTTTACTATATTTAGTAATTAATTTGATCAACTCTTTGCCACATTAATTTACATTGAAAGTGATCTGATTGATGATCTGATTACACACATGTAATAGACATAGAAATAAGAAATTAAACACTTACCCAATACAGATGCCATAGCGAATATGTAGGAAATGAAGAAAAATAACACTAGGCAGATTACGACAGGTAACACAACGTTGTGTGATACTGCTAGGTCCAAAAATCAGTCCACCAGAATAGCTGTAAAAAGGTCCCTGTTTGTCGTCCCCGCAGCACGGCGTATCCACTCAACAGCGAACACAAAGTGTAGTCCAATGTTAGAAAGTGACTTTAAAGATATTTTTCTTAGGATGTCCAGGCGGGGGTGTTTTCGGGTTAACTTTCAGCTCTAGTTAGAGAAGTTTTCTCTTCCTAGCAGCTCTTGCAAAGAGCTGCCTATATACGTTTTGTAGGACCACTCCCTCAGTGACGTGGGGGGCCCCTTTACCAATGCATAGGCCTGAATGGTCACAATAGGTTAAAGTGACTCCCCTGACACACCTCCAAACCGCCCTGCAGACCTCTGTTTGGCTCAGGCTTGATACAAGACTCAGACATGTCCATACATGCACACTCTATGAAGGAAAAACGATCTTTACGCTCCAAGCTAAGGAGAACGGCTGATCTCCAACAGACATTACGAGTTTTACATTTTTGTGATTATTTATCATTACTAATACTATCCATGTTGGTTGAAGTGGTATTCACTTTTCTATTAAAGCATGATATGACATAGCCAAGAAATGTTGGTGAGTAAAACTTAATTTATAAGGACTCTGTGGCACAACGGTAGCGCGTCTGACTCCAGATCAGAAGGTTGCGGGTTCAAATCCCGTCGGGGTCAGTCTTTATTCTATGAGTTGAATACAAAGGACCCCAATGGAAACAGGCCATAGGTTTTATTTCTATACTGACTTTTTCATTTCATACCTAGGACGATGCACTCCTGAGTTGTGTGATCCTACAGACAATGCAGTGGATTATACTGAATCTTATTTAGAGGACGATACACTCATCACATGGATAAAGGAATACGGACAGACCCATGCACAACAGTATTTGTCATTCCTGTACAGTATTTGTCATTCCTGTACACTCTGGAGGACAGCGAGGCATAGCCAAATACAGAGAATAAAGAGGCCACCTAGATCACCATACTGATATTCATTACAATGGGGGTGACATCTAGTATTGAGGGTTCTATTTACAATAGACTTATAACCCTTGTGAATTCTGTAATTGATCAATATACAAAGCCCGGTGATATTGTATACCCACCAGAGGGGTATGATATTTTTAGAAGTCATATTCATTATGTAAAAACTAGGAATACTACATATAAAGAGCTAATATCAGGGTACCATGGTCATAATAGGCGTGTCATTAATGATAGAAACGTGAGGGCCGTAGTTGATAGTTTTTATGATGAAAAACAAGGAGACTCAAAAGGAGTATGTCATGTGATGGTCCTGTGTACATATATCATTGATATGTGCGTCTTAAAGTATCAGCAAGGTATACGTGATTGGTCTATGCGTAATGTTGTGTATGTTATACAGAGAATGATTGATTTAGATGAAACCTCATGTTTGTTGTATATGAATATAATTGACAATGGTATATGTTTTTAATAATAATCATGTAAATAAAAACTGTGTATGCCATATAATCTATTCATCGATGTTCACGGTGTCATGATGAAAATGAGCTTTACAGAAGATCTATTACGTTGCGGATGATAAAAATCGAAATGTGACCAAATTTAGCTGTTTCATTAATACACGTACAGCAATGATATTATGCCCACTATAATTGCTTTGTGGTATATTCCCGAATCATTCATTTTCTCAGAGTTTTCTTTCACTGTTGAGGAAAATGTATTGTAGTTTTATACATCCTAGTTATAAGGGTTAGTCAGCTTGATAAAATGTCTTCTTAACAACTAGTAAATAGGAATGAGTACTCAGATATCCACTATTGGGGCCCAAATTAGTATACATTCAAAACCCCGCCTTCTCTCATTGGTCCATAGACCATATTCACACGGCGGCCATATTGGAATTTAACATTGAAAGTGCCGCCACCCGGGGTGGCTACTTTCATTGACTTCATAGAAACATGGCCGCCGTGTGAATATGGTCTATGTATGTGAGGGGTGTAATTACCCATCATGCATTGGGGTGACACTAAATAATAGTTTTTTCTAAGGCTATGTATACAGTAAATAAGTTAGTTTGAAAATATATATTTATTAGGAGATGTTTGGTGTAACATTCAGCTTTATCTAACCTAGACTTCAAAATTATAATTTAGATTTTTGAAAACCGTGGATTAAAAAGAGTACATGGCTGAATAATGAGCAGCCTGTCATCTGTTTACAGGTTAACTTTAATCCTGGCTAACCTTCCCCTGAGATTAATATGTTAAAAAACAAATTAAAAAGCTCAAGAACTCATTTCCAGTTTAAATCATCAATTTATCACACATTATATAATATCAATATACTTAGTTTAAAACAATCTAGGGTAAACTAATAGTATTTAACAAAATCAGTGACTTACAATAAGTAATACAGATCTTAGTTTCAAGAAATGTTATTTGGAAACATGTACATAATGCAATTTTACATATATTACATGTTCAATAGAATGAACACAATACGGTACACCCCTATGCTTGTCTCTGCATACTATTAATAAAAGTATTCAAAAACACATAAAAACACTAAACAAGACATAAGACAGACAAAACATGAAGCTTTTAAAAGTGAGTAAATAACCACACTTTTGTCCTGGAAAAGAAGTGGGTGACACATTATTTTCAAAATGTTTCTAAAATAGCTGATCAACTAGTTCATAAAATGTGTGTACGTTAACATAGTAGTGTGTGATTGAGCGTGTGTTGTATGAACCGTAAGTGTGACTAGTACGTGTGCGGGGCCCTTCCCTCCACGAATAGCGTGAGGAAGTCATACTTACCTGGCAGGGGGAGCCATCGTAACCAGATTCCTGGCTTTGTTACCTGGCACTGGCAGGCTGGTGAGAAACTACGATCCAATGCACTCAGTGTTTTACTGATCCTCCCATTGGTTAAAAAAATAATTACCCAACATGCATTGCAGGATGATCTGACATCCTTGTTTACTAAAGCCATGTATGCAGTATCAAGTTAGAACATGTTTTTTGTATGATGTTGGTTAAGGTTGCCTTGTGCACCATCTTAAAAGCTGCAGTAAGTTAGTTAGAAAATATATATAGCTTGGGGGTCAGTAAGTTAATCTACTCTTTTGTTTGGAAGTAAGAAGTAAAAAAGTGTCTTAAAAAACTGATAGTGAAACCGTTATTGTGAATGATCTCATAGATGGTTCAACCACATCGGGGCTCAGTCATTGGTTAAAAATAATTACCCAGCATGCATTGAGGGAAACTTTAAAATCGTATGAACCGTAAGTGTGACTAGTATGTGTGGGGGTCCCTTCCCTCCACGAATAGGGTGAGGAGGTTATACTTACCTGGCAGGCATGCGGGAGACTATGATCCAATGTACTCTGTTAATTACTAATTCACAATAGGCCTACGGAGGTTACTTCTTCTGGGTTTAATATAGAAATGGTGTAGTGTTTCAGCCAAAAACATTGAATTCATTTTCAGAAAATATGTTTCTTCACCAAACTCTTGTTAATATGGAGTTTGAGTATGTAGATATAGCATTGTATAGATAGCTTAGCACCTTTATGTATACATTTTTTAGGTAAAAGTAATACACAGAGAGAAGAAATATATACTACATGATACTGCAAGCAAAAAAAAAACTAACAAACAGTGAGACACTATGATCCTCTGAGACGGTGAGTAAGAAGTAAAAAAAATTAAAATACCCAGCATGCATTGTGGTAACTTTTAAATACTTGCTTACTACAAGCTATTGCAATAAAAAAAGATATAAATGTCTTATGTGGTAAGGTGGTTAGGGGTTTGTCTTGTGTCACATCTTAAAAGATGCAGTAAGATAGTTAGAGAATATATATTGGTTGGGGTCAGTAAGTTAATCTACTCATTTGTTTAGAAGTAAGACACATAAAGTGTCTTAAAACAAAATGAAAGTGAAACAGTTACTGTGTAAGATCTCCAAAGATGGATCAACCACATCAAAGCTCAGCTATTGGTTAAAAATAATTACCCAGCATGCACCAAGGTAAATTCTGAATACTTGCATTCTATGGCTGTATATGCAGTACTAAGTTAGAACATGTTTTATATGGTGTTATTGTCTAACATCTTAAACACTTAAGCTATCCTAAACTATAAAAAAAAATATATAGTTATAAATGTCTAACAGTTATAAATGTTTAACATGGTGATATTGGTTAAGGATCTCTTGTGTTACATCTTAAAAGATGCAGTAAGTTAGTTAGAAAATATATATTGGCTGGGGGTCAGTAAGTTAATCTACTCTTTTGTTTAGTAGTAAGACATAAAAAGTGTCTTAAAACAATGAAAGTGAAACCGTTACTGCGAATGATCTCAAAGATGGATCACCCACATCGAAGCTCAGCTATTGGTTAAAAATAATTACCCAGCATGCACTGCGGTAATTTTTGAATACTTGCATTCTATGGCTGTATATGCAGTACTAAGTTAGAACATGTTTTTGTATGATGTTGTTCAGTGTTGTCTTGTGTCACATCTTAAAAGGTTTAGCTAAACTAAACTTTCCAAAAAAGTTTTTTATTTTTAAACCAGTGGTGAAAAGGTTAGAGGACTAGAGCCACTTGCCAACCTGTCTCCCTTTTAAAGTGTAACCTGAGTCCTGTCATTACATTAATCATATCAAGTTGTACTCCACGCTTCTCGGCCTTTTGGCTAAGATCAAGTGGCTGAGTGGTGGAGGGAATTGAACAAAGGTTTTGATTGAGGATTTGGATTTTGAAGATGGCAAAATTGGTTGGACCAAGGAACACCTGTCGGTTTTGGTGGCCTAGCAGGGATGAGGGCGTGGACCCTGAACCACCTATGGACAGAGATCAGTTTGGAAGGGACATCCTAATTGGACTTTTTGAGCTGAAGAAGGAGGAGGTACTGGGTTTCCTGGATAATCCTCGGGAGAAGGCGTACGACGTCACTTTGAGTGATACAGGTGCGCTTGACAAACTGCATAGGATTTACTTGAAGCTGAAAAAGGAGGAGAGGTTGGGAGGCATTGATATTCTGTTGCTGCAGGGTACTGATTATAGAGAAGTGACTGTATGCATGTATGACCTACATGTGAAACCAGAAGCTATTTTGAAGTTTCTGGGGAGTTTTGGGGTTGTGTGCAAAGATAATGAAAACAAGAAGATAATGGACGGAACAGGGTTTTGGACGGGGAAGAGGATAATTCGCATGAATTTGAAGAAAGATGCGACGGGACGTGATGGACTAGCCCATCCCCCTGCCTTCTTTGAAATAGGGACGGTTAGAGGCTATCTGCACTACTACCGGCAGCCTCTGTTTTGCAAGAAGTGCAGGGGGAGTGGGCACACAAAGGAGACATGCGATTATGGGACAAAATGCAGATTATGCCAGGCTAAGGACCATATGGCGAAGGACTGTCCACGACCCAAGGCCTGCCACGCCTGTAAGTCCACAGACCATCTGTTCAGGGACTGCCCGACCAAGGGTGGAGCAGGTGTTGACGGGCCCGGGAGAGGAGGAGGGAATGAGGAGGGCGCCCCTGGACCTTCCTCTCAGGCTGAGGGGGGAAGCAAGAAGCGCCCATTACCGGTAACACCGAGAAGTGTGGAGAAAGAGGCACCAGCGGAGACCTCTTCAGCGCCTGGTGCAGACAGAGAAAAAAAAAAGACAGACTCCCAGGCCTCAAAAGCAAGAAGAACCGAGACAACACTAGATGTGGCCCTGTCAAGGCCACATGAAGGAGTGAAAGTGACTGGTGGGAACAAGGAGGAGAAACGCTTGGGTTTTGACACGGGCCGGCCCACAAACCTTTTTGGTCCTGCCTCACCTGAGGATCCAGCGTCGACTCCACCAGGGCCCCCCCCCATACCTCCGGGTGTGGAGGGAGGAGGAAATGGAAAAAAGAAGAACGAGGACAAAGGGACATCACCGGCGGCCTCTCCGGAGACCTCAGTAGAGGTCCCATCAGAGACCTCATCGGAGGTCCCATCGGAGACCTCACCGGAGGCCGCTTTAAAAAAGACACAAAGTAATAGACGTTGCCCTTTTTGTGGCGAAAGGACGCATGACGAACTAGACTGTCCGAAGTATCAATGCGATATTAGACTATGTAATCACTTCCCCTATCCTCACCTGCTGGAGGAGTGCCCCAACAAGGCGGCGGGGGGTCAGCTGATGAGAAATGTGTTCATAATGACTGATGGCAGTGAAAAGACTTTTCTAAGTTACCAACCGCCAGAGTAGGCGGACTGGAGTTATGACACACGTTTAAGTCCTGATGATGTTATGAAAAAGTTTTTTGGTTTACTTGCTTTGTTGTTTTCGTATATTGCGGGGGGGGAAAGGAAAAAAAAAAAAAAAAAAAAAAAAAAGGAAAAATAATGTTCTGATTTTATCATCTGTATGTCATACATGACAATTCTGTTTTGTAGTCCTGTCATGATATGTGTTAATGGTTTCATGTTTTTTTTTGTTTGGTTATATGCATGAATTTTATTTCCATATGTATAGCCCAACTTTTTTTTTAAGAAAAGTTTGAAAATTTGTATTGTTTCTGAAAGGATAAGATTCAATAAAACTTTTCGAAAGAAAAAAAAAAAAAAAGTTGTACTCCACTTGTAAAAAAAAAAGTTATACATTTTTAATATGGTGATATTGTTAGGGTTGTCTTGTGTCACATTAAAGTTTAGCTACCCTTAGCCTTTTAAAAATATAATTTTTGATTATTATTATTTTTTAAACCTGCAGTGAAAGGACTAGAAACTAGACAGTGGTACCAAACCTGTTAGACTTTCAATGTATCCTCTATCCTGATGTGTTAACATCTTTTAGAATCACATTCAAAGTGTTCAAACCTTTTTGTTAAAGGACTGTGTAATATTACTTTAGGGAATTAAAAGAGTAGCGAGTAAATGCAGCTTTAAACACAATACATAGGTTGTGTCAATGGTGCATTCTACTTGTTCACACTGTATAACACCCTGTGAGTGGGACATTTTCAATCAGCTATGTCACTAGGGGGGCCACTCCCATTGGCTAAAATAATTACCCAGCATGCACTGGGGGTATTTTTAAATACTTGTTTTTCTAAAGCTGTGTATGCAGTAAAAAAAAAGTTATAAATGTTTAACATGGTGATGTTGTTAGGGTTGTCTTATCTCACATTAAGGTTTAGCTACCATTGCTTTAAAAAAATATATTTTTATTTTAATCAAACCGTGTGTGAAAAGACTAGACTAAAGAACCACTTGCCAGCCTGTTACACTCTTAATGCACCTTGATTCCTTTGCATGTTCCCCAGTTTAACTACAAGGGAGTAAGGAATACTGTTAGAAAATAAAACCCTGCTACGGCATATGTTCTAAAGTCATTATAGGTATTAAAGTTATTATACCCTTTAAGAATAATTTATAAAAGAGTGATTTTTCTGAAATAAGACTATAATGTGCCCTAAGTCAATCAAAGTTACCTTTTAAACAACCACTTGAAGCCTGTAAATCTCAAGTGACATTGCAGCAGTCAATTACACGCAAACATTTGATCAATGAATAACAATTCTTATTCTTTAAGAATAAAACAAAACAGAAACCCCACTAGCCTTTTTGAGTGTATTCAATTATCACTGTCTAGGTTACCCAACCACATCCCCCTACACCCCCCACTCCCTTCACCTTTCAATACACGTTATCCTGTCTGGGACACACCCACTCAGACACAGTAATTGAATACACATTAACCCGCCCTCCTACTTCCTCCCCTTCCCAGCAGGGGGCGCCAAACCCCCCTCCACTCCCCCCTCCACACAGCAGGGGGGTCAGACATGTCCGGGCATGCTTGGACACGCCCCCTAATGATGACGTCACTAAAAACAAAATGGCGGATGCTAACACAATTAGCATGTTAGCATGTTGTTAGCTTAGCATTTAGCTACCGAAGTGCCCTTTACTACTACTTCTGTCTCTGTCTCTGTCTCTGTCTCTCTCTACTGTCTCTCTCTACTGTCTCTCTCTACTGTCTCTCTGTCTCTGTCTGTCTCTCTCTCTGTCTGTCTCTCTGTCTGTCTCTCTCAGAATAACTTTCATAGTCACATCACAGGTTCACAGGTTTACAGGTATAAAGAAATGATTATTTTTGTGTGTTTGCTCTTCATGGTTCTGGTTGTTATTGTAGTTATTGGTGAGAAGGGAGATCGGCTATTTTTAGATGACCAACGTATATAGGGCTAATGTGGTTAGACTGATTTTGATGATATATTAACTAATTTTGCTGGGGACCCCCATGGAACCCCCTCAAGGACCCCTGGGGGTCCCCATAGACCCCACTTTGAGTAACAGTGTCCTACAGGACATGTGGAATATGAGCATTCATCTGGTAACTTGTGCATTATTTAACACAGTGACCGTCCCTCCGGCCATCTGATTTACCACAGGTACAGATGATCTAGCACAGTGGTTCTCAACCTGTGGGTCCCCACATGATTTTGGGGATCCCCAGAGGACAGTACAGCGACAATGTAAGGACTGTTAAGACCTTACCCTTTTTTTAATATATGTATAAATATGTATATATAAAGAAATTAAATTAAATGAAAAAAGGCCATTACTGCATCAAAAGTAATCAACAAACTATACTATAAAAACTGTCCAAATATTGTCCAAATTGTCACATAAGAAAGAGGCAAAGTTTTATCATATCTGCCGATACAGATGTCATAAAAAATTCAAATATAACACAACTTGAACTTACTCTGTTTCATTGTACACAGCAGGTTTCATACAGCTGTAAACACAACACACAAATGATGGCACAAACTAAAGGTTGTCACAACACCAGTGGTGGAAAAGGCACTCACAGTTTTTACTTAAGTAAAAGTATTGTTACCGCAGAAGTCCGGTAATCAAAATTTACTTGAGTAAAATTACAAAAGTATGGGCATCAAAATATACTTAAAGTACCAAAAGTAAAAGTACTCATTGTGCAGAATGTCCCAGTTCAAAATATATAAACATCTTTTGAAAATAGCAGATCTACAAGGTCACTGTGAGAATAATGGGGCTGAAGTGGTTAATGTATGTTTAGTAATAAGAATTAAAATCTACAAAGTAACTACTAACTAAAGTTTTCAAATAATTGTACTGGAGTAAAACTACAATATTTGCCTCCGAGATGTAGTGGAGTTGAAGTAATGGGAAAGTAATGGGAAAAATTCTTCCTCCACTGACCAGCTGTTCGATGACATCACACTAATCTGTCTCACATGCACAATAAGACACTGACTGACCACAAGACACAACAAGACATAGCCCTGTTGAACCGTGGGAAATATACCTCACTTTTAGTATTGATATTTGGATTCTGCAGTGGTGGAAAAAGTAGTCATAATGTTTACTTAAGTAAAAGTATCAATACTGCAATGTAGAAGTACTCTGTTAGGGCACAATCACACCAAACTTTTATTTTACCTATGGGGCGGAATCTGCCAATGCTTTGTCAATACAAATGCGTGGATTCATGGTGTTGCGCATCTTTCTTGCGAATCGCACGCATTTGCATTGACAAAGCATTGGCAGATTCCTCCCCAGAGGTAAGATAAAAGTGCGGTGTGACCGTGCCCTTACAAGTAAAAGTCAGGAATTTGAAATTTACTTGAGTAAAAGTACTAAAGTATTGGTATCAAAATGTATAAAGTACCAAAAGTAAAAGTACAAAAAAAATAAAAAATAGCAGATCTACAAGCTCACAACGCCTCGCGAGCTTGTAGATTGGCTATTTTCAAATAGCCAATAAATAAAATAGTGCTAAATGTATGGCGTTGTCCGCTGGCCTAGCGGTCCAGGCGCATAACACATAATCTGGTAATCCAGCATGACGTTTTGTCGCGGGTTTGACACCCGTTCCCGACGACCTTTGCTGTATCTCTCCCCCCCATCTCTCTCCCCATTTTCCTGTCAGCCTACTGTCCTGTCCAAATAAAGGCATAAACGCCCCAAAAAATATCTTTAAAAATAGATATCTTTGGTTAATGTATGTTTCATAATGTAATATTTTTATACCTGCAAAGTAACTAGTAACTAAAGTTTTCAAATAATTGCAGTGGAGTAAAAGTACAATATTTGGCTCTGAGATGTAGTGGAGTAGAAGTAAAAGTGCTGAAAATGGGAAATACCTAAAAAAAAGTACAGTACTTGAGTAAATGTACTTAGTTACTTTCCACCACTGTAGACAGTGAACAGTCAGGGGCAGGGTGTGTTGCATCTACACACAGGAGAGGAGTCTGGCTGAACACCACTGACCAGCTGTGATCGGAGGAAATGTACTTAGTTACTTTACACCGCTGGGATTCTGTGTTAGGATTTTTGAAATGTAAAATCAAATGACATTTTTCTTTTTAAATATCTCTCTCTCTGAACCCTGTGTAAAGTAATGACAAAGTGCCAATGAGCAAAAATGAATGACCTTGACCTGCACTTAGTGAGTGGTATCTCTATGACTTTTGTTTACTGTTATTTAATGCAGCATTCCTCCTGGCCGTCACTACAGATCGATGCACTGTTTGACTGGCTGGTTAATATTTAATCACCCTGCCTTTGATTGTGGATGTATGACATTCTTCAGGTTTGGACGCCCAGTTATACTGCCACCCTTTCAAATTCTACAAGCTCTTGTATATCAGATTTTTGTAGATTTTTTTTTTATTTTTAGATTTTTTTTCGAACAACGCAAATCTTGTGTGAGAGCCCCTGGCACAAATTGATGGGAGTCCGCAGTCAAACACATATTATTTTGGGGGGCACGTGGTGCAGTCGGTAGCGCTGTCACCTCACAGTTAGAAGGTCCTGGGTTCGATTCCCGCCGGGGTCGCTGTGGGTTCCAGGGGGCCCTTAACCAAAGGAGTTAATACAGCATCACAATGATTTTAACCACTTCCATCCATCTGTTTATATGTTGGCTATTCAAAAACAGCAGATCTGCAAGCTTGTATATCTGCTATTTTTGAGAGACAAAACAAATAAAAATATCAAATGTTTTCAGATACATGTTTTTACATGAATCTTCTCTCCTGGGGGTCCCTGGCTCAAAACGTTTTCAGATGGGGGTCCGCGGCCAAATACATATCAATTTGGCAGTCCTCCACATGAACAATATTGAGAAGCACTTGTTTTACACAAAACTGGCCGCTTTATACTCATAACTCATTATTTCACCCCAGCCTTCATCTTCCTCTCAACGTCATACATAATAATTCTGTACAAACGGACTGTTCAAACACACTGTTTACTTTGTGTTCCATTGATCCTGAGTGATGAGGCTGGTTTCACATCAGTGACACGTTGTTCAGCTCTCTGTGTTTGCAGGAAACAATGAATATAATGAACAATGAACCTCACAATGAATAATGAGGTTCATGTTAGACGTTTTCCGTCTCACATCAAAAATATTATTTTTATCGTCACATTTCTGATGGCACACTCCTGCAAGATATATAACTCTGAATGGACTTACCAGAACAAACTGAGACAGACAGACAGACAGACAGACAGAGAGACAGAGAGACACACACACACACACACACACACACACACACACACACACACACACACACACACACACACACACACACACACACACACACACACACACACACACACACACACACACACACACACACACACACACACACACAGGCAGAGAGAGTGTGAGAGTAAGAGAGAAAGAGAGAGAGACAGACAGACAGACAGACAGACAGACAGACAGAGAGTGTGAGAGTGTGAGACAGAGTTACAATGTGTGCCTCCTGATCAGATTTATTTAAAACTGTGACCATAACATTTCAGTAAGTCCAATATGTTCTAAATGAAACAGCATAACAAGCAGATAAGCATGACTTTCTATTCAATAATAGTTGTGGGAGTCACGTTTGAAATTTAATCTGGTTTTAACCAGAAAGAAATAACACAATCATGACTCTTCACGTGTGTGTTTCCAGTTTAACCCTTTAAAGGCATCTGTGTCATTTTAGATTTTAGCGTTGGCTATTCAAAAATAGCAGATCTACAAGCTCACAGCACATCACTTTGCAAGCTCAACAATTACTATCAGAATATAGAGTTTTAACCTTTTATCAAAAAAAGATCACTTAATACCTTTAAGCATCTTTGCCTATACAAAGTTAAAGTAATACTCCTGGTTATATGGTGTAATAAAACTAGTGTGTGCATGCCCTTTGAGACCATTTCAGCCCTCCATGAGCAAGTAGGCAATATAAATGTGACGTTAAGACACTTTTCCCACGGTTGAGTCACTGTGCCCTCTCCGGTGGTGCAAAGTACCATAGGTAGGCCTACATTTACTCAAGTACTGTACTTAAGTACAGTTCTGAGGTCATTTTACTTTACTTGAGTATACGTTTTTTGATAATGTATACTTCTACTCCACTACATCTCAGAGGCAAATATTGTACTCTTTACTCCACTACACGATTATCTGGAAACTTTAGTTACAAGTTACTTTTTCAGATTTGGATTATTGTTATGAAACACACATCAATCATTTGAGCCCTATTTATTTTTTTCGGCTATTCAAGAATAGTAGACGAGTTGTGTGTTTGTAGGTCTGCTATTTTTGAAAGAAAGAAAAAAACCGCCCCAAAATAATCATATTATTCCAGCACTTGGAATTGTAGGAGTTGAGGCATTATTACATTTAGTTTGACTCGGTTCCACAGATAAATATTGTGAAAATAGCTGATCTACAAGCTCACAACGCCTCGCAGCGCAAGGCGTTTCATTTTTTTTCGACAATTTGGCCAATGTTTGACCAGTTTTTATAATAAAGTTTGTTGATTACTTTTGATGCAGTAATGGCCTTTTTGAATTTCATTTATTTTTTCTTTTAAAAGTCTTAAAATTGACACTTTACTCTGTCATCTGGGGTCCCGACCCACAGGTTGAGAACCATTGGAGTGGGCTACTTCTTCTACCAGTGCACTCGTCCCACAGTAGATTCCCTCAGTGCACTATCCCAACAGCGGCAGTGCACTCACACATTGAGGTGAAATGGGATGGAAAGGTCTCTTTGATGCCATACAATCCAGGCCACTGCCCTCACACTGACTGCAGCCATGTGCTTACAGTACACTGCCTGTTACTGTACTCTATATGTGAACATAGTCAGCCTTTTATCCACGCTATAAGATGATGTGTTTGTTAAACACCTGATCCCCACACTCACTGTATGATCTTATACACACCATATCAAAGCACAAATATTAAAGGTGACATTTTTTGTTTAAAGAATCTGTGTTAAATTGCTCGATATTCTTTTTTTCAAAAATGTTATCCCACGATTTTTGTAACCCTTATTTTTCACCCGGTGCCAATTTTCTAAGTGATCCTGGGCGCTACACTCCCCTCACCAGCCTAGGGAGGCCAGGGCCGAGCTCATGCCTCCTTCAATGCATGAGAGCCAACTGACCTTCTTGTCACCTGACAGGGGGGGGGAGTTTCCCCGGTAGGACGTAGCGCGTGGAAGGAACACGTTATTCCAACCAGTTCCCTTCTCCTCCATCAGGCGCCCCGGCTGTCATGGGGGAGGAGTTATAGCGACCAGAATTACTACATGTTTTTGTGAGGGTATTAACTACCCTGAGAGACACGGGGAGAACGTGCAAACTCCACACAGAGTAGGCCCTTTCGCCAGCCCTTTCGATATTCTGATAGTAATCATAGATATAGTGTTTTTTAATCTCTCTCCCAATAACAGGGGTTTCTCTAGATCTTTAGCAATGCTGCTAAAGATGTTGATAGTCAAATGTGTCAAATGTGTCAAATGTGTCAAATGTGTTGAACTTTTCAGAGATTATTGTTAAAGGTTGTATAAGTGATATGTTTTTAGTTGAGAAAGTTAAAGTTGTATATTCTGATACAGTAGGAATCATTGCTATACATAGTGTTTGTTCAGTTTCTCTCTCCAGATCTTTAGTAAAAAGAAAATAAACTTCTGGGCGGGGCACCAATTTCATCCAATCAGAAGAGAGACCCCATTCATCAGCTTACATTTTTATAGTTGTTCGGATTCCAATATTTTCTGGTCATTTTTGTTTTGTTTTGTTTCATCACTTCCAACTTCACTTGTTTGTCCTGTATCCTATGAGGTTGTCTCCCGATGGATGAAATTGGTATCCCGACCAGTTCCATGGCCAGTTCCCATACATCGGACAGGTCAGCATGACACGGTCATGGTGGACACAGTTATAACCCAACCATGGAGTTTAACCCAACCCCCAGTACTTCAGTTAAAGTAGAGATACTGGTCAAATATTTGGTTACTCAACTACAAGTGAACGTTTTCTGTTTATTAAAGAGCTGGAGAGACAGGGAGACCCCTGTTACTGAACATCATGTAGCCTACATCTCCTTTACAACTAATGGCCCAGACAGGGACATGTTGTCTCTTGAGGAGATGACCCAACAAGTCTTCCAGAGGGTGTTATTCATGACCCTAATCCTCTGAGCAGAGGTCATGTCAACATGACCTGCCCTCAAAACAATGAAGATTCCCTCAGATTAATTCATCAGCTGGTCTATTAGGTCAGCGGCGGTCCTCCAGCAAAATGAGGAACAGTTTAACCACTTTAACCCTATGGGGGGGGGGGGGGGGTCCTTGATAAGCGGTTCAGGGTTTTTCTCTGAAAAAGTGAAAGTGCTACTGTTTTTTTCCTCTATGACAGTGGTTCACAAAGTGGGGGGACCTCCAGGGGTCCCTGAGAGAAAGTTCCAGGGGGTCCCACCAGTTAAATTTGTTAATAGCATAAACATTTGTTTACCCACTTTAACCCTTATTTCATGCTTCGCAGCTATTCAAAAATAGCAGATCTACAAGCTCACAATGCGTCGCCAAGCGATGCATTGTGAGCTTTGTAGATCTGCTATTTTTGAAAATCTTTTGTTTTTAATCTTGGACATGAAAAGGTTGGAGAACCGCTGACTCTTTGAAACGGTTTGTAAAGAAAATATTCTTCTCTACATGTACTTTGAGAATGTAACTGCGAGGGCGGACGACACACCACTTTAAAATTGCATGAGCTTGTTCGTTTTCAAACAAGACTCCTACATTTAAAACTTTGTACAAAGAACGATAGAAAGGCAGCAGTTCACTCACTCCGGCATGTCGTCATTATTATTTATGTATTATTTATTTAAATAGAACATATAAAGAAGTGAAGAGGGGCCTGATCTCTGGAGGAGAAGGAGATTAAAGAGGTGGATTCTGCTTGGCCCTCTAATCCGGTCGGAAAGGCCAGTGATCCGGCAGATCCCAGGAGAGGAGCTTATACAAGTCTGTGGCAGAAAAATTGCAGATATACAAGCTCACAACGTGCCGCGTCCATGGCACGTTGTGAGCTTGCAGATCTGATATCTTCGGTCACAGAGCGTATTAAAGACGGTGGTTTACATGCAGAGGTGGAAGAAGTAGGCCTACTCCGATTTCTTTTTTACTTAAAGGCATAATAACTTTGCCCTGTGCTTACAAAACATTTCATCTTTTTTTTTTACCCAAAAAACTTCCCTGTCTGCCAAAACAAACAGTGAAAATACCAAAATACAGTGAGAGGACAATGTGTTTCTGCAGGTAAACACAACCACACAACTCCAGTGGCTGATAACTGCTGCTATAGAGAGAAATGATGGGTAAAACATTTATTTATTGTTTTTGCTATGTAAACAGAGGGCAAAGTTAGTACACCTTTAAGTAAAAGTAGCAATAATACCTCAATGTAGAAATACTACAAGTAAAATCCTGTATCAAAAAATCATTTGGCATAAAAATATACTTAAAGTACGCATTATGCACAATATCCCATTTCACAAGTTTCCTTTTTTTTAATCTTTCAAAAATAGCAGATCTACAAGCTCACGGCGCCCTATGACGTGACTAACTATGAGCTTGTATATCTGATCATTTCGAGTAGATGAATTACGAAATTGGGCTGAATTGGTTCATGTATATTCTATAATAGCCTAATAATAATCTAAATCTACAAAGTAACTAACTGCTTTGAAATAATTGTGATGGAGTACAATGTATAGCTACAATATTTGCCTCTGATGTGTAGTGGAGTAGAAGTACAAAAATCTAAATTAAAATACCTAAGTAAACTTGTACTCAAGTACATTACTTGAGTAAATGTACTTAATTACTTTCCACCACTGCTTAAATAAACAGCCAGCGGTCAGAGGGAGGGGCACTAGGACCCAGGAGACCAACCAAGGGGAGGATCTGTATAGAGAGCATGCGTTGCCTTCTCTTTCGTTCATTCCAAGCAGCAGTGTGTGTGTCATAGACTAGAGTTATAAGGGGGTGTGTGTGTGTGTGTGTGTGTGTGTGAGAGTGTTTGTGTGTGTGTTTGTGTGTAGCTGTCATGTTACCTGCTTAAAGTTAAAGGAGCCGCTCAGCGTGTTTGTTTGTGTGTGTGCGTGGTGTGCCCGTGCGTGTGTGTGCCCGTGCGTGTGTGTGCCCGTGCGTGTGTGTGCCCGTGCGTGTGTGTGTGTGTGTGTGTGAGTGTGAGTGTGAGTGTGAGTGTGAGTGTGAGTGAGAGAGAGAGAGAGAGAGAGAGAGAGAGAGAGAGAGAGAGAGAGAGAGAGAGAGAGAGAGAGAGAGAGAGAGAGAGAGAGAGAGAGAGAGAGAGAGAGAGAGAGAGAGAGAGAGAGAGAGAGAGAGAGAGAGAGAGAGAGAGAGAGAGAGAGAGAGAGAGAGAGAGAGAAAAAACACACCTCAGCCTTAAACAGGTATAAAGCCACCAGGTGAAGATCAAGAGTTAGAGAAGTTCTTCTAACGGTCAGTTCAGCAGCTTATCCATCAGATCATCATGAGAGATGATCTGATGATGGATCAACAACTGGAGGAGATTAAGTTCGCCTCGGGAAGGAGAGATCTACTGGATTAATAGATCATTCATTCGTCTGTCTGTCCTGACGGATCTAATGCCCTGATGCGGAGGACAAAACAACAATAATGTGACTTTATGGGATGTTTACAAATCTTAACGGAATATATATTTGGGAGATGATGATAATAATGTCTTGGTTCAGGAGGAAGAAACCGAGGATGTACCGACGACAACAACAACTTGAAGGATTAATAATATTAGTAACATCGCTCATTCATTCGGTCCAAACAAAGTTTGTTTTGACGGAACTATAAGCGGGTGCAGGTCGTCGGATTGGAACCAGCAGCAACAACGGCAACATGTCCAGAGTCATCCTGAAGAAGAACCACTGGGTCACTAAGGTCAACGAGTGCGCGCTGCTGAGAGACGCGCACGGGGAGTTTAACGTGGATGTGTGCGGGGGAGCCGAGCATGGCCAGTTCCCATACATCGGACAGGTCAGCATGACACGGTCACGGTGGACACATAACCCAACCATAGAATTAACCCAACCCCCAGTACTTCAGTTAAAGTAGAGATACTGGTCAAAATAAATATTAGGTTACTCAACTACAAGTGAACGTTGCTCTGTCAAATGTGTATTTCTATTTGAGTTAATGTACTTGCTAGCCTTGGATCAAGAAGACTATCATAGATGTATATTGTATAGTCTGACTTTTACTTTCGTATCTATGATCTATGAGTATTCTTGGTCTCTACCCGCCTGTAAGTCACTGGACATCTGCGCTCAAAGCCTACTTCTCCGTACATGTAAAACAGATAATATATAGAAAGTGCTGACCCTGTAGCCCCGGATGTTAACTCTACATTAGGAACCCGTGTTCACTGCATTAGTCCGTATTTTTCTATAGATATGTGTTTTAATGCCGTCTGTGTCGGATTCTGTGTGAAGTTCCCTGTATTCCTTTATGGGTGGCGCACCAGGTGAAGGTCGGTATTACACCCGATGTGAACAGGAAGTAAACAAGGGGGAAAAAATGGCGTTCGGCCACAGACGGGATTCAAACACATATCTATTGAAAATACGTTGCACAAAGATTCCGAATGCTGAGCGAACATTTGGGGCAACCGGGTCAGCACCTTTACATTTTTGCATTTGTACATGTTCGGAGAAATACGGATTTTACTGGTGAAAGTCCAGGACGCACTGGGGGTGGGGGGTGCAGCTCAAGACTATCGTAGATATAAAAATGTCAAAAATGGATCCAAGGCTGTACACTGGAGTACTTGCATTTAAAAATATTTTAAGAAAGTACAAATTATAAAGTAGGTTACATTTTCTTTCTAAGGGACCAGTCGAAATTTACATAAGGGGGGGCATGGAGGAAAATAGGGGAGGGTCATGCCTTTCTAATTTTGGTCCAAGGGAGGGTCAGCTAATTTTACTTTGAATCCAAGGGAGGGTCATGCAATTTTGAATTGATAAAATAGTCCGTTTTTTATATACCTTTTTAGTACAGCAGAACAGTGGTCAATGACCCCTCTCCATTTCAAAGGATACAAAGAATTCAAATCAAGTAACACCTTGTCTATTTAGAATCAATGACGGTCGTTAACAAGCCATCAACGCACAGCGAGTGTGAACGACCCAGTCAAATCTATTCAGCGTCTTAACGATGGTGGTTGAACAATTAAGCAAAACTTCAACAGGCGTTATTGGAGAGATGCATTATAAATAGTATAACTGGATATTCATAATCATTTGAAGTAATTCTGTGCATGTGATTAATGTGGATCTATATGGACAGTTGTGTATAGATGCCTAGCTCCACAAGTAAAACCAGAAGCATCAGGCCATAATTGATAGCCTAATTTGTTTTATGTAGGCAACAGTGTAGTTGTAGTCACTGTAGTTGATAATTAAAAGGGCAGAGTGACAAAAGTTTTAAACTACTGGTTACCAAATATTCAACTTTCTTCAATCTGACCAGGATTCAATGGGTTTCCCACATGTAAGATGAGAACACTATCCACTCTGCTACCACTACTACAGATACACTGTGCATTTAGCAAGACTGACTACACTACAGCAATGTTCTAATCAATGTGGAAAGCAAAACATTGGACATATCAGTTTTAAATGTCATGTTGTATTTGATGGGGAGGGTTAGGGGTGTCAAGAATTTCACAATACGATACATGATGTTGGGCATGATATCGATATGATATATTATTAATGTTCTTTTCTCATGTATCATCAACATTGGCCATCATCTTATAAATAACGTTATAAAGCAAATTAGAAACAATTACAAAGTGCTTTGTACACACAAATAAATACATTTGTGCAAGCTTAATGGAGAAGTGAAGTTCTCACTAACAATAAACCCATTGTTTCAGAGGACAGATAGACACTAATATAACAAATATAATATAATATAAGACTGCATAACTATAAATTCCACAAACCTCATATTTTTGTCATCTGGACTTTACCAACCAAGTGCAGCCTAGTTATTTCCAACAGCTAAAAAAAATCTATAATACCAGATACAGTATAATACAATCTTAGATTAGATGTAGGCCTATTTGAGAGTGCAGATGCATGTCACATTAACGAGCGTCAACGAGCATCAGCTGACACACAACACCTCCCCTCTGCAGTGCTTTAAACTGAAAGTGACTGACTGGAGTCTGTTTCATTTCTCTCCAAAATACCTTGAATATGATGGAGGACATGATTAATAATTACTATGATTATGATAAGCTTTACATTTCATATCATACAGTAAAAACTCCTAACTTTCACCGGCAAAAAAAAAGAAAGTGTTTTTTTTGTATTAAAAAAACAATTAAAAAAATATTACGATACAGTATGACATCATGACAATACCTATCATCACATTTTAATACCACGATAGGCTATATCGTGACACAATATATCGTGACACTTCTAGGCGGGGAGGGTTACTCTTTTTTTTGTAATCACTTGGGGAGGGTCATTGATTTTTTTTTTTTGTCAAAGGGAGGGTCATGGCATTTTAGATCAGGGCACATACATTTCCTCCATGCCCCCCCTTATGTAAATTTCGACTGGTCCCTAATGTCAATGCATTGCTGTATTGACATTTGACATTATCCCCCCAAATTCAAAGATTTTCCAGAAATATTCAACAAATATCAATGAACAGTGAAAATATCTACATTTAGGTTGTCAATTGAGAGTATGCAACATGCGTCACTTTTCCACCAAGACACGCCCCCCTCATCTAGACTTGGAGTAGCAAAACATTGAGTAGCATATGGAGCATTTTGTTTGTAAACACCAGTGGTGTAAAGTAACTAAGTACATTTACTTAAGTAGCCTACTGTGCTTAAGTCCAATTTTGAGGTATTTGTACTTTACTTGAGTATTTCCAATTTCCAATACTTTTACTTCTACTCCACTACATCTCAGAGGCAAATATTGTACTTTTACTCCACTACATTTATTTGAAAACTTTAGTTACTAATTTAGTTATTAATTACTTTTCAGAAATAAATTATGATATAATGAAACATACATTAACCACTTTAGCCCTATTTTATACATAGGCTATTTGAAAATAGCCGATCTACAAGCTCACAACGCGTCGCGATGCGAAGTAGATCGGCTATTTTCAAACATTTTAGTACTTTTACTTTTTGTACTTTAAAGGGATACTTCACTTTCACATAAAATAAACATTAAAAAAATATATTAAAAAAAAATGAAAGAAGTTATGGCAAAATAAAGGCCCCCTCACACATTAGTAGGACACTCTAATGCGTGAGGGGGCCGTGATTTTTCCATTACTTTTTTCATTTATTTTTAATATATTTTTTAAATGTTTATTTTATGTGAAAGTGAAGTATCCCTTTAAGTACATTTTGATACCAATACTTTTGTAAAACTATGGGGGCTATATTTTATGACGTCACGTGCACGTGCACGGGCATGTGCACATAGCCACTCAGCTCAGTGCTAGTTGAAATACTGTATTCAACATGTGATAATTAATTTATTTATTTTTCTTATTATTTTGTTGCATTGTTAATTTGTTGTTTTTATTTTTGTTTCAATTAATCAATTATTTTATTTTCCTTTACATAGACTCACCCACACATAAGTACTTAAAATAATCAGACAACTTTACTTCAATGACTTTATCTTTTTTTAAAGACACAAGATGACAACTTCACTTACATTGCTTTCAACAGTGGTTTTAACAATCATTTGAACAGTCACAAGAACTTCCAACAACGGTCAGGGATAACCGTGTGAGTTTCTGGTACAGCTCTCGTTCTTGCGTCCTCTGCTAAACGATGGTATCTATGTGTGGCTGTTAATACAGTGTAACTGAGGACGTAAGTGAGAACGCAATGTTATGCAAAGCAGCCAGGTTGAGGACATTGTTGTGTAATGATTGACGGCTCGCGGGCGGCTGACGGTGTGTGCTCGCGTGACCCCCATAGTGTCAGAAGAACTAAGGGGTCGCCGACCCCCCCTAGCACCCCCTTCAGCTCACCCCTGAGAGTACCTCTACATTGCAGTATTGATACTTTTACTAGTAAAACATTTGAGTACTTTTTCCACCACTGGTAAGCACTCGTTGGAAAAAAAGCGTTTTTCGTGCGTTGCTGCGTACCACCTGTTTCAATGTCACATAATGCAGGAGGCAGCAGGATGTTGTGTTATTGAAAACGAGCGCGTCCAAACTCTGACACTTAAAAAAATAATCACCTCCACAGAATGTATTGACAGAAAGTATCTCATAACATGTCTAGTTTGTCTACGGTGGATTTTTATGAAACAAAAACTTTGCAGATAGAAAGAGGATAATTCAAGCTTTCCGTACAGCTGCCATGTTGGTGAGTTTAATGTTGTTTAACACAATGAGAAAGGACTTTTCTGTTTGGATGTATGGGCTGTCAAGGCCAGAAAGTCGTTTTTTTTGCCATTCAGTAGGCGTTCCCTTATAACTTCCGGGTACGATGATGTCACGTGCATAGCCTCTAGTCTATAGTGTCACTTTATTTGACTTTACTTACTTTATTTCAGCGGTAAGTGGTTAGTTCCAAATGTATTGTATGTGTTTTTCAAAAGTACACTATTACTTAAAATACAATATTTGTCTTTTGAAATGTAGTGGCATGAAAGTCATAATATAAAAAAAAAATACAAATATACTCCAGTAAAGTACAGATGCTCCCAAAAATTGACATAGTCTAGTAAATGTACTTTGTTTTGGGTCAGGGAGGATGCTGTGGTGTGTGGTGTATGGTGATGGTGGTAAATCTACTTAAAGTTGGTTGACCGGGATCAGGGCTCTATACTAGTGTCTTTTCTGTTTTCCACTCTACATTATATATCTGCGCTGAAAATAGCCGATCTACAAGCTATTTTCTGTGAAAGCTTTACCCAGGGTTGGGATCAGGAATCGGAGGAACCGGATGGGTCCATTTTGGTCACATTCGTACACTCTCAGAGTTACAGACAGTACAGTAAGGGTCCATTTGGAACTCCCTTAAAGGAGAATTTTGGACTAAGGTTTTCTTACCTTTTCTTTGACGTTATGATATCTTAGGATGAATGGTACAGTAGAAAAATGTCATAACTCCATCCCGGGTCCGCCACAGCTAAAAACGTGCGGCCTTGCGCTAGATCGCGTATTTTAATAGTTTTTTTTAAAGTTTTTTTTGTGAGATCTGACGTTCATAGTGACAGAACACTATGCAAAAAACAAAAAAAACTAAAACCTAAGTCTCGCTAGACGAGATTGAAATCTCGAGATTTCGATCTCGTCTAGCGAGACTTCTGTTTAAAAAAAAAAGCTTTAGTCCAAAATTCTCCTTTAAGCCATAATATAGATTTGAAAAAACAGGAATTGTTAAAAGGAACCGTTTAAGGAATCACTATCAGACTGGTCCTGGTGAATCATGACCATAAAACGTTTGATTCTGTGAAAAAACTTTTTTGAAAACGGCAAAACAAAGGGTATTTAATAAATATAGTATATCATATAATTAAATATAAAATAAAAAAATAATCACACCCTGTGTGAAGTGGGCGGTGTTTTCCTAGCTAACCACAATACTGAATGGAGTCAATCAATGATGTACAAAAAATCACACCCTGTGTGAAGTGGGCGGTGTATTCCTAGCTAATCACAATACTGAATGGAGTCAACCAATCATGTACAAAAGATAAATACATTTATTGAAACACTCTTTATGATGGACGAAACCATAACTCGAAAAAAACAAAGATTTGGTTTTTTTCGAGTTATGGTTGCTTATATAGGGCTATGCACATGTGTCATGTGACACTGGCCAATCACAGTCCTGAATAGACTGTGATTGGCCAATCACAGCGCAGGATAATTCTACAAATTTCCTGGGCCCAGATCTCAGCGCAGGAAAATGTACATTTTTCCAAATCTCACTTATAGGGGCGGTTTCACCGCCCAAAAATAAATAACTATATAACTAAATAACTATAAATATATTTATTGAAACACTCTTTATGATGGACAAAACCATAACTTAAAAAAAACAAATTTATGTTTTTTTTAAAGTTATGGTTGCTTATATAGGGCTATGCACATATGTCATGTGACACTGGCCAATCACAGTCCTGAATAGATTGTGATTGGCCAATCACAGCGCAGGATAATTGTACAAATTTCCAAACCTCACTTTCAGGGGCGGTTTCACTGCCCAAGATATTTGTAAATTTTTCCAAATCTCACTTATAGGGGCGGTTTCACCGCCCAAAAAATCACAGAAAAAAATGATTTATGGTCATGATTCACCAGGACGGCTTGATTCTAGGCTTAAATTAATTGATGTAAATATTTTTGGAAATGTCAATGGGAAAAATGCATTGAGTATTTTGAAGTGGAACCAGGAAGTGGGCGGGAACTGCGATGCTCTATACTATAGTAAAATGTTACTGTTGTTTTCAGGTGAGGGAGGATGCGGTGGTGTATGGTGCTGATGGTGGTAAACTGCACCCTGGGGAGCTGCTCCTGGAGGTGGAGGGGTTGTCGGTGTCCGGCCTGCCTCTCTACGACATCCTGGCCGTCTTTAACAGCTGTAACGAACCCATCCGGTTGAAGACCGTCCGACAAGGTAAGACATGATGAGATTGACCCTCTTGTTTACCATAGTAGCAAGCTGATGAGAGAGACGCTGATGAGAGAGACGCTCAAGTCATCTCTCTCTGTGTGATACTTACTTACTGCCCTTTATGGCGGCTGGCATGTAGGGCAGCAACAAAGGATCTCCACTCCTGTATGTTCTGGGCCAGCCCTGAAACATGACTGTCATATCATGACAGTCATGGCGGAGCTTCAACCTGATTTTGGCACTTTCTACATTTACAACCCGTATATCTACATAAATCACACTTGGGCAACTGGCGGCCCGGGGGCCACATGCGGCCCCCACCTTCACTTAATGCGGCCCACAGGTTAATATGGGAATACTGATATATTATTGATTTCAGCTGTTACAATTCCAAACATGCAAACATGACCCGCTTTAATTACTTCAGTCTATATTCGTACTTAATGACTAGTATTACAATTATATTGTCTTTTTTATGTCCAATGTATTTGTATTTAAGTTAAAGTTAACATAAGTATAACTAAATGCATTTGAAATTAAATCAAAATAAAATAATACTTTTCATGATTCCAATTCAAAAATAGCAAAAAAAAAACTGGATTCCAATAAAAAAATAGCAAAAATAGCAGATCTACAAGCTCAAAACGCATCGCACTGCGACACGTTTTGGCTATTTTTGTTGCTTTTGTGTGACATAGAATGGCCCGACAGTATATGCAATGTGGCCCTCTGGAGTGAGTGTGGAAATATAGTGGCCCGCTCCATCATCAAAGTTGCATCACCCCTGACATAAATGTTCAGATTTCAAATATAAACCCCAGGTGTGTGATGCAGGTTCTTCAGCTCTCCCTCCACAGTCCTACGCCAGGTGTTCTTGGGTCGGCTAAGAAGGTGTTGGTTGGAGATGTTTTTTGGCCAGAATATTGGCTGTATTTTCCGTAGGCTTTTGGTGTGGAAGGTTGACAGTTGGTGGAGATCATTTTCTGTCGTACTCCAACATTCTGAACAATATAGCAGGGTAGACGTGTGTGTGTGTGTGTGTGTGTGTGTGTGTGTGTGTGTGTGTGTGTGTGTGTGTGTGTGTGTGTGTGTGTGTGTGTGTGTGTGTGTGTGTGTGTGTGTGTGTGTGTGTGTGTGTGTGTGTGTGTGTGTGTGTGTGTGTGTGTACTTTCCCCCCCACACATATACGAGAATATGAGAAATAGACCGTTTTCCTGGTCCTCACAAGGAAAGGAAAATGGTTGTTTTATGGTTGGAAAAATATTATTTTAGAGGAATTTCAGAGCAATTAGGACAAGATTCAGGTTGGGGTTAGGATTAGACCTTTTAGAGGTTAGGTTTTAGGGATTGGAATTGGAGTTAAACATGATTTATACATAGTTCCGTGCCAGTGTCATGCACTGGAAAATGGCTGATCCTCAGTATAGTAAGTAGTATAGTAATACAAACCTGTGTGTGTGTGTGTGTGTGTCTCTCTCTCTTGTATCTCGCTCACTCTCACACTATGTGTTAGTGTAATTGATATGTTTTTGTTCAAATCAATATTAAGTAGCGCTATTATTCTGAGAGTGTTGTAACAGGGGTCTCCAGCTCTTTAGTAAACGGAAAATAAAATGTTCAGCTCAAGGGACTCATTTCATCCTGTCATGACGGAGAACTCTACACGCACGCACACACACACACACACACGCGAGCGCATACGTCCAGTTTCACTTGTTAATCCTGTAGTGTATCCTGTATGAGTTGTCCTCTCTCCTCCTGATTGGATAAAATAAAATTGCTATCCCGACCTGAAAATGTAGCCTATTTTCTGTTTTTTAAAGAGCAAGAGAGACATGGGGGGGGGGGGGGGGGGGGCTGTTACTGTAAGTAGGACTCTTGATACATGTATGTGAAGTAGGACAGAGGAACTCTTTGACTCATAACTGTCCTGACATCCTTGGTCCTGTTTTCTGTGCGGTTGCTATGGAGACTCATTGACCTGTCAGGTCACGGATCCTTACAGTGGGTCACTTACATTTACCACACACACGCACACGTGCGCACGCTATGTTGGGGAATTGAATACATAGGACCACAATGGAAACCCCAGGACCTTTTCGTGTTATCCTTTTAGCCTTAATGTATTACTGTACCACGTGCTGTTTACATTTTTGACTAACAAGTAAGACGCGTGAACGCGGGAAGCGAACGCAGCTCGAAAATGTTGTGTATTTATTGTTTTGATCCCGCCCCTTGGGGAAAAAAAACGTCCTCATGGAAGCACCAGACTCATATCCACGCAGTGATATAGTCTGGCTACGTGAGGCTATCTCTTTCCCTCCAGTTTTGCCTTGATTCCTCCCTGCCACTCTCCCCACCCCCCTGTGCCCTGTGTGGTGTACTCACTGCCCTGATTACCCTGACTGGACTCACCTGCGAGGGCCAGCTGTGCCTCGTTGGCTAAAGAGCTTCAAAGACTTTAAAAGACTGCCTAGACTAGAGCATTTGTTTCTTGCTGGTTCATGTGTATTTTTTCCTGTTCGTTGGAGTTTTAGCTCGGTGTTGCTGTATTGTTCTAGTTTTGTGCTGGTCTTTTGTGTGATAGTGAACTTATGATGTTTAGTGTTAAAAGGATCCCTGGCTAATATGCCTTATTACATTATAATTGCCCTATATAACTACAATTAAACATTTTAAACACCGTAAATATTGTATTTATTTTAGAAATAGTTAATCTTTCACTCTATAGAGCACCGAAGTCTGACGTAATTTACACATCCTAGGTTTGTCTACCTGGTTCGCGGTTTTCCACCCCCATTCTGAATCCCCATAGACGTATTTAATATGGCGTCAAATAAGAACTGTGTTCCAAAAATAAACAAATGACCCTGGCGGTTTTACTCTTATGGATATGAAGCATCAACTGACGGTGAGAAAGCGCTAATGTTACTTCCGCCGAATTAGTTACATTTTCGCCAGAAACAGACTGTATCAAATATAAGTGACTGACTATCATAAACGATACAGAACCTCCTCCCTGACAATATCGTTTATTTTTGGACCACAATTCTTATATGAGACGATTCTATGATGACCCAATGTTATTCTCCATAGCGAAATTACTTTACGAACCTGGGGATGAACGAGTGACGTCAGGACTTCTGTACTCTATAGGGACCACTCCCGTCACAAGTTGATGATGTCATTTGTCCATGTGTGGGCCAGCCCTATGGAATTCATGTGCTAATAAAAAACAACTTAAAAGGTTAACATGAGCATCAAAACAATAGTTTAAATATGATTATTGCACATGCATTCCATACATTCCATAGGGCTGGACCACACATGGACAAATGACATCATCAACTTGTGACGGGAGTTTTCCACATTGAGTGAAAGATGAACTATTTCTAAAATAAATACAATATTTAAATATTTTAGTTATGGCAATTATTAGGGCAATTATAATGTATTAAGGCATATAAGGCTTATGTCCCTTTTGCTTTGGGTTTTGAGTTCCTGCTTCTGGGTCCTGCCTTTAGTTTGGGAGTCACTCTTGATCAAGCGATAAGATATGCTGTAAGAGACATGGAAACATGGCATCTACTGCAAATGATGCTTTTTGTCTGTTTTGTCACTGTGTGTGTGTTGTGTGTTAGGAGTCCCTGTTAGATGATTAAGCAACAACATCACTTATCGTTTGATACACTGTCACTGTTAATCATGTTGGTTTACACACACACACACGCACGCACGCGCACACACATCGTGGGCCTACAGTATGTGGCAGTTGTGTACAGTGGGAAAATCATTAACAGTGTTACATAACAGGGATAGTTTCACTGCAGCTTTTTGTTGCCTTTCTGATGAACTGTATGTCCATTTGTTAGTGGTGGTAAGTAACCAAGTACATTTACTCAAGTACTGTACTCAAATACACTTTTACTAAAAAGGATATATCACTTTCAAACATGTTTGGGGTCATTTCAACGTCTACTCAGGCTTTTGTGAGCACCCCAGACAGTTTTTAAGTTGCTTGATTCAGTGTTTAGATATTTGATATTCATTATCAGACACTCCTCCATCATATATAAACTCATTGTAACGTCAAACTCCATTTTAACAGTGTTAGATTCATATAAAACATCCGTCCCTGGTTCTGGTGACTGATGTTGGCCTTCTAATGCGTGAGGAGACCGTGTTTTTTCAAACACTTTTTATTTATTTAAACACAAATATCTAAATACTGAATCAAGAAGCAACTTAAGAACTGTCTGGGGTGTTCACAAAAGCCACAGTGGACGTTAAAATGACCCCAAACGTGTTTGAAACTAAGTGAAATATCCCTTTAACCCTTTAAGACCGGGAACGCTGATCTATGTAACCAAAGCTTTGTCCATTATTTTATACTTTGGCTATTCAGAAATAGCAGATATGTAAGCTCATAGCACGGCACCAAGTGCCGCGCTATGAGTTTCTAGATCTGCTATTTTTTTCATCATGAAAATGTATGCAAATCTTTGAATATATATATGTATATATATAGTTTTTTAAAGCGAACATTTTTTAACTCAAATCTTTGATTCTGTGGGGGTCCCTGGAACAACATTTTGGGTGGTCCTTGACATGGAAAAAAGTTTGAGAACCACTGATATTATAGCAACATAATAAAAAATCTAGAAACTGTTATGATTTAGAAGACATTTGTAGAATCCCCAGATGCAAAGATTTGAGTTGAAAACGTTTGCTTTAAAAAACATATATATTCCAAAATTTGCACACATTTTTAACGATTTTTCCAAAAATATTAGATCTACAAGCTTGTAGCGCGGCACTCGGTACCGCACTAAGTCAAAGAAATCTAAAAAAAATTACACAGATGCGTTCCCGGTCTAAATAGGTTAAGTCAAATAAAAAGCCAGAGTACTTCTTCCTACCAATGCCATTAGTCGGGTCCTAAGTGCATGCTTGGCCTAGCCAACCTTAAGTCCTTATCTGTCTCGCGCTGAGAAAGCACTCAGCCCCGAACCTCTCCCCGTGTGTGTTTACTGAGCTGCTATTTAGTTTGTCCTTGACATTATATGACATAATGAGCAGACTATGCTTTTATTAATGGCGTAAACGACCTGGCAATTCTTCTAAAAACAATAAGCCCTATATTTAAACCGCTCTGTGTACACGGCTCAACACTTCTGCATAACGTATGTTTACATCTGAAGGCTAAGAGGTCATACGAGGCAACGACATACCAATGTTTAACCCATTAAAGGGGAATTTTGGACCACAATTTTCTTACCTTTTCTATGATGTTATGATATCCTAGGAGGATGAATGGTACAGTAGAAACATGTCATAACTCCATCCCGGGTCCGCCACAGTGCGCCCCAATTGGCCTTGCGCTAGATCACATATTTTGATTGTTTTTAGTTTTTTTTGTAAGATCTGACATTCATAGTGACAGAACACTATGCAACGTGATTGTCTTGAATGCGCCACAACGGAACTCGCCAGACGAGATTTCAATCTTGAGATTTCAATCTCGTCTAGCTGTGGTGGACCCGGGATGGAGTTATGACATTATTCTACTGTACTATTCATCCTAGGATATCATAACATCATAGAAAAGGTAAGAAAACCGTGGTCCAAAATACCCCTTTAAGACCTGAGGCCGATTCTACAAAATGCTTTCTAAATCAGTGGTTCTGAAACTTTTTTGTGTGCATTAATTAAATTATTTTTAATGCATAAAATGTAATTTTGTCCAATCTGTATGTTAGCGTATGTTAATACAATATAACTTATACAATTGGCGTGGTTGTAGTTGCTCTCCATGTTCTTCTATTGAGACATTTAGATGGTGTCAAATGTCATGTCTCACCCAGACACAGTATCTGACCCGAACTTTGACCTGATGGTCAAGATTCACTTTATCCCCTGAGCAAGCAGGCCGGCACTATTACAGTAGCTCAATGGTAAAAAATGCAGCACTTGTGCAGGAAACAGAGTTCAAATCTAGGGTAGATGAGGAAAGTTACATAGTGCTGCTTTAAAAATAGCCAAATCCTGATTCATACTTAGCCGCGTGGCATGTCGCAAACCAAAAATATCTGATCTACAAACTCAAAACGCATCGCAAGCTTGTAGATCAGCTATTTCCAGTTCACGACACGACGCGCGTCCAAGCATAAATCGGGCGTATGGCGAGCCCTCTCCTCTCCTCCAGGCCTTTGCCAGCAGTCTGTTGCATGAGTCAGCAGATTCCCGTTGACTAATTAAAGGGGAGCAGATTCTCAAAGTACCTGAGAACTCACAAGACCTCCATTGTGCTTCATTCAGCCTGTTTGGGGCCCCCATGCCTAGCTAGCAACAGTATAGCGGCGGGTGGAAACCACGTATGTCCCAAAACCGTTACTTTTCAGGAAGAACCTGCGTTCCAAACGGATCCAGTGTAGTTATTATTCAGTCACAAGCTCTTTGTTAATGCTTTTCATTGGTTCAGTATTTATTAAAACCCACAGACACACTTAACCGCTTTCATTTTAAAGCAAATGTCGAAAATAGCAAACATAGCCCATCTACAAGCTCGTAGATCGGCAGTTTTTGCGACTTTTGTGTGACACTGTTGTATGACGAATTAGGGCGTTAATTCACGGGAAAAAAATAAAACATAAAAAGTTTAAATGTGTAGATTATTACAAGGTTTCTGCCTGACAGCAACGATATCGTATCCAAAAGTCCAAAACTGGACTTTTGGATTACAGGATTACAATAAAAAAATGTCAAAAGTACCAGATCTACAAGCTTGCAGATGTGTTTTTTTTTTTTTAAGTATTTTGTGTGAAATGCTGTAGGATGATCAAGTAGGCTACGGAGTTAAATTACGAAAAAGCACAAAAAGTTGAAATGTGGAGATACAAGGTTTTTCCCAGCGAGGGTTCCAGGCAGCCGGTGCTCTGGGCCCCAGACCAGGTGACAGACTGTCGGGGACAGATCGGATCTCAATCCCTTCCTCTTCAAATTGCTCATGGGTCTTATTACATCGGCCGGGGCCAGGTAGCCATGCAGCCACAGAAGAGGGGGAAACTCTATCAGGTAGACGGACTCAGTACCAGTGTTGCCAAGTCTGCTTATTATATCGTCTCTGTCGGGGCAGAAACCTCTTATCTCCATATTCTAACTTTTTGCGTTTTTTCGTAAATCAACGCCCTACTTGATCATACAGCGCCACACAAAAGCATCAAAAGTAGCAGATCGACAAGCGTTTTTTTTTTTTGGGGGGGGTGGGGGGGGTGTTAAAGTGTAGTATTTGGGCTGCCTCCTAATGTTGTTTAAACCAGTTCATGTCAAGGATGTATTCGTCCGCAGACTCCCATCTGAAAATATTGTATGCCACCATATAAGATTTGTGTTAAAATATTTCAAGGATATTACAAAAAATGTAACTTTTTTGTCATTATTTGTTTGGGGAAAGTAGCTGATCTACAAGCTGTTGTGAGCTTGTAGATCGGCTATATCACTCACACATCGCTGTGTGAATGTGTGTGTTTGAATGGGAGAATGTAAAGTACATTGTAAAGCGCTTTGGAGAAAGGCGCAATATAAATGCAGTTCATTTATAATTCCAATTTAGTCAATGGATATTACTGGTAAAAACTGGTCGCTTCGAAATCTTCTGGGCTTGTTTTCGTAGAACCCGGGCCGCTCGTTTCTCTCGCAAAACCTGGCAACACTGCTTGCTCAGTACGATGGAGTAAAATGTGAACTCTGAACACCTGTGTGTGTGATTCTCTGGAATGCAGCGACAAGCCCTCAGGTCATGGCACACAACACAAAAAGTCTCTTTTTTCTTCCTCTCAGTAATGTCACTGCAGTGTTCCTTGTGTGAGAGATGGTGGTGGAATATTACAGATCTCAGATCTCTGTGGTATTGTGGTGCTGTATGGGGCGTGTTTGGCTTTGAGTTTTGTATTACTCTGTTGTTAGATCAGGGTTTATATGTATAAGCTGTGCAAATAACACTTAAAAATGTTGGACAGGAATTTAGACAAAGAGCAGAGGTATTGAGGTTGGTTGAGAGGTTTCCATGAACTTACAGTTCATGTTTGCTGCATTAACCCATTAAAACCGGTATATCATCTGTGTCATTTTAGATTTGAACCATTTTAACCATTATTTTATACTTTGGCTATTCAAAAATAGCAGATATACAAGCTCATCGTGTCACTTCGTGCTGCGCTTTGAGCTTGTAGATCTGCTATTTTTTGAAAAATGTTGAAAATGTGTGCAAATCGTTGAATATATATATATATTTTTTTTAAATCGAACATTTTAACTCAAATCTATGCTTCTGGGGGTCCCTGCAACAAAATATTGTATTTTGAGATGGGGGTCCGCGGCCAATTCCAACATCAACACCTATACATTGTTATACCTTTCAACCCGGGAACACCTCTGTGTCACATTAGCTGTTGCTATATAGTAACATACATTTTCAGATGGGGGTCCATGGCCAAATACATATCAATTTGGGGGTCCTTCCTCGATATGAAAAAGGTTTGAGAACCACTGCTGTGTAGTACTGACCCTCTCTCAAACCCGTGCAACTGATCCAGAATGCTGCAGCACGCCGGCTCTTCAGTCTCCATACATTTCCCATGTCTTCCCCCTTTTATGTGCTCCCTTCACTGGCTCCCAGTTGCTGCCCCGCAGCAGATCTACAAAACACTGTACTGGAGACTGATGACCTACAGAATAAGGCAGTACCTTCAGGACATGATCCACCCCCACAATCCTTTACTGCTCACTTATAGCTCACACAGGATGTGTGTCCCTCCCTTCTCTAGGACAGTGGTTCTCAACCTTTACAAAACAATCATATATTTGAGCTGGGGACCCCCAAAATAATCAGATTTAAACTGGGGACCCCCCAAAATAATCATATTTGAACTGGGACCCCCCCCCCCCACACCCTGACAAGCACTTGGAATTGTAGGAGTTGAGGCATTGCATGATGGTAATGGGCCTCGGACACAAATATCTGGCATCAGTCGGGGGGGGAGCTCTATGTAAACTATGATCCAGTTTGGTTAAAGATGTACATTCTCTGGTGATTCTTCAGAAAAAACAACAGGATTTAACTCTGGAGGCACACAGGTTTACAACAAGTCAAGGCCTTATGGGATGACTCAACGGGGTGTACCAGGAACATCCTGGTCCGTCTGCCCAGTGGGAATGTCTGGCATCCATCCCACCGCATCCCAGCCAGCCAGCAGACAGTGGTGGAAAGTAACTAAGTACATTTACTCAAGTACTGTACTTAAGTAAAGTTTTGAGGTACTTTAACTTTACTTGAGTGTTTCCAATGTTCGGTATTGATACTTTTATTCAAGTAAAACATTTGAGTACTTTTACCACCACAGGCGGCAGACCATTCGCCACACACGAGCAGGAAACTCCCCAGTAAGCTCCCGAGCAGGAAACTTGTGGATAGGCACCAGAGGACACCCACTTGTCCTGTGTATCCCAAACAGTTGAGTCGCAGACACATTTTTATGGGTCGTGAGTGAATATCTCCTTTTTTCCGTTTCCTATATTAAAAGATATATATATTATTTCAAAAGACGAAAAAAAATGAAAAATTTCCATAAATAGATAAACAATTTAAGAACTAGTGAAAATAGCAGATCTACAAGCTTGCAACGCTGCGCGAAGCGACGCGTTGTGAGCTTGTAGATCTGTCATTTTCACTAGTTTGAGTCCCGGGCAAACGTCTAATTTCTTCTTTTGGGTATTCAGCTAAAGTGTTTGGGAACCCCTGCTCTAGTCCAACACAAGCATTGATTTGAGCTCAGACCACTTGTTATGCATTGTTTGTTTGTGCTTACCAACCAACTGAGGCTGACTGCCAAAATGTGACAAAATGGCCAGCGGTCCGGGCACCTAGACTCCGGAAGTAGCCTGAAAGCGCGCCGCGGGTTCGAGTCCCGATCCCGACGGCCTTTGCTGCATGTCACTGCCCATCTCTCTCCCAATTTCCTGTCAACCAACTATCCTATCAATAAAGATATAAAAGCCCAAAAATAAATCTAATTTATGTCCAAGTCACGCCAAAAGAACAAGTCAACATCTCAAGTCCCATCTGTATTCATATCCATGCAAAATAGCCTCTATTGATTGAAGTTTTTATTGACAAAAATGCATATTATTAGTATTATTAACTAGTTATAGTTACTGCTCCAAAAAACGTAACTAGTTACTTTACTAGTTACTAAATTATGAAAGCAACTAGTAACTAGTTACTTTACTTTACTTTTTTTTTAAAGTAGAAAAAATATATAAAATAAAATAATAATAATAATAATATAATATATTATTTCCAAATGTTTTTGATAGGCTATACATAAATAGAAATATTTTCTTCACATCAGGATGTAATGATCATTAGACTATTAGACTCTAGAGGAATAACCCACCATATCTCCCACTCTCCCTCCCCAGTCAGTTATCAGTTTAAATGAATTTGATGTCATTTGCATAGATTTGAGTGGACTTCATTTAACTGACTAAACCTTTTTTTAAGCCAGTGTACCCTGTTTACACACCACAAGACCATTGTAGCAATTGTCATTATGAAATGTAGTGGAACAATTAAACGTCTTTCTGCACTGCTATTTTGCTGACTACTTCTCTGAAGGCAACAAACTCAACCGTTGCGATAGGAAGCATGTCCTCCTCAACAACATACCTGGCAAATGGCAATCAATCTGTTTAGTTGAGTCTGGGTGACATGCTGTGGCGATAAAAAAAAAGAAGGTTTTTGGCTGCTTAGATGGTGTGTGTGTGTGTGTGTGTGTGTGTGTGTGTCATCACTCCTCACTTTCACTTTTCCATTCTAGAGTGAGAGGGACCGCTGTATCCATTAATCCATTATTAGTTACCACAAAAAGTAGTTGCGTTACGTAACGCGTTACGTTAGTAACGCGTTAGTCCCAACACTGATTATTACTAGACCATACCCGTCGGGGGATATGAGCACCCAAAGTGCGTCATGGTCTGCTTGTTTCACGGATGGTCCGCTTGTTTCACGGATGTGGCAACACTGGCGCTTGTTGCACGCGCATGATTTGACCAACCCGGGAGCCAGCGAACACAAAAACGCTAATAAACAGCTGACATTTGGGGAAATTGAAAAAGGGGCTTCGCTGTTCCGTGCACATGGTAATGGTCAATGGCTGTGTGCAAATGCAGATCAATTGCTCCAGCCACTGAGGAGAACCGGACAGAAGAGATTTTGGGGACAAACAAACAGACGGGACATAGGATGATGATACAGTACATCGTCTCTGTCGGGTGGAAACCTCATATGTCCAAAACTGTTACTTATCAGGATTCAAATTCAAAAACAACAAAAGTAGCAGTTCTAGAAGCTTGAGCTTGTAGATCTGCTACTTTTGATGCTTTTGGCTGACTCTGTAGTATGATTAATTTACAAACAGCAATTTACAATCTGCACGACGGCAACAATTTGTAGTACTGGTGTGGAATGGACAGTAATTCTTCTCAGTTTGAAGGGGGGGTGGGGGGGGGGGGCTTGTCAGGGTCTTGACCACAGTTATCCCTGGAAAAACAACTTCAGGTCTCCGTGACTTGTTACACAAATCTGCTTTTGACTAAACAAGAGACACGATGCCATTATTCAGCGCTCGGCTTATCAGAGAAGTGCCCGGGAAGACAAGACAATATGTTGCTGAACAAGGTCTTTCACCTCTAGAGCTGACTGGGACTCAGAGACAACGAGATAAGAGCTACAGTTATACAGCGCCGGGCAAAGTCCTTATATCTTCTGTTCTGTAGCAGATATACTAAACCATTCAATGCACAGCATGTGGTTCTCAACCAGTGGTCCATGGACTGCTAGTGGTCTGTGGGAAAAAGTTTAAAAATGTTTAATAATGTACCATATTGTTAAATGTATCAACGTATGTAGAAGTCTATGAAATTTAAGAACAAATCAGAACTAATGGGTATAGTGTGTGTGTGTGTGTGTGTGTGTGTGTGTGTGTGTGTGTGTGTGTGTGTGTGGGGGGGGGGGGGGGAAGAGCCTGTGATCCAATGGATCCAATGTAGTTATTATTTAGCCACAAGCTCTTGTTAATACTTTTCATTGGTTCAATATTCACAAAACCCACAGACAGACTTAAAGGAGCACTTCAACCATTTTCAACCTTATCTTCGTATAATTGGTCCTCACTAGTGAGGACCAATTATACGAAGATAAGGTTGAAAATGGTGAAATTCATTATAAGATGGTGCCATTTCTGTCTATCTCTGGGTGCGTTCGGAAATTGCACACCGGAGCGCACTCGCCTATTAGTTTGTATTGGCCAGTGCGCTCAGTGCTGTATTTCCGAACGTTAAATGTAATCATCATCAATCATCAATACTGACAGTTAAGAGTTTGATGTAGTTGCATGTACTGCCAGCGCAGTACTGCTTCTCGAGGTGTTGTGAGCTTGTAGATCGGCTATTTTCACAATATTTATCTGTGGAGTCAAACAAAATGAAGAGTCCTAGACCACTGATTCCCAAACAGCAACAACTGAATTAAAAAATGATTTAAGAAGTAGTGAAAATAACACATCTATAAGCTCATAGCTTGTAGATCTGCTATTTTCCCAGGCAAACGTCTAATTTCTCTTTTGGGTCTTGAGCTAAAAAGTTTGGGAACCCCTGTCCTAGACCACAATGACCAGAACGCGCTGCGATGCAACGTGTTATGAGCTTGTAGATCGGATATTTTTCCTGCTTTTGGGGCGACACTCTTGTACCACTGAGTAGTACTACAAGGTTTCCGCCTGACAGCAACGATATCTAGTAATGGCTGTATTATCATGACATTTGTGCACATTCTTGCTCCCAAAAAGAAGAACGGTGTTGATTTTGGTGATGCCACGACCTTTCCTCTCAAACGTTCAAATGAGCAAAGATTTCTGTTCGGTACGAGTGTGTGATACGAGAGTAAGACGCATTAGATTTCGTTACTTTTTGGTCACTGACATAATATGTCTCATGTCTCGTGGTTTAGTTTAGAAGGCTTGCATACACATATGGGGGCGGGGGTATATAGACTGTTATATTTTCTTAACTAAGAATACTTTGCCAGTTTTCATCAAGTACAGCCCACTCACTGTATGCATATACATATATATCCCTGAGAGGCTCGTCAAAGGACTAATGAATCTACCGACCCTTTCTCCTCTCTGTGCCCCGGTCCTGTCTTCTCTTTTGGTGTTTGGACCAGGTGGGCGTGGTCTTGAGGCATAGTTTTTGTGAGGTTAGGGCAAAGATTGTTAATATAGAAAGATACACATTCTCCATTGGAGCCACTAGAGGCGAAGTAGTACACAAATCCTACAAATGGTCTCCTAAGTAGGCGTGGTTTGCTTCTCCCCCGACCATCCCACCACCCTCCCCCTCCCCACTCCCTGGCTGACAATGTCTTGTGGATGTGCATTTGTGTATTTTCTTCATTAAAGAAAATAAATGCTTTACATACATTACAAGTGCACTGTTATTGGCAAAGATGATTTTAAAGAAACCCCAAAAAATCCCACCACAAACTCACACGTATTATTCAGTCTTATCTTCTGTTAGATATGCTCCTGTTTTTGCTCAACATTGTAACAGGTCCTTTTATTTATAAGGTATATATTTTACCACTATAGACTATAATGTGTTTAGCATGAATGTTTAGCAAAATGTCATGATTCCCAAATCATACCCCATCAACCAAGACAGTTAATAATGGAAAATGATATTATTGAGCATTGGAACTCACATTTTATTAAATTTTTGAAATGTCCATAATGATTTCACGTAGGCCTACCACATTCACATTTAGAATCTCAGTTTATCAGTTTTTAGAACATCTTATGGGGACAGAGCATAGAGTTAAAATCTAATATAATAATACAATATAATATAAGGGACAGACAGAGCCCTCTATGTCTCGTCTGTCAGACTGCAGATGGACTCTTCAGATATCTTCCCAAATCTCGCGAGAGTGTGTTGCTAGGATAGAGAAAGGTGGATAACAAAGTAGATTTTCTTCTAATTTGTGTCACTAAAAAAAAAGCCATTTTAGTATGAAAATCGTGCATATTGTGTGTCTTGTGACGATTGGGTCCAATATTTAGTTCAGTGACCATGGAGCTAAAGAATGGTTCAGAAGCTGTGTTCACGTTCACTCTTCCATTGGAATCAATAGACTCCAACTTGCTTCCTGTCTCCTAAAAAGGTGTCCACCTACGTCACACAGAAACGGGAAGTAAACCGGAGAATGTGACTCTTGCTATTTCCCTCTTGGGTTAGGGTTAGGCATGTAACCACTCCCACCAGCATTGCCATATTTTGCGAGAGAAACAAGCAACCAGGTCTAGGAAAACAAGCCCAAAAGAAGCAACTAATAGGCCACATGAGCGCTCTAAACCTATATGCATTGGCTATTTGAAAATAGCAGATCTACAAGCTCACATGCGGTGCGTTGTGAGCTTGTAGATCTGCTATTTTCAAAAACTCTTGCAATAAAATGTGGAATATTTGGAATATTTTTTTAAACACTCAAATGCTCCCCTATGGCACAAAACATTTTCATGAAAATATTTGAGAACCACTGGTTTAAATGATAATTAAAACATTTAGAAACAAGCCCAAATAAGCAACTACACTTTAGAAACAAGCCCTGCAACCACCAATATTTACAAGCAACTTTGCAGAAAAACAAGCTCAAAGTCGCTTATAATAAGCCGACATGGCAACCCTGACGCCAACCTGGGCAAAACACCAAAGAAAGATGGAGTCCCCTTCTCCTATTCCACCTCCATCACCACCGTGGTCCTGTCCCACTCCCATTGTGAAGATGACATAGTTCGATCTTCTCGCCATGTCATCTAACTTACACTAAGGCTTCTCAGATTTAATTATTTTTATTTTGAAATTTAACTAGGATAAGAATTCCGGGGGGTCCCCAGCAAAATGAGTTGATATAGTGAGTGTGACACTCATTTTAACCACTTCATCCATATTTTAAATGTTGGCTATTCATTATGTTTTGAGAATTGCTCAAACAAAGCTCGTATAGATGTCAATGGAGGGGACTTTCCACGCTGCACTCCCTTCTGTTAAAGTTGTAATCCATCTGGTTTCAACACTGCCGTGGCATTACGTTGCTGTCAGGGTGGAAATGTTGCATGTCCAAATCCGTTACTTTTCAGGAAATGTAGAAAAAAGAGCCTGTGATCCAATGGATCCAATGTAGTTATTATTTAGCCACAAGCTCTTGTTAATACTTTTCATTGGTTCAATATTCACAAAACCCACAGACAGACTTAAAGGAGCACTTCACCCATTTTCAATCTTATCTTCGTATAATTGGTCCTCACTATTGCTCATTATAAGATGGTGCCATTTCTGTCTATCTCTGGGTGCGTTCGGAAATTGCACACCGGAGCGCACTCGCCTATTAGTTTGTATTGGCCAGTGCGCTCAGTGCTGTATTTCCGAACGCACCCTTTGTGTCTCATTGGTGAGCTGTGGACAGTTCAGAAACCTGACTACCAGTGACATCATCGATGGGGAATCCAAGCTAATAGAAGCTGCAGGCTTTCTATTTTTGGAAAGTTAGCACGTTATAATGGAAGCAGTTTTCTGTCTAAAATCTTGTTGGAAAAAAAAGTGTCCAAAGCCGTCCTTTAAAAACTTTCATTTCACTTAAATAAAATATGGCCAAAATAATTGCAGATTATTTTTTGCTACTTTGTGTGACGCTGTACATACAGTACTACATGTAGTATGAAGTAGGGCATTAATTCAACGATTAGCAGGCAGTCAGTGAGTTAGTACTCACTGACCCACTGCCTCAGGGAGGCTGATGTCTGTCTGTGTGTCTCTGGTGTAGTTAACATGCATTACACCTCCAACAAGCTGAAAGACTCAGCAGTCAGCCTCTACTGTAGTCTCGTGTAGCCAGACAATAGGCTCTTTGCACTGCAGCCATATTGGAAAGAAATTGGGCCTCTTCCTTACTTCCTTCACAGGTGTTACCAATGATACAGAGTCAGGGTGCTGATATTGTGCATGTTGGCTCACTGGAAACACTCTGCTACACCAGTGGGTCTCAAAGTGTGGTCCAGGGACCCTCATGGTTCCTTGAGGGGGTTCCAAATGGCCCCCTTACGGGTGTGTAACTCTGAGAGTGTACAAATGAAAGCAAATGGACCCGTAAGGGTCCATTTGGTTCCATTTCTACATTCTCAGAGTTATGGGAGTCCTTGAAATTAAAAGGTTTGAGAACCACTGTGCTAAATGGAACAGAGCCTTCATTAGTATCATTGGTAACACCTGTGAAGGAAGTAAGGAAGAGGCCCAATCTCTTTCCAATATGGCTGCTGTGCATAGAGCCTATTATTCCATAATCTCCGAATGCTATATAGAGTCTGGAACTACAGTCTGAAGCTCACAATGGATTGTGAGCTTGTAGATCTGCTATTTTCAAAAGATTTTATACATTTGAAAACTTGTGAAATGGGACATTCTGCATAAATTGTACTTTAAGTATATTTTGATACCAATGCTTTTGTACTTTTGTAATATTTAATTCATTTTGTGCTTTTACTCAAGTAAATATTGAATTCCTGACTTTTACTTGTAACAGTATTGTATAATCTACATTGCAGTATTGATACTTTTACTTAAAGGGATATTTCACTTTCAAAAAAACTTTTGGTCATTTTATCGTCTACTCAGGACTTACTGAGCCCCCCAGACAGTTTTTAAGTTGCTCGATTCAGTATTTCGATATTTGATATTCATTTTATCAGACACGCCCCCTTCCTATACAAACCCATTGTAACTTCAAACTCCATTTTAACCATGTTAGATTCATCGAAAACACCCGTCCTTGGTTCTGGTGACTCACCCTGCACGGCCCCCTCACGCATTAGGAGGGCAGGGTGAGTCACCAGAACCAAGGACGGGTGTTTTTGATGAATCTAACATGGTTAAAATGGAGTTTGAAGTTACAATGGGTTTGTATAGGAAGGAGGCGTGTCTGATAACATTTATATCAAATATCTATATACTGAATCGATCAACTTAAAAACTGTCTGGGGGGCTCACTAAGTCCTGAGTAGACGATAAAATGACCAAAAGTTTTTTTGAACGTGAAATATCCCTTTAAGTAAAAAAAAAAATGTACTTTTTACAACACTGGGGTCACGATACCGACCCCATGGCCTTTTAAGAAAAGCGCCATGTTTGGGAAACATTGCTCCATAAATGTTTGTCAGCTTTTCCAGGTGCAGACTAGAGTGGCCTCATTGCATCCCTCTGATATTCTCATCAGTGTCACAGAGGTGATGGTTCCTGTTAGTCACACTGTATCTCTACGGAAGGAACTGCTGCTACCGCTGACCTCTGGGGGTCGCGCTCACACGTTGATGACAGGCATCCGACAGGCTCCCCATCCACTTCCATTCCGCCCCTCTTGTAGCGCGTAAAGGTAGTGGAGCCTCCAGAGAATGGAAGTGGATGTTGGATGCCTGTGTAGCATAATGTGTGAGTGCAGCCCTGGTCTTACTGGCTCTGCCTCTGTGTAGACCAGGGGTCTTCAACGTTTTCAGCCCAAGGACCCCCTAGCTGAGAGAGAGATGAAGCTATATTGTATAAAATTGTGTTTTAGATTCAACTTTTTTTGTTTACGTTTACTGTTCTTTTTTCTCTTTGCCAAAAATAGCAGATCTACAAGCTCACACACAACGCCCCGCGCTGTAGATCTGCTATTTTTGGCAAAAGTTCTCCTCAGAAAAGGGATGCTAGGGTTCAAGTAGTTACGGTAAAAAAATATATCACACAAAGATTTGGCGGACCCCCTGTAGTAACTCTGAGGACCCCCTAGGGTTCCCGGAGCCCCTGTTGAAGACCCCTGTTGTAGACTATATTAGAAAACTAAGGGCCCTATTTTGCGTGTCTTAACTCTTTAACCGACAGAGTAATGGTGTAATAGTGTGCCACTACTGCCAGCGAAAATGAGCGATTTTACTGTACCTTTGAAAAATTATGGAATATTCTCCATAATTCTCCTCCGTCCTCACTGAAATCGCCTCATTACACGCACAGGGGTGTCGTAGTATAGGGGAAAAAAATATCCATTGCACAGCTGTGGCCATTTGAATGAGGCTTGTTTTTGCCGTAAAGCAAGAGGAAACGGAGATATAGGCCATTTCCCCACAGGAAATAAACAGGAAGTAAACAAGCTTTTATTATTTTAAGTGACATCAATTCCGGGTCTGTTGTCATCAGGCAGTGAAAGCATCATTCATAGGGTAGATAACAGTGCCATCTATCCGTGACACACAAATTTGACCCATTGTTTGGGAAACAGTGGTGTATATTATAAACCATGTGGTTTTCCCCACCTGTCCCATGCGGTCAGTTCTACAGTGTGATGATGAACCTGTTCCAGACGCTCCAGGGCCTGACGTCCTGCAGACAGCAGATCATGGGAAACGTATGGAAGCTCTTCCTAAACTTAAGACTAAAGCCTCCCTGATCAAAGCACGCTACTGTCAAATTAAGTATTCCCCACAGGGGTCCATGAGGCTCTGGTAATATGTAACACATGTCATGGATCAAAGCGCAGCATGTTGACAGACAGGTGATTTAAGATGGTGAATTCTGTGAAGACATAATGATATACTGTCTGAAGGATGAACCCCTGGATGGACGAAAACCTGGGGACGGACTTTATAAAGAGAACCCTGCGTCTGATTTATACATTGTTGTGTGCGAGTGACTTCGCACCCAAAAATAGCTGATCTACAAGCTCACAACGCACTCTCTATATCTCTATATCTGTCGGTGTCCCTTTGATCAGTGTGCAATCGGATCTTCATATATGGTCAGATCGGTGGTTCTGGATAACCACTGATCCTACCAACTTACCCTGGAACCGATTCCAGAGCCGGGTTTTATCACGCTGTCAGAGCTGGTATACAATTACAATACCAGCGGTTCTCAAATTCTTTTATTGTTTTGGGTCTATTTGGTTCCATTTGCACACTCAGAGTTACAGACCTGTGAGGGTCCATTTGGAACCCCTTCAAGGAACCCAGGGGGTCCCTGGACGTCACTTTGAGAATCACAACAACGATATTTTTGCATTTGTGCAATACTGTATGTGTGATTGAATTTGTGTTCATCAAAACCTTTTATGAAGGCCAAAATTATGTAGATTTTTTTCTTTTTATATAATAGGAATCGTTAAAGGGAACCGTTAAGGAATCGGAAACCGCTAAGAGGGAATCTTTATAAAGGAGCGTGGAATCGTTTAAAATCCTAAATGATCCCAACCCTAAAGATAACCACACAAACTGTTACAGGGCAAAGGCGCATGCACAGTGTAGTGTGTGTTCCTTCAGATAGAAGTAGCAGTTTGATCCAGTGTGTTTAAAGTGTGTACTTTCAGATGCAGTAGCAGTGTGATCTAGTGTGTTGAATATAAAATGTGATCTAGTGTGTTGAATATAAAGTGTGATCTAGTGTGTTGAATATAAAGTGTGTACTTTCAGATGCAGTAGCACTGTGATCTAGTGTGTTGAATATAAAGTGTGTACTTTCAGATCGAAGTAGCAGTGTGATCTAGTGTGTCGAATATAAAGTGTGTACTTTCAGATAGAAGTAGCAGTGTGATCTAGTGTGTTGAATATAAATTGTGTACTTTCAGATGCAGTAACAGTGTGATCTAGTGTGTTTAAAGTGTGTACTTTAGTTTCAGATGCAGTAGCACTGTGATCATCTAGTGTGTTTAAAGTGTGTACTTTCAGATGCAGTAGCAGTGTGATCTAGTGTGTTGAATATAAAGTGTGTACTTTCAGATAGAAATAGCAGTGTGATCTAGTGTGTTGAATATAAAGTGTGTACTTTCAGATAGAAGTAGCAGTGTGATCTAGTGTGTTGAATATAAAGTGTGTACTTTCAGATAGAAGTAGAAGTGTGATCTAGTGTGTTGAATACAAAGTGTGTACTTTCACATAGAAGTAGCAGTGTGATCCAGTGGGTATATACACATGGTAGAAACAGGCACAGGGTCAGGTCATCATCCTCTCAACAGCTTATGGGTAAAACCTGAATCTCTAGAGATGGTGGATTAAAGTTCTCAGTCGCCACGACCGATTTTCGGTCATTTGGATTCCATAGAAACCAAGCATGTCTTCTATAGAAACATGTTGCACAGTGAAAAATAGTCGATCTGCAAGCTTGCAGATCGGCTATTTTCAGCTATCGGCTATCTGGTCAGAAGCATCTTCCATAAAACCGTAATGGTCAGGGATATTTCATTTCACGGTTAAAAGGAATAGTTCACCCCAAAAATGACTTATTTTCTAACAATTACACACCCCATAAAGCCTTGTGAATTCATCGAGATTTTTTGTCGCATGCCTAAGCCAATAATCTGATGACCGGGGGAGACTCAAAGAGTCACCGACCAGAGAGGGCTTGTAGATCTGCAATTTTTTTTTAAAATGTAGATTTTTTTGTGGTAATTTTTTATTACATATTATTTTAAAGCGAACATTTTTAACTCAAATCTTTGCTTCTGGGGGTCGTCCCAGGAACAAAATATTTTGAGATGGGGATCTGCGGCCAAATACATATCATTGTTGTTGTTTGGTTGCTATATCAGTTGTGCTCAAACTTTTTGTTTGATGTCAACAAAACCAAATGTCAAGGACCCCCAAAATTGTATGTATTTGGCCGCGGACCCCCATCTCAAAATATTTTGTTCCAGGGACACCCAGAAGCAAATATTGGAGTTAAAAGTGTTCGCTTAAAACATATATATATTAAAAGATTTGCGCACATTTTCAGTGCTGAGTGCCGTGCTATGAGCTTGTATATCTGCTATTTTTGAATAGCCAAAGAAATCTTAAAATGACTCTGATGCGTTCCCCTTAATGGATTAATCCTGGGATGGTCGGTATAGCAGTAGCGCGGCGTGGATAGAGAGATAAGCGGTGATGAGAAATCCTCCCTTAAGATCTGGCAACCTTTCACCTCTACTCAGATCTGGCAACCTTTCACCTCTACTCGAGGCAAAAAGATAAAACGGGACATTTAAAAGAAAGCAGTGCTGTCGCCGCCGGGGGTAGAAACTGTGTATGTCCAAAGGACCCTTACTTTTTCAGGAAATGGACAGAAGAAGCTGTGTTCCAATGGATCCAATGATTATGTATTATTAATATATTAACCTGTGTTTCAATTGGATTCAATGTAGTTATTATTTACTCACAAGCACTTGTTAATACTTTTCATTGGTTCAATATTTATACAATCTACGGACACACTTAGCGACTTCAAGCTCACAAAACATTGCTTTGCAACACGTTGTAAACAGTGTTAATTTCGTCGACTAAAACCATGACAAAAAAATTTCGTAGACGAAAACTAAATAAAGACTAAACTAAACTAAGACTAAATATATTAACAATTTCGTCAACAAATAAAAACTAGACTAACATGTTAGGGAGGGACTAGTGGAGAAGAGATCCAGTAGAACTAAAAGACAAGTCATTTTATGTTTGGTTTCGCTCGGGTGTTGCGCTCTGACAATAGCAGATCTGTGAGCTTGTAGATCGGCTATTTTCAGCATGCAACCAAGTGTAAAATCAGCCATTACGACGCCATCACAGCTCGCCAAAATACATTTTAGTCGACTAAATCAACTGTAGATTTAGTCAGCTAAAATCTTACGACTAAAACGAGACAAAAACTAAAACATTACAGATTACTAAAATATGACTAAAACGAAATCAAAATTTGCTGTCAAAATTAACACTGGTTGTAAGCTCGTAGATCGGCTATTTTAATAAATGAGCAACGGCGACTACTGCTTTACAGATTCTACCGTTTCCAAAGCCCTGCATTATAATAATCTAATAGCCGGCTAGAGAAGACGGACAGAGAAACTTTGGTTTTAAAAAACAAAAAGAAAAGAAATGAAAGCAGCACTATGTAACTTTCCTCTTCTACCCCGGATTTGAACTTGCTTTCTTGCTCAAGTGCTGACATCTTCTACCATTGAGCTAATAGAGCCGGCCTGCTTGCTCAGGGGATAAATTGAATCTTGACCATCAGTTCAAAATTCGTATCAGATCCTGTGTCTAGGTGAGACATGGCCTTACATAGTGAGGCTTTAAGTGGAAATGCCCTATATATTTTTTGCTACTACGTTGTCACACAAAAGTAGCAAAAAAGTGCTGATCTACAAGTTCATAACGTGTCACACCATGACACGTTTTGAGCTTGTAGATCTGCTATTTTCACAGCTATATTTAACAGTTTTTTTGAAATACACAAGGTTTCCAGCCGACAGCGACGATATGCTATTTGTATCTAGAAAGTAAAAGGTATTATTGCCACATTGCTGAGAACCACAACAAACCTGCTAGAAACAGAGAAGCAGAAAGTAGAACTAAGAGCGTTTGATGTGTGTCAACCCGACCAGGCCTGTAATGGTGCCTTCGCTTTAATCCCTTCCAGCTGTGAGGATCTATAAGCACCATGCACAGCTTAAATGTCAATTCATCTCCAGTGTGTGCGTGTGCGCGCACGTGTGTGCGTGTGTGTATTACTACTTGTGAGGACCAAACAAGTATAGTAGAATATGAGAAATAGACTTGATTGATTGATTTACTTTATTTATTAAGACATGAGAAACAGTACATGGACGTACAAATTCACAATACAAGGTCTACTAAACTGGATAACTCATAAAGCACTAAGCTTGTTTAAGATGAGATCCCCATGCACACAAATCATGATGACATATAAGAGACAGACAGATATACACACTACTATACAGAACGTCATACGATCAACTTACAATTATGAGGATACTTTTATTAATAGTTAAAATTTTAAAAACAAGGGGAAAAAAGATTTTTAGGGATCGGTTTACAAAAGAAAAAAAGATTGAGGTTAGGTTTGGGTTTAGACATTTAGAAGTTATAAGTTTAGGGGTCAGAGATAGAGTTATGCCTGATTCACACTATAGCCTAGTTACGCGCTGGTGTGGTGCACTGAAAAATTACTGATCTACAAGCTCACAATGCGTCACGGTGAGGTAGAGACAGAACCAGAGACTGTGATGTTTTGGTGTGTTGTGTTTGCTCAGCGCCTGACTGTGATCACCATGCTTCTTATTGCAGAGAGAGGAGCTCGTTGTGTACCTTTGTGTGTGTGTGTGTGTGTGTGTGTGTCTGCTTATTTAACTCTGGCAACACAGACAGTAGAGCAAGAAACAAGCGCACCTAAGACCAGCGGTGCAAAAAGTACTCACATTTGTTACTTAAGTAAAAGTATCAATACTAAATACTCTGTTACAAGTAAAAGTCCGGAATTCTAAATTGACTCGAGTAAAAGTACAAAAGTGTTGGTATCAAAATGTACTTAAAGTACCAAAAGTAAAAGTACTAAACTGATTGAAAATAGCAAATCTACAAGCTCACAACGCGTCGCGAAGCTGTGTCTGTCTAGCAGTAAAACAATGACCTCTTCTAGTGACAGAATTACGGGACAAAAAGGGCTGACCAGAGCACATCAACATAGGAATGATGCACCGCCCCAATTAAAACCCAATAAAACCTGATATCACACTGATTGAGACACTGTGTGATCACAGAAAAGGCATCCGTCCTCCTTTCCAGTGTTGCCATGTCTGCTTATTATAAGCCACTTTGGGCTTGTTTTTCTGTAAAAAAAAGTGGCTTGTAAATATTATTATTTTTAGCTTGTTTTTAAAGTGTACTTGCCTATTTGGGCTTATGTTGTTTAAACCAGTGGTTCTCAAATATTTTTCCGTAATTGTCCCTAATTAATATGTATTTGTCTGCAGACCCCCATCGGAAAATAATTTTTGACAGGGAGGGACCCCCATACAAGATTTGTGTTGTTAAAGGGTTATTTCACTTTCAAAAAAACTTTGGGTCATTTTATCATCTACTCAGGCTTTTGTGAGCCCCCCAGACCATTTTTAAGTTGCTTGATTCAGTATTTATATATTTGATATTCATTTTATCAGACACGCCCCCTTCCTATACAAACCCATTATAACTTCAAACTCCATTTTAACCATGTTAGATTTATCAAAAACACCCGTCCTTGGTTCTGGTGACTCACCCCGCCCTCCTAATACGCGAGGGGGCCGTGTTCTATCGATAACTTTTTTCATTTATTTTATTTAATTTTTTTATTGTATTTAATTTTTTTTCATTTTCCAAAAATAATATAAAAAATAAATTAATATTAGGATATATTACACTTTTCCCCCCCAATATATTTGTAAAATAGCTGTGTGTGTGTGTGTGTGTGTGTGTGTGTGTGTGTGTGTGTGTGTGTGTGTGTGTGTGTGTGTGAGTGTGAGAGAGAGAGAGAGTGAGTGTGATCGATCATGCGGCCTATTCACTTCTTTTGGGCTCGTTTTTGTAGACTTGGCCGCTTGTTCTATCTCGCAAAGTCTGGCATCCCTGCTCCATTCCTGCATCAAGCAGCAACTCTTCCATTCCTCTCACTCTGTCCCTCGGGGCGCCTTAATCCCTCCTGGAAAGTACTGTGTTGGTCTAACTCTTAACCATCAACACAAACATGCATGTTTCTTTAGAGAGCTGAGCAAATTAAAGGATTATGCCAGTAAAATAGAGAGTGATATTTGAGAACGCCTTCTACACACACCAATGTTATGACACCGTGATAATGGTTATTTTATTGTCTCCGCCAGCCAGGCCCGCCCCTGTCCGTCCGTCCATCCGTCCGTCCGTGTGTGTGTGTGTGCCCGTCTGTGAACAGCTAATCTCTGGCACCATTGGACCGATCGGCAGTGGTGGAAAGTAACTAAGTACATTTACTTAAGTACTGTGCTTAAGTAAAATGTTGAGGTATTTTTTACTTTACTGGAGTATTTCCAATTTTCAGTACTTTTACTTCTACTTCACTACATCTCAGAGGCAAATATTGTGCTTTTACTCCACTACAATTATTTGAATACTTTAGTTACTAGTTACTTTGTAGATTTTGATTATTATTACAAAACATACATTAACCACTTAAGCTCTATATACATTTTGACCATTTGAAAATAGCCGATCTACAAGCTCGACGCATTGTGAGCTTGTAGATCTGCTATTTTCAAAAGATTTTTATGCATTTTATTTTATACATTTGAAAACTTGTGAAATGGGACATATCTGCATAACGAGTACTTTTACTTTTGTACTTTAAGTATATTTTGATACCAATACTTTTATACTTTTTATTCTTTTATAAGATCAGTGGAGCTCCCTCTGGGCGTCTCTCACTCTAGTGAAGAAGTGTGACAGATAAATGGGCTCTGATACCCATGAGTATCTTGTAGACCAGGCCCATTGCAAGTTTATGTACTCTGTCCTCTACCCTGAGCCATCCCAGCCTGGCAAAGTCAGCCATGGGGTTATAGGTGAGTCCTGGTAGTGAGGTCAATGACCGGGTTGTTGCTTGGTGAACTCTTAACCATCAACACAAACATGCATGTTTCTGTAGAGAGCTGAGCAAATGAAAGGATTATAGCCAGTAGATTCACAGTGTTCCTGAAAACAGAGAGTGATATTTGAGAACGCCTTCTACGCACACTAATGTTATGACACCGTCATAATGGTTATTTGTGTGTGTGTGTGTGTGTGTGTGTGTGTGTGTGTGTGTGTGTGTGTGTGTGTGTGTGTGTGTGTGTGTGTGTGTGTGTGTGTGTGTGTGTGTGTGTGTGTGTGTGTGTGTGTGTGTGTGTGTGTGTGTGTGTGTGTGTGTGCGCCTGCGTGCGCAACGCGTGTGTGTCCGTCTGTGAATCTCTAATCAACTTTTGAAGAGGATCCTCTTCAAAAGTTGAAAATGTTTTCTGCTTGAATCGCCAAAGAACGTTGGACGCCGAGAGCACATCACTCTGGCACGTCTTTACCGTAGAAATGCATGGTGAAAAAAAAGGCCATGGCAGCTCAAGAAATCGTCTCTGTCCAAAACTGTTACTTTTCAGGATTCAAATTCAAAAGTAGCAGATCTACAAGCTTACAGATCTGCTACTTTTGACGCTTTTGAGTGACACTGTAGTATGATCAAGTAGTGCGTTAATTTACGAATAAACACAACAATTCAGAGTTTGAAGATAAGAAGTTTCTGCCCCGACAGCAACAAAATACTTTGTGTATTTCTGCTCTCATATGTGGTCTTTCCATCTCTACTGCTTGTTTGCAGGACACACACACACACACACACACACACACACACACACACACACACACACACACACACACACACACACACACACACACACACACACACACACACACACACACACACACACACACACACACACACAGTCCATTAGCTGGATAAGTGGAGTCTGCTTGATGGCTCTGCTCCCAGAAGCTGGATGAGAGCTGATGCCTTATGTCAGGTTGCGGCATCGTGGACCGAAAATAGCAGATCTACAAGATGCGACGCGTTGTGAGCTTATAGACCAGCTATTTTCGGTCGGCTATTTCCAAAGAAAGCGTTTTATTGAGCAGATTGCACATGATATCCACTTACTGCTGCATGTACAACAATGTCTTCAACCACATGAACCCTTTAGCATCCCTATTCTTGGGCATGTCGTAATAATAGGGTAACATTTGGGGGTGGAATTTGCAGATCTACAAGCTTGCGTACAGGCTCAGGGTCTCCACTGTGACGGGATTGAAATGATAAAATATGGCAAAACAAGAAAAGAAAAAAGGAGGGGGCCCAGTACAGACCCCTGGGGGACCCCGGTTTTCTTTTTTTGTGTTTTGATTAAGTACCGTACAGTATATGGCTTAGGTCACTGTTTTCCAAACAGTGGGTCACGACCCATTTGTGTTTTTTAGAGTAACACAAAATAAAACACAATATATTCCATAAATTAGAAAACAAATGTTTAAGAAGTAGTGAAAATAGCCGATATACCACCTCACAAGCTTGTAGATCTGCTATCTTCACTAGCTTGGGTCCCGGGTAGGCATCACATTTATTTCTCTTTTGGGTCTCGAGCTAAAACGTTTTGGAACCAATGGCTTAGGTGGTTCCAAAGGGATCAGCAAGCGTTTTGTGCACATTTGTGTGATATAATGTGCATGATGCCCACATGATGCAGCATATAGTACCTTCATTAGCTAGATGATACTGTTGTCTATAAGCTCATGACACGGATCATGGGATGGCTGTATGATTTTCCTTCAGTCCAGTGCTTTGCTTTCAGGCAGAAAGAAACCTTATACAATCAGACTCAAGACCTTTCTGTTCCCCGGGGGGGGGGGGGGGGGGGGGGGGGGTGTGTGTGTGTGTGTGTGGAGTGAGTGTGTTTTTCAGTGTGTATATATGAGTGTGACATTGCCAGACACTACGCTTGTATAAGCCTAGTTCAGACCAAAGATTTGCAATTTCTTTTGCCTATGTACCAAATCTATTGTATTTACTATTTCTTCTGAATGTACCACATCTCTCACGCTCGTAGATCTTGTAGAGCTTGTAGATCGTCTATTTTGGCCAAATGTTCGCCTCTCGTCATGAAATGCCCAGAATAGGGACGCTAGGGTTCATCATGTGGTTATAGACCCTGGGTGGTAATATATCCCACTGCTTAGGCTATTGATAAAACTGTGGAAATGTGACATGTGAAAACATTTTGACTGTTTGTGTTCAGTAACCTTATTGTGCACAACATGTACCTTCTTATCCTGTGTTATGCTGTCTCTGTGTGATGTTCTCACATCATATGAAGTTATATGGGCCATGCTTTATATAGAACATCAGCTTATTTATGGCAACTACATTCATTTGATCAGTAAACAGTACCACTGTAAATGTCATAATAATATAATCTGAAGTTCCTCATAGAGCAGAGTCATGGGCAGTACTGTTCTTCTAAGATTACCCTTGGTACAGGTACAAAAAAGTACAAAGATATCTAGCTATAAATGCACAAAATCTTGGTGTGTCTGCAGGGGTTGACACTAACGGCTGCCCGTGGCAGGTAAATGAAACTTGTGGGCAGGTGGAGTTGCCGTAGCTGAATGAGTAGAGAGACTGTCTGGGATTCAGAAGGTTGCTGGATATTTACAGTATCTGTGGAACTGAGTCAAACAAAATGTAATGCCTGGACTCCTACATGGTTGAACAGAAATTATCGGTGAGTCTTCTAATGCTACTGCGGAACATTATTAGCACCAACAAGCCGTCTAGCTTGGCTCACCAGTTACAATTGACTTCTGAACATGGTTCTGGTAACTTAACTCTCTCAGTGCCAATGAAATAAAAAAATATGTTCATACTGTGCCAGCATTTCTATTTTTATTTTTTTAAGTTAAAAAAAAGTGCTTAGGAAGCGAGATACAGCCTTTTTCAGTTATAAGTTAAACAAGGAGTGAATGGAGCAGCAAATCCTCGGATCACGATATCTTGGGTTCTGAACATTCTTTTCCAAAAAAAAAAAAAAACTGTGGATTTTTCGTTCTGGCATTGAGGGCATTCAGAAAAAACTCTGGATAACTCGTGGCTTGGCACTGAGAGAGTTAAGAACAAAAACGGCACCAAAAACTAATTTTCTAAAACTCACTGGTATATATATATATAGGTCAATAGAACTCTGGAATGCTCTGCCCAAAAGGATCTTATCTAATCCATAACAAAACTACTTTAAAAAAAAAACACATCAAGAGATATCTTGCCAAGTAACTTGTCAAATATGTAACTGTTATTTGTGTATTTGTTTAATTTGACTGGACTGTTGGATTTGATTTTATAATGTTAAGTTGTCTTTTTGTAGATTGGGCAGGAAATACAAAGGATACTTTTAATTAACATTGTACCAGAACCTAAGTTCTTTCTGCTAGGCCTCTATCCAGTTGGACAAAGAATAAAGCGCAGTGAGAGAATATTCATAGATATTTGTCTTTTACAAGCTAAAAGAGTAATTGCATTGACCTGGAAGAGGCCGGATAGACCAAGCATTGCACAGTGGTTCAGGGAACTGTCTTTATGCCTAAAAAATCACATACATACTTAAGGACAAACAAGAGATGTTTCAGGAGGTGTGGGGTCGTTTTATACAGTATATGGAAAACAATAATCTGCCGCATTTAATGGAAGAATCTGGAGAGGAGTAGTGCTGATGCCAATGTATGTTTTTCTTTTGTTTTTGTTTTTTTCATTGATATGATTTAATGTAATTGTCCATTTTTGTTTTCTGTTGTGTTTGTAATATAATGTTGAAATATTTTGTGAAAAGATTTTTTTTTCTATTTTATTGTTTTGTTTTTGTATTTACTTTAATTTTATTTTTTTTGTTGTACATTTGTATTGTATTTGCTTTGTTCAGGACCCCAGGAAGACTAGAGGCTCATTCATTTGTCTTTAACTCTCTCAGTGCCAAAAACGAGTCATCCCGAGTTTTTTCTGAATGCCCTCAGTGCCAAGAACGAGTCATCCCGAGTTTTTTTTTAAATGTAAAAATAAATAAATAATATATCATATCATATATATATTTTTTTTTTTATGGAATTTTTTTTTCAGAACCCAAGATTTCATGATCCGAAGATTTGCTGCTCCATTCACTTCTTGTTTAACTTATTATTATTATTATTATTTTGTTTTATTAAAAAAAAAAATGCTGGCACAGTATGAACATATTTTTTTATTTCATTGGCACTGAGAGAGTTGATGGGGATCCTTTATTAAAGATAAACATAAACATACAATTCCAAGTGCTTATAGTTATCAAGGTGGGGCGTCCCCATGCAGTTCAAATATGATTATTTTGGTCACAGCCTGAAAAGGTTTAGAACCAATGAGCTAGAGGATGTAAAAGTAATGTGTCTGTGGTTTTGGGTGGGTGGGTAACTTGTTTAGGCCAGGGCAGTGTTTAGGGATAGTGGTTCCCAAACCTTTGAATTCCAACCTCTTAACCTCTGTCACTGAGCAGAACCCTGCACCTGGAGAGGTGGTGAGGAATGGAATGGATCATGTCCCATCCTGGTAAGACTGCTGATCATTAATGAGAGGGAAGGAGCAGGCAGGAAGGATGTATTCCCAGTACAAAGAGCCATTACTCAGGTTTTTTATTTTTATGGCTTACAGCCTTGACTGTGGTACTGGTGACGTCACACAGGTCACATGCAGGAATGTCAGTCACACACCTCCAGGATGTCACCGTGGTAACATAAAACATAACGACAGCACTTAAAGTTGTGTTCAACAACGTAGTGACATGCCAATGACAACTGCAGTAACCGCTAATGCAGAGAGTTCTGTCCATTTGGTTCCTCCTAGCTATCAATCATTTAGCTGGGGAGGGACGGAGGGACCTGGAATCCCCTCTTAAGGACCCCTGGGGGTCCCTGGACCCGATGTTGAGAACCACTGCTTTATTTAACCCATTAAAGCCGGGAACGCATCTGTGTGTAACCACTTTAACCATTATTTTATACTTTGGCTATTAAAAAATAGAAGATATACAAGCTCACAGAGTGCCACGCTAAGAGCTTGTAAATCTGCTATTTTCATTTTTTAAATCATGAAATTTTTTTGAAGCGAACATTTTTAACTCAAATCTCCCTGGAACAACATTTTGGGTGGTCCTTGACATGAAAAAAGTTTGAGAACCACTGATATTATAGCAACATAGTAAAACAAAAATAAACTGTTAAAAGACATTTGTAGAATCCCCCAGAAGCAAAGATTTGAGTTAAAATGTTCGCTTTAAAAAAATATATTCAAAGATTTTCAAACGATTTTAATCTAAACATGGCACACAGATGCGTTCCCGCCCCGGTCTGAATGGGTTAAAAGGCTGATTGAGAGCAGAGGTGTCTTTTACCATGACACCCTAAAAATGCAACCACGTGACGCACAATGCAAAATAAAAATGTCCCACAAACACTGTGTATATAATATGTTGGACAAACACCATGAAGGAATTAGATTACAAAAGAAACTTCCGGTAAGAAGAGATGACACATAATTGTACATTATGAAAAAGAAGTACATTTAGCTGTGCAAGTAGTTTGCTGACATCATCATCTTTTTAGGTTAAAGTCTATCTTTTTGTATCCGTTTGCGTTTACACATATTTGTCAGTCTCTCTGTCAGTATCTCTGGAGATATTTAGTTTCATCACTGTGTGTCAGAAACATTGCATCCTGTCCATGTTGTAGGGAAGTACAATGACTGTCGGCTCACCTCCTGAGACAGTGCTTCTCAAACATTTTCAAGTCAAGCAAAATATTCATATCAACGTGGGGGTCCCACGTTGATATGAATATTTTGCTGCAGGACTCATAAGAGAGGTTTTCTGAAAGTAGCGCATCTACAAGCTCGCAACATTTAGAAATGTAGCTGGGGACCCCCTCAATGGCACATTGGGGTCCCCTGGACCCCTGAAGTTCAATCTCCAATTGTAGATTTGGAGAACTCGCTGATATGAAGGAATACCTTAGTCATGCTACTGAAGTCATGCTACAAAATAAATCGCTGCAATTTCTTATTAAACAAAAAAGAAGATGCTTATTTTGCACAAAAGCACAAACGCTGCTCCAGCCTCCATAGAATGTGCCTCGCTGGCATTTGTGAAGTAGGACTGTCGTTCGTCAGCGCTGTAACCTTTGAGGAGCTAAATGAGGACATTCACATGACGGATTCATTTAATCAAAGTCCCTTTGGGAGCTGTTTGTCTGTCACCCATCTCCACACGCGCACACACACACATGTACGCTAGGGGTGGGACGATATATCGATATATCGATATCGCGATACTTCCTCCCGCGATAAATAATCGATATACTGCCGAAAAATATCGATATTAAAAAATATCGATTTTGTGATACGTTTTTTTCCGACTTTGTGTGATGATGATTTTGAACTGTTTGGTGCTATTTTATGTGTTTATGAATTGAATACAAGGACTATCGTGATATATTGTTGGTGAAATTTCATTCAATATATCGTGATATCGCAATATATCGAATATCGTGATATTATTGTTATCGAGGGCCTAATATCGCCACAGATATCGTATCGTGAGATACCCATATCGTCCCACCCCTAATGCACGCATGCACGCTCACACACACACACACACACACACACACACACACACACACACACACACACACACACACACACACACACACACACACACACACACACACACAGCTCTGTGATCAAGTAGGGAATTAATTTACGAAAAAACACAAAAAGTGAGAATATGGAGATGAGAGGTTTTTCTGCCCGACAGCAACGAAACATACTTAGTTACTGTCCAGCCCCTGCCCTTCATGTAGCTCACCATCCTTCCTTGGCGCGTTGGCCGCGCTTTGAACGCTCTTTACCGATAATAGTGATGGATGATGTGGAGTTAAACACTCTGGTCTGTAACCGGAGAGTCTATATGTTAATTCATATACTGTAGGGTTAACCCATTCATTCACGCATCTGTGTCATTTTAGATGTCTTTGGGCTATTCAAAAATAGCAGATCTACAAGCTCATAGTGCGGCACAGAGTGCCGCGCTACGAGCTTGTAGATCTGCTATTTTTGAAAAATCGTGAAAATGTGTGCAAATATTTGAATATATATATTTTTAAAGTGAACGTTTGTAACTCAAATCTTTGCTTCTGGGGGGGGGGGGGGTCCCTGGAACAAAATATTTTGAGATGTTGGGGTCCGTGGCCAAATACATATCATTTTGGGTGGTCCTTGACATGAAAAAGTTTGAGAACCACTGATATTATACTGTAGCAACATAAGTTCTTTTTTTGTGTTACTGTTAGCATTTAGAAGACATTTGTAGAATCCCCAGAAGCCAAAATTTGAGTTACAAATATATATTCAAAGATTTGCACACATTTTCAAGATTTAACGAAAAATAGCAGATCTACAAGCACATAGCGCGGCACTCGGTTGTAGATCTGCTATTTTTGAATAGCCAAAGAAATAAAAAAATGACACACATATGCGTTCCCGGTCTTAATGGGTTAAATAGAATGAGGTCAGTGTATGTCTCAGCTCACTGTGTCACAGTGAATCACACCGGTTGGTCAGTTTGCAGAAGATACAGTAGTTTGCACTGTTCAGTTATATGAGTTATCGTTGTTACAGTATGTTCATGGTGCACAGCTTTGGGAACCTTACCACAGTTATACGTTGCAGCTTGGTTCCTATGAGTTGTAAAACAATATCATCTTGTCAATGGAAAGATTCAATTGACCATATCTGTAGGTGCCACACTGGAGTAACTAAAACATTTCTCCGTCCGGTCAAAATATATTATGTTCTGGGCAAAAAGTGGATTTTACACAAAACGTGGGGGTCTGAGAGTCTTCCTACTGTGGAGAGTAGGCTTTCAACACCGTAAAACTGTCTTTGTTTCTGTGAGTGGCGAACGTATATTGTTTATTTTGACTGAAGTGTAGACATGAGGATAACGAGTACAGGTGCGGTCGCCTAGCGTCAGGGATAACTCCGGACGCCATGGACCAGAGCTAGTTTTTTTGCCCAGATATCTTGTTGTATTTTTAGTAACTGGTTACCAACCAATAAGAGATCTGTTCCTTTCTAGTCTGTGCTTCAACCAAAGGTATGTGACCTTTGACTTCAGGCGTGAGGCTGAGCCGGTCGTGTCTTATCTTGTGTTTTACTACACCGCTGTGAGTTTCATGGTAATGTGTGCTGCTGGCTGGGTGTGGTGTGGTGACAGACACATGGCTGTGGCGTGCAGTGGTGGAAAGTAACTAAGTACAATTACTTAAGTACTGTACTTAAGTAACATTTTGAGGTATTTGTACTTTACTTGAGTTAGTATCTCCAATTTCCAATACTTTTACTTCTACTCCACTACATTTCAGAGGCAAATATTGTACTTTTACTCCACTACCATGATTTGAAAACTTTAGTTACTTTGTACATTTTGATTATTATTACTAAACATACATTAACCACTTCAGCCCTATATACGTTTCAGCCATTTGAAAATAGCCGATCTACAAGCTCACAATGCGTCGCGATGCGACGCATTGTGAGCTTGTAGATCTGCTATTTTCAAAAGATTTGTATTCATTTGAAAACTTGAAATGGGACATTCTGCATAATGAGTACTTTTACTTTTGGTACTTTAAGTACATTTTGATGCCAATACTTTTGTACTTTTACTCAAGTAAATTTTTAATTCCGGACTTTTACTTGTAAATGTATTTCTACATTGCAGTATTGATACTTTTACTTAAGCAAACAATTTGAGTACTTTTGGTGTGAGACATGCTGCAGCTGTGAGGGGACAGACTGACGGATAGATAGACGGACGGGGCTTCTATCTCCTCTCCGTCACGTGGCCCAGGGTCATGGGCTCCTGTGTGGCAGAGAGAGGGGACTCTAATGACAGAGAGAGAGTGGAGGGGGGGGGGCTTTTTGAGGCAGCCCAGTGACATTTAACAAAGGCAGGCAGAACTGATGGCCCGCTCACATCACATACCAAACCGATGTTTAATAGCAGTGCCAGGGAGGACTCGGCCTTCTCCAAAAGCTTTGGACTAAATTGATAGAGATACCTAACTGTGGAAACGGATACAAATGGACAGACTTTAAACCTAAAATGCATATTCATTTGGGGGATCCTTGACAAGACAATGTTTAAACAACATTAGGAAGCGAGCCCACATAAGCAACTACACTTTAGAAACAAGCGCCCCCCCCCCCCCAACAACCCACAACTATGTTTACAACCGACTTTACAGAAAAACAAGCCCAAAGTCGCTTATAATAAGCCGACTTGGCAAAACTGTGATAAACCGCATTGCAAATCAAGAGCTATGTTTTTGTGTTGCTGTGTAAATGGTCCCGTGGGGAGGGGGGGGGGGGGGACACGGAGCCCACCATCTGGAGAGGGTTGGGTTTAGTATCCTACTATTTGACAGGAATAGAAGCCCCTGTTTAGTCTATGCTCAAATTTAGGATATTTGGACTAGTGTCTTTTTTTTTCTTCCCCTGAGGTATGTGTGTTTATCTCAGTGCCCACCAGCAGTGGAAAATACATGTCGTTGCTGTCGGGCAGAAACCTCTTATTTCCATATTTTAACTTTTCTGTGTTTTTTCGTAAATTAACCCATTCAATGCGGGAACGCATGTGTCATTTTAGATTTATTTTAGCCATAACCATTATTTTATACTTTGGGCAATTTTCTTTCTGAAAAACATTTGTGCAAATCTTTGAATGTATATGTTTTTAAAGCGAAAATTTCAAATCTTTGCTTCTGGTAATTCTACAAATGTCTTAAAAAAAACGTTTTTTTTTTTTTTTTTTACTAAAATGTTGCTACAGTATATGATATCAGTGGTTCTCAAACTTTTTCAAGGACCCCCAAAATGATATGTATTTGTCCGCGGACCCCCCCATCTCAAAATATTTTGTTCCAGGGACCCCCCCCCCAGAAGCAAAGATTTGCACACATTTTCACGACCCCCCCCCCCAAAACAAGATCTACAAGCTCGTCAAGCTTATATATCTGCTATTTTTGAATAGCCAAAGAAATCTAAAGTGACACAGATGCCTTCCCGAATTGAATGGATTAAGCTTGTAGATCTGCTACTTTTGTAATTTTTGAATTTTAATCCTACATATGAGATTTATTGATATTTATTTATTTATTTGATATTTATTTGATGTATAAGGTACTTTTACTTAAAGTTATACAATGCAGGTCCACAAATAACGATTTTTAGCAGCCTCTGCTGGTCATTACCGTCACTGCAGGCCGTTCGTTTATTCCTCTGTTACCCAGAATCCCATTTGTTTTCACCGGAAGACGGAAGCGTTTTAAAAAGCGTTCTTTTAATTGTTTTATACGATCTGTGGATCGTTTCTCTTAGCCAGTGGAGCTTTAGTTACCGTGAGCTGTGTTTTCTTTTTCTGTTGTTTTTCGATCTTCAAATCATACAATCTCTTAAAATCAGCGTGAGTTTCCTTTTCGTTATTAGCGTGGTAGTTCCTGGCCAAACAGGAAACCGGTGCGGTAGTTCCTGGCCAAACAGGAAACCGGTGCATTTCCGACCTCCGTTTTCCGGTCAGATGACGTCATTTTCGCGGGAAAGACACCCCTATCACCGTTCAATAGAAAATATATGTATAAAAGGCTTTCGGGGGTGAAATTCATGGAGTGGGTGTTGTGAAACTTTTGCCACTCACAAAAGATATACAATTTAACTTTAGTTTTGTTGAAAAAGTTACCTAGTATTACTTTAAGCAAAAGTACCTTTTCTTTCCATCCCTCTGTGTTTAATGTGGGGCAGTGCCTACACCCTGTCCTTCTCGTCCTCCACCCTCTCCCCCGCCCAAATCCCCCCCTTTCTTTTAGCCTGTATTTATAGTATATCTTTACTGTTGGGGCAGAAACCTCTTATGAACGCCCTACTTGATCATACTACAGTCACACAAAAGCATCAAAAGTAGCAGATTTGCGACGCCCTTCGAGCTTGTAGATCTGCTGCTTTAGATGCTTTTGAATTTGAATCCTGAAAAGTAACAGTTTTGGACATAATGAGGTTTCCACCCGACAGAGACGATTCTTTCTTCTCTCTCTCTCCATCATAGTGTGTGTCTACTCTGCTAGTAGACACACACACACACACACACACACACACACACGCGTATTTAGTGGTGAGCAGATGCAGTGCATTTGAGCACGTGTGTGTGTGTGTGTGTGTGTGTGTGTGTGTGTGTGTGTGTGTGTGTGTGTGTGTGTGTGTGTGTGTGTGTGTGTGTGTGTGTGTGTGTGTGTGTGTGTGTGTGTGTGTGTGTGTGTGTGTGTGTGTGTGTGTGTGTGTGCACCAAATGTCGCCACAAGTATAGTATAATTTGAGAAATAGACATTGTGAGGATTGTGAGAAAAATAGCAGACCGACAAGCTCACAACACACTATTTTCAATGGCCTCACAAGTATAGTAATACAAACGTCTGTGTGTGTGCGTGCTTATATTACTATACTTGTGAGGACTAAATGTCCTAAAGTATAGTAGAATTTGAGAAATAGACAAGTGTGAGGATAATTTCCCCAGTCCTCACAAGAGATGCTTTTTTTTTATGGTTACAAATATATATTTTTTGAGTTACGCTTACGCTCTCAAGAGCTAAGATCTAATAAGGGTCCATTTGGCTACCAACTCTCCATCATTTAGCTGGGGACCACCTGGAACCCCCTCAAGGACCACTGGTGGTCCCCGGACCACTGGTCGAGAACCGCTGGTCTTATGTGTATCAAACCGAGGGTCCTTGAAATGAACAAAGGTAGAGAATCAAAGATGTAAAAAAGCATCCTCTCCGTCTGTGGCCAGACAGTCCATGGTAAGCAGAGATATGAGGTAAACCGCCGGGCATCATGGTCTTATTGTCAATGGACACTGTGGTAGCTGAGCTTGGGCCAACCATGGACCGCTACAGATGAGTTACACACAAGAGCCCACCCTCTGTGTCATCAACAATCAAGAAGGTTTATATAGAGCCAAAGTCTGACATCACTGCCACTAGAGGCCGCTATCCTTATTTATTTTTTTCTATTGAAAATACCAGTGGTGGTGAAAGTATCAATACTGCAATGTAGAAGTACTCCGTTACAAGTAAAAGTATTGGTATCAAAATGTACTTCACAAACACAATGCCTAAACCTAACCTTACTGTAACTCTAACCTCACAAACACTATGCCTAAACCCAACCTTAACCCTGACCTCACACACACTATGCCTAGCCCTAACCTTAACCCTAACCTCACAAACACTATGCCTAAACCTAACCTTAACTCTAACCTCACAAACACTATGCCTAACCTTAACCTTAACCCTAACCTCACAAACACTATGCCTAAACCTAACCTTAACTCTAACCTCACAAACACTATGCCTAGCCCTAACCTTAACCCTAACCTCACAAACACTATGCCTACCCCTAACCTTAACCCTAACCTCAAAAACACTATGCCTAAACCTAACCTTAACTCTAACCTCACAAACACTATGCCTAAACCTAACCTCGAAACCCTGTCGACCTGGGCGAAACAGACAGAGTCGGAGCCTATTAACATGAGAAGCAGGCGATCTGGTCTTGTGCTCATGGTGTCTGTTCTCTGTATTACATCAGTTGTAGAGACATGCTCTCTCAGACAGGGGTTAATGGCTAGATAATAGCTGTAGATCACAGATACTTTGTCATCCTTAGAGAGCCGGGTAAAGTCCTTCGCTGAGCGGGATGGTATTTGATTAACCCATTAAGACCGGGAAAGCATCCGTCATTTTTAGATTTCCTTGGCTATTCAAAAATAGCAGATCTACAAGCTTGTAAATCTGCTATATTATTATTAAATCATGAAAATGTGCGCAAATCTTTGAATATATTTTTAAAGCAATCATTTTTAACTAAAATCTTTGCTTCTGGGGGGTCCCTGGAACAAAATATTTTGAGATGGGGGTCGGCGGCCAAATACATATAATTTTGGAGGTCCTTGACATGAAATATTTTGAGCACCACTGATATAGCAAAATACGTTTAAAAAAAACTGTTAGGATTTAGAAGACATTTTGTAGAACTCCCCCAGAAGCAAAGATTTTAGTTAAAAATGTTCGCTTTAAATATATATATTAAAAGATTTGCACAAATATTCACGAAAAAAAATAGCAGATCTAGCTCCAGCTTGTATACAGTATCTGCTATTTTTTAATAAATCTTAAAATGACACGGATGCGTTCCCGTATTGAATGGGTTAAGGCCGTCATCATCATGTCTCTCACACTCTTCCCTGGTGCGTTGGCCTTGCTCAGGAAGCTCTTAGTCTTACCAATAACAGTGATGGATAATGTCCAGTGGTACTCACCAGTGGCGTCGTTACGCGGGGGCTTCGGTGGCTATAGCCACCAATGTTTTATCAAAAGCCACCAATAAAAAAAGAAAGAAAAAAATGAAAGTGTTTTATTTTTTATTTTTTTTAATTATATATCTATAACCCTAACCTAACCCTAACCCTAACCCTAAAACCGAAATAAAGTAACAAAAAACTGGAAAAAATGTACCCAAATCCGCCCAAAACACTGCGCGTGCGCTGCGCGCTCGTGCATGTGTCCGTTGCCTGGGGGGCTAAGCCCCGAACCTAGTAGAGACCTAGCAACGCCTCTGGTACTCACATTTTAGACTTAAGTAAAAGTAGCACTACGTCTCTGTCGGGTGGAAACCTCATATGTCCAGAACTTTTCAGGATTCAAATTCAAATAATTCACAATATAAAAAATACTCTGTTACAAATTGTTTTAACCCATTAAAACCTGAAGCCGATTCTACAAAATGTCTTCTAAATCCAAACAATTTTTTGAAAAACATATGTTTCTATTCTATATCAGTGGTGCTCAAAACTTTTTCATGTCGAGGACCCCCAAAATTATATGTATTTGACCGCCGACCCCCATCTCAAAATATTTTGTTCCAGGGACCCCCCAGAAGCAAAGATTTGAGTTACAAATGTTCGCTTTAAAATAATATATATTCAAAGATTTGAATATTTTCACGATTTAAAAAAAATAGCAGATCTACAAGCTCATAGCGCGGCACCGAGTGCCGCGCTATGAGCTTGTAGATCTGCTATTTTTGAAATAGCCAAAGTCTAAAATAATGCTTTTTTAGCTCAAATCAAAAAGTGACACAGATGCATTCCCGGTCTTAATGGGTTAAATGACTTGATTAGAAGTGTAGAAGTATTGGCCTCGAAATTTACGTACGCTACCAACGTAAAATAACTGAAATGTCACCAAAATGGTTAATGCGTGTTTTTGTAATAATAATCTAAATTTACAAAATAACTTGCGTAACCAAAGTTTGCCAATAATTGTAGTGGAGAAAAATAGTACAATATTTTCCCCTGAGATGTAAAGGTCCTTACACACCGGGGCGAATTCTTCATGCGAATAAATACGTTTTTTTTAAAAACCTTATAAAGTCAATGCAAGCGTCCACATCAGTTTCGCGAAGCAAAAAAGCGTCTTTTAATTATTCGGAACGAGTCCGAATTTTGCGTATATTCGCATATTCGCCGGTGTGTAAGGACCTTAAGAGTAGAAGTATCCAGAAGTAAAGTAAATGTACCTCAAAGTTGTAATCAAGTACAGTAGCTAGCTACTCAAGTAAATATCGTCTCTGTCGGGGGGGAAACCTCATATGTCCAAAACTGTTACTTTTCAGGATTCAAATTCAAAAATAGCAAAAGTAGCTGATCTACAAGCTCAAAACACGGCACAAGCGACGCGACGCGACGTGTTTTGAGCGTGTAGATCTGATGACACTGTAGTACGATCAAGTTGGGCGTTAATTCACGAAAAAACACAAAATAAATGGAGATGAGAGGTTTCTGCCCGACAGCAACGAAATATACGTAGTTACTGTCCACCCCCTGCCGTCACCCTTCCATTGGCACGTTTGGCCGCGCTCAGAAAGGCTCTTTACCAATAATAGTGATGGATGATGTGGAGTTAAACACTGTTGTCTGTAACCGGAGGAGAGTCCTGTGTTGACGGACGGGAACGTCCACTATAGACCCACAGGAAGCTGCGGGGAACAATGGATTGTGCTGTTTAAGAACTAGCATTTCCAGTTCCTGTGGCCATTATTTGGAATTGGACAGGGGAATCGTAGCTGTCAGGCAGAAACCTCTTATCTCCCAAGTTTCACATTTTTTATGTTTTTTCCCCCCGTAAATTAACGCCCTTTACTTGATCACACTACAGCGTCGCACAAAAGCATCAAAAGTAGCAGATCTACAAGCTCGAAACTTTTGAGCTTGTAGATCTGCTACTTTGGCCGTTTTTGAATTTGAATCCTGAAAAGTCACAGTTTTAGACATAATGAGGTTGACACCGGACAGAGAGACGAAATACAACATTACCCCCCCCCCCCCCCCGGCTCCCCTCCCTCCCAGAGGAAATGCCATCTTCTTTTTGTCATCCATTTGTGCCCTGTGTTGATGTGCTGTCAGCAACCCAGGACTTTCTCGGAAACACACAATGCTGCTTTGGGAAAAATTGGAGGCCAATCATAGGATTGCGTTGGTGGGCTCGAGTTTTGTGCATTTGATCGTTTCTAAGCTCCTGTGCCTGATTTATACTGGTTGGTTGTGTGTCGAAAATAGCCGATCTACAAGCCAGAGAGAAGATGTAAATTGTACTAGGTAGGCACTGCTCGCTTTGGATAAAAGCGTCTTCTAATGACTGTAATGTAATGTATGTACTATATTATGAGCATTAGTGAGGACCAATGGTTGAGAATGGGTGAAGTGCTCCTATAACAGAGTCAGCCTCAGACCACACAGGGATATACAAATATTGTTGAGCCTTTGTCATCAAAATATGTTAACAGAAAATTAATTCATTTTAGGTTCAAATGATGTTGGACTGGACACAACACTGTCTCTCACATTACTCTTCTTGGCATACTGTTGGCTATCTAAAATGATGCTAGCATAGCATAGCGTTTGTTCAGCCTGTGAGTGAAAGCTGCCTGCAGGGCCACCTCCATCATGGATGCACTTTAGCACCCCCTGCTGGAGACAATTGTGTGTGTGTGTGTGTGTGTGTGTGTGTGTGTGTGTGTGTGTGTGTGTGTGTGTGTGTGTGTGTGTGTGCGTGTGCGTGCAGTACTATACTTGTGATACTTGTAACTATACTTGTTTGATCTCTTCTCCCCCCTTGCCCCCCCCCCTTCTTCTTCTTCCCTTTCCTTCTTCTATGGAAATAACGATGGGAACTATGCACAAAAACAAATTTCACCCTGAATTCTGATTGTGAGGACCAAAATGTCCCCACAAGTATAGTAGAGGATGAGAAAAATAGACATTGTAGGGACCATTTTCCTGATCCTCACAAGGTTGTTTTATTAGTCAGTTTTACAATTAGAAAAAGATTCAGGTTGGGGTTAGGTTCAGGATTAGACATTTAGAGGTTAGTTTAAGGGATTAGAGAGTTATGTCTGATTTATACTTAGTTGCGCACTGGTGTCGTGCCCGAAAAACAGCAGATCTACAAGCTTGTACTGTTTCTCAGCTATAGGCTTATGGTTAAAAATGACAACATTTCTTCGTTTTTTTTTATGGCGTGCGTGCGCGTGTGTGTGTGTGTGTGTGTCTTCGAAGTACCATTGTTTTCTCCCTGTTCTCTTTGTTCAGAATGTGCAGGTCCGTTTGGTCATTCAGCACCTAAAGGCCCCTTTTATACTCAATGTAAAAATAACTCCACTGATAAAGTCAGGGTCTGTGTTCCGTATTCTGTGTTGTACATTCAGATCCATCTGCACGGATGTAACATCCGTACAAATGTAACCAAATGGACCAAAAAAACATCTTATCAGCAGACCACAAGGGAAGGTCAATGTAATTTCCCATCTTCTTTGTATATCATCATCCTATCTCTTCTGCCCGGTTCTCCTCAGTGGCTGGAGCAATTGATCTGCATTTGCACACAGCCATTGACCATTACCATGTGCACGGAACACCGAAGCCCGTTTTTCCGCTTTCCCCAAATGTCAGCTGTTTATTAGCGTTTTTGTGTTCGCTGGCTTTGGGTTGCCAAATCATGTCCGTGAATCAAGTGCCGGTGTTGCCACATCCGTGAAACAAGCGGACCATGACGCACGTGTGTGCGTGTGTGTGTGTTGGAACTGTGGCAGGTACCAACTACTAAGTCACTTTTTATGCCTGATGTACTGTCTGTGCACAGCGCATAACCCAAACTGCACAGACTTTGGGTGCTCATATCCCCCGAACAGGTATGGTCTAGTAAATTGGTTCTCAAAGTGGGGTCCGGGGACCCCCAGGGGTCCTTGAGGGGGGGGGTACCAGGGGGTCCCCAGCTAAAGTAGTTAACACAGCTATCACATCTGCTATTTTTGGAAATATTTGGAACATATTCAAAATGTTTGGAACATTTTGAATACTGTCGATTGTTTTCTTTACATAATTCTTCTCTTCTGGGGGTCCCTGGCACAAAACCCTTTCAGATGGGGGTCTGCGGCCAAATATATATCAATGTGGGGGGTCCTTGGCATGAAAAAGTTTGAGAACCAATGGTCTAGTATAGATGAATCCACAGAGCGCTGCCCTTTAGTTTGCGCAATCATTATTGCAGCGTTAGACGCCTGCTGCGGTGTGCCCTCTGCTCGCTAAACCTGCTATTTTACGATGATGTCACTGGTAGGGGGCCTTCTGAAGTGTCCACTAATTATATGAAGATAGGTTGAAGTCGTCCTTTAATGTCATACTGTACCACGTGCTGTTGACATGTCTTACTAATAAACTATTCAATCAATCAAAAAACCTGCAGGTGGCCAATTGGTTACATTTGTACACTTTTGGAGATTTGTAAATGGATAATTAGTGTTAGGGCAACCAGACTATAGTAATCCTCCGGCTTTATTATTTTCCTAGATAAACAATACTTTGAACCGCATCTCCTCCCACAGTTTTTATCCCCCAATGTCATGCCATATGTCAAAATGACCGTCTTGAGCGGGAATCGTGTGCTTGTATCTAAGAGATTGGTTAAATAGTTTAATTGATATTGATTTATAAGTGCATTAAATTTCCCCATCCGCTTTAATGGAAAAGTGAAAAAACTCAAATTCAAGTATTTTTTTCTCAGAAACCGTAAGAGCTAGAGTTACCATATTTGTAGGGGAGGTTCATAATTTAGTCCGAAATTATTACAAAAATTATCACACCATTCGGCCACATGGTGGCGCTATAACAGCCCCCTTTACGTTTTGGCCTATAACTCTTGAACCGTAGGTCGTAAAATCTAAATTTCTTTTTCCCTAGATTCCTTGAGTCATGACGCAACTCCCCATATAGGCCACGCCCATTTGCGTCAGGATAGATTTTCCGCCATTTTGAATTTTCTTCAAAACACACTTTTAGCTCCTCCTCCCATATATTTTGTCCAAATTTCACAAAAATCGGTACACATGATCTCTGGACCCATGCGACAATCTGGACCGAAACAGAATTTTGATAGTCCATACCGTTCGTCCGTAAATGGCTTCCAAAGTTAGCGGGAGGGGCCCGTTTTACAAAAAAGCCCACAAATCACGAACAAAACGTCCAGTCAATCCCAAATTTGAATCACATGTCAAGTGTGGTTTACTCAACAAATCCCCAAAATAATTTCCACTTTGATCCATAGGGGGCGCCACAAATGCTCAAAATGTAACCGTTTGATGCAAAAACCTTATTTTGGGGGGATCAATCCTCTCAAAATGAAACGCAAGTGATCTCAGGAGTTACGTGACAATGTAATTGGCACAGCCTCCGACGGTATTCCTCCCAGCGTATTCCTCGAGTCCCGGCGGCAGCGACCCGCGACTAGCGTCGGTGCAACCACACTCTGCAATTGCCCTGAATTGCGACGCGTCTAGTTAGCCTCGATCTCCAGGCTTTTATTGTTTAGTGTTGCTAAAAAATAAAAGCCTGGCCCAGCGCGTCGGTGTACTCGGTATAAGGAAGTGTTTCACTTCCCAACCAACCAGAGTGCAGTGGGCGTCGCTCGTAATGTTGTGTTAACGGGGCGGGGGTTGACGGGCAGATCCGTGAACCAATGGGATCAGCCGCAGTCTCTCGCCGGCTCTTTACACCCGCCCCTCTATACACGAAATCAGGAGCGTTGGGGCAGTCTAGTGCAGGGGTCTTCAACAGGGGGTCCTCAGAGTAACTACAGGGGGTCCGCCAAATCTTTGTGTGATATGATTTTTTTTTTACCTTAACCACTTGAACCCTAGCATTCCTATTCTGATGAGAACTTTAGCCACAAATAGCCGATCTACAAGCTCACAACGCCTCGCAGAGCTTGTAGATCGGCTATTTTTGGCAAAGAGCTATAGGTGTAGAGAGAAATAAGAACGTAAACAAAAAAAGTTGAATTTAAAACACAATTTTATACAATATAGAGGGGGTCCCTGCTTCATCTCTCTCTCAGCTAGGGGGTCCTTGGGCTGAAAACGTTGAAGACCCCTGGTCTAGTGGAACCAACAACAGTCTCAGTAAGAGGCTTTCCTTCTACTGGGGGACAAATATCTTCCTCCGAGATTGTGCAAAGAGTAAATGTACTTAGTTACTTTACACTGCTTTTTGTCACAGGTATTGTGCTTATACACCAATCAGTTGTTTCCCAATGGCAGAGTATTAGAGGGCCACTGCGTTCTCCCAGACAAGCGGCTGTAATTTAGGGATTGGGTTGGGTTGAGCCGGTATCTGCCTTCATGTGTGTTCCCTACACTGAGCTCCATGTGCTGGGTGGGTGAGGGCGAGGTAGTGGCGGAGACAAATCAAATCGTACTGTGAAATGAGTGCAATGTCACAGCTCGACTCATGCATAGTCAGGTTTAGCTGCTTTTCAGACAGCTCAGACAACGTTTGTTTGTTTTCACTAATACCGCATAAAAGTATCACCACTTTCAAACATGTTTGGGGTAATTTTAACGTCTACTCTGGCTTTTGTGAGCATCTCAGACACATCTCTTTAAGTTGCTTGATTCAGACATTTGATATTAATGTTTTCAGACACGCCCCCTTCTTATGTAAACCCATGTCATTTATAAAAAATAAATGAAAAAAGTAATTGAAAAAAAACACGGTCTCCTCATGCATTATAAGGGCAATATCAGTCAACAGAACCAAGGACGTGTGTTTTCAATGAATCTAACATGGTTAAAATGGAGTTTGAAGTTACAATGTTTGTATAGGAAGGTCTGATAAAATGAATATCAAACATCCAATCAAGCAAATTAAAAACTATCTGGGGTGTTCACAAAAGACGTTAAAATGACCCCAAACATGTTTGAAAGTGAAATATCCCTTTAACCACTATTTCAGCTTAAAGAGCTGCTATTGTTGCTATTTTTGAGAATTTGTGAGAAAAATTAACTTATAACTTTCATATATTTGACCTTTTTGATTAATTGAGCAGACATAGTGATATGTAATTATTTATTTGGTTATTATATTTAATATTTATGTCATATAACATAAAAAATCCCCAGGCGTAAATTAAATTATATTTATACCTGGGAATGTTACATTTATGTAGCATCCTGCAATAACCCCATGTGTCCTGCAATAACCTCATGTGACACTGGGTGGCAGCATTGCAACTTGGGGTTGGTTACCACAATGAGCTGATCTCATTCGCTGGTTGGGCCCCGAGTTGCCGTGGCAACGGGGCTGTGTGAAGCAGAGTTGGTATTGATGCTCGGAGACACAGAGGGCGCACACACACACACACACACACACACACATACACACACACACACACACACACACACACACACACACACACACACACACACACACACACACACACACACACACATAGTGGTGTAAAGTAACTAAGTACATTTACTCAAGTACTGTTCTTTTTTGATTTTTGACAATGTTGAGGTACTTTTACTTTACTGGAGTATTTTCGATTGTCTTTACTTTTACTTCTACTCCACTACATCTCAGAGGCAAATATTGTACTTTTACTCCACTACAATTATTTGAAAACTTTAGTTACTTTGCAGATATATATTATTACATTATAAAACATACATTAACCACCTCAGCCCTATTTTATACCTAGGCTATTTGAAAATAGCCGATCTACAAGCTCACAACGCGTCGCATCGAAGTAGCGCATTCATTTACGAAAAAACACAAACAGTTAAAATATGGAGATAAGAGGTTTCTTTAAACACCTCTAGTATTGAACCCTCAGGGGAATGATTGTCATGACAGCAGGGAGTCAGAACAAAGACAGCTGTTGTCTGGAACAGAGCTGCCATTGTTTTGCTACAGGTACACCTCAACATTTTACTTTTGCTCTTAATTGCATGTTACAATATATATGTGTGTGTGTGTGTGTGTGTGTGTGTGTGTGTGTGTGTGTGTGTGTGTGTGTGTGTGTGTGGGGGTGTGTGTGTGTGTGTGTGTGTGTGTGTGTGTGTGTGTGTGCGTGTGCGTGCGTGCGCGCATGCACAAGCACGTGGATATGTAGGGTTTTTGGTGTGTGAGTGTGCACTTAGCCTCTGAATCTTAGTTTTGTTCTTAATTGCACGTTGCACTTTTATAAATGCAAGGTTTGTGTGTGTGTGCGCGCCTATTCACGTGGATATGTAGGACTTTTCAGATGTGTGCGTGTGCACTTAGCCTCAAAATGTTTCTCAAAGGTTTTGTTCTTAATTGCATGTTGCAATATATAGTAAATGTGAGGGGTGTGTGTGTGTGTGTGTGTGTGTGTGTGTGTGTGTGTGTGTGTGTGTGTGTGTGTGTGTGTGTGTGTGTGTGTGTGTGTGTGTGTGTGTGTGTGTGTGTGTGTGTGTGTGTGTGTGTGTGTGTGTGTGTGTGTGTGTGTGATGTAGGTTTTTAGATGTGCAAGTCTCTTAGCTTCAATATGTTTTTTGTTCTTAATTGCATGTTGCAATATAAATTATATATGCGAGGAGTTGTATCTCTGAGTGTGTGCTCAGAAATGGTGTGTGTGTGTGTGTGTGTGCGCGCACAGTGCACACACACTTCTGTATTTGGGGTTTTTAGGCATGTGTGTAAGTGTGCACTTGAGTGTGCAGCATGCTAGCTGTTTGTGAATGCACTGCAATGGAACAGTAGAATATCGTCTCTGTCGGGTGGAAACCTCATATGTCCAAAACTGTTACTTTTCAGGATTCAAATTCAATAAAAGCAAAAAATAGCAGATCCACAGACCTCAGACCTTTTGAGCTTGTGGCTTTGCTACTTTTTGATGCTTTTGTGTGACGCTGTAGTATGATCAAGCACATAGTGCCGCTTTAACAACCAGTGGTGGAAAAAGTACTCACATTTCTTACTTAAATAAAAGTATCAATACTGCATTGTAGAAATACTCTGTTAGAAGTAGAAGTCCGGAATTCTGAATTTACTTGTGTAAAAGTACAAAAGTATTGGTATCAAAATGCACTTAAAGTACCAAAAGTAAAAGTACACATTTTTTTGAAAATAGCAGATCTACAAGCTCACAACGTGTCGCGATGCGACGCGTTGTGAGTTTGTAGATCGGCTATTTTCAAATAGCCTAGGTATAAAATAGGGCTAAAGTGGTTAATGTATGTTTTAAAATATAATAATTTATATCTGCAAAGTAACTAGTAACTAAAGTTTTCAAATAATTGTAGTGGAGTAAAATACAATATACAATATTTACCTCTGAGATGTAGTGAAGTAAAAGTACCGAAAATTGGAAATACTCCTGTAAAGTAAAAATACCTCAAAATTGTACTTCAGTACAGTACTTGAGTAAATGTAATTAGTTACTTTCCACCACTGTTAACAACAAATAACTTCACATTAGCAGCAGTAAGGCCTGATTTACAGTTAGTTGCGCGCGGGTGTCGCGCTCCGAAAATAACCATTGTGAGCTTGTAGATCGCCTATTTACGGCTATAAATCGAGCCTAAAAGAGCGAGGCGTTGGGATGTGAGAGCACAGATTGATACTAGATGGGTTTAAGCTAAATGAGTGGATGAGTGGATTATACTCATGCTGGATGTCAGGGCCTCCATGACGCCTGCAGTCAGCGTTACATAACCTTAAATCTAGTTACGCTACGCCTGCATCCCCCCCGTCTCCTTTTAGGACGGGGGAGGGGGAGGGGCACGCGCCGCTCCTCGGCCGCTACCGTCGCCGTCGGGGCTAGAAACCTCTTATCTCCATATTTTAACTTTTTTATTTTTTTTGTACATCAACGCCCCACTTCTACTTGATCATACTACAGCGCCACACGAAAGCATCAAAAGTAGCAGATCCACAAGCTTGTAGATACGCTACTTTTGAATTTGAATACTGAAAAGTAACAGTTTTTGTACATACTAACCCCTGACCTCCCGGTTTTCCACTTTAGATTATAGTCCCTCCCATTAGCCAATTTAAAATGGGCTAATTCACCTGTTTCCTAGGCTGTGTGTTTTCCACTTCCTGTCGATTTGATCCAATGAAATCCAATGAAATTGGTCAGATGACCAATGATATCCAATGAAATCGACAGGAAGTGGAAAACACACAGCCTAGGAAACAGGTGAATAGGAGAGCCGGAGCAGCTGCTAGTTTAAAATGTATGTAGATATATATACTGTATGTATATATATATATATATATATATATATATATATATATATATATATATATATATATATATATTTTACACATTTTCAAAGCCAACAGATAACATCAGAATGCGAGCTTGTAGATCGGATATTTCTGCATTTTTTTTTAAATCTGAAAATGTTTTGTGCCAGGGACCCGCAGAAGAGAAGAAGTTAGCTTGTAGTTCTGTTCTTTTTGACACTGCGGAGTGTAAATGTGGCTTCAAAGTGCTCTTCCTTATCTGGGCCAGATGAGAGGGTGTGTTTGTGTGTCTGTGTGTGCGTGTGCGTGTGTCCTGAGCTAGTGCTATGAAAGATAAACCTATTTGTCAAAGAGCAGGTCAGGAGAACCACTGCAGCGCTAGGAATCAGTAACACACACACACACACACACACACACACACACACACACACACACACACACACACACACACACACACACACACACACACACACACACACATACTATGTACTTTTGAGGACATGACAATGGACAAAAAGTAAATAAGGAATTAGGATACATCTTCTTCAATTCTTTTGCCATTTTTAACCCGAAATCTATAAACATAACCCCAACCCCTAAACCTGACCTCTAAATGTCTCATCCTAACCCCTAAACCTGACCTCTAAATGTCTCATCCTAACCCCTAAACCTGACCTCTAAATGTCTCATCCTAACCCCTAACCCTGACCTCTAAATGTCTCATCCTAACCCCTAACCCTGACCTCTAAATGTCTCATCCTAACCCCTAAACCTGACCTCTAAATGTCTCATCCTAACCCCTAACCCTGACCTCTAAATGTCTCATCCTAACCCCTAACCCTGACCTCTAAATGTCTCATCCTAACCCCTAAACCTGACCTCTAAATGTCTCATCCTAACCCCTAACCCTGACCTCTAAATGTCTCATCCTAACCCCTAACCCTGACCTCTAAATGTCTCATCCTAACCCCTAAACCTGACCTCTAAATGTCCCATCCTAACCCCTACGTGTAAATCTAAAAAGAAAATCTCAAAATAATCCGTTTAAAAACAACCATTTCTCTTGTGAAAGTGTGTCCTCACTATGTCTAGCTCTCAAATTATACTATATACTTCCTGTTACGGCCCTTTATACCTGGCTCGAACACCAAGGGCTACAACATAAAAGGACAAAGTCAGGTCTCAAGTGCATTGAATTTTATCTTAAATTTGAACAGGTTAAATGTTTTTTATTTTATTCACATAGTATATGCTTGGCTCACCAGTAATTGAGTAAAAGCACAAAAGTATTCATCAAAATTTACTTAAAGTACCATAGGTAAAAGTACTAAAATATTTGAAAATAGCCACATATAAAAGAGGGCTAATGTTGTTAATGATAATATAATTTCATAATATAATAATTCATATATGAAAAGTAACTAGTAGTAACTAAAGTTTTCAAATAATTGTAGTGGAGTAAAAGTACAATATGTGCCTCTGAGATGGAGTGGAGTAGAAGTAAAAGTATTGGAAATTGGAAATACTCAAGTAAAGTACAAATACCTCAAAATTGTACTTAAGTACAGTACTTAAGTAAATATACTTAGTTACTTTGCACTTCTGCAAGCGCATAACACTTCCTCACAAATGTAATACAAGCACACACACACACACACACATACACACACACACATGCGCGCGCGTGCGTGCGCGGCACACAGCAGGGATGTGTAAATCCCCTCCCCGCTCGTAATCCTTGCAAATATTGCATATTTGATGACTTCCTCGTTGATGTCACATGACATGTGGCTCCTCCCGCCCTCTGTTTGCTCTCCCAGCTTCACCACCAGGGTGGTCTTTCATCCTGCTAGCGGTGGTCTCTCTCTGTCTCTCTCTCTCCTTGCTGTGTAAGCACAGCCAACACCGTTGTCTACTAGCAGTGATTCTCAAAGTGGGGTCCTTAGGAGGGAGGGGGGAGGGGGGGTCAGTTAATATAGCGTCAAAATCATTTTAACCATATTTAATACGTTGACTGGTCAAAAATAGCAGATGTACAAGCTCATAGCACATCAAAAATATATTCTTTATTTTTTCATTTATTTAAGTGTTTTATTTTTTTACTCAAATATTTTCTTCTGAAGGTCCTAGATCTGTCTGTCTGTCTGTCTGTCTGTCTGTCTGTCTGTCTGTCTGTCTGTCTGTCTGTCTGTCTGTCTGTCTGCTGCTATACAAATCATCTGTTTATATTTGAGGATCATAAGGCGTGCAAAGGATGCACTGTAGTATGAGAGGAAGGGGTCCCGCATGCTTGTGTACGCGTGTGAACACGCACCGCGCATACTGTGTGTGTGTGTGTGTGTGTGTGTGTGTGTGTGTGTGTGTGTGTGTGTGTGTGTGTGTGTGTGTGTGTGTGTGTGTGTGTGTGTGTGTGTGTGTGTGTGTGTGTGTGTGTGTGTGTGTGTGTGTGTGTGTGTGTGTGTGTGTGTGTGAGAGAGCATGCATGCAGTCATGGCCATGCAGTTGTATCCCAGCTTTTTTCCCCCCAGTCAGATGGTTGTCAGCACTGGCTGGTTGCTAGGTAACGGATTACCTGACTGTGCTTTGCTTGCACAGAATCACACAGAGGGGTGTGTGTGTGTGTGCTTAATTCATGGTCCTTCGTACGTCTGTGTTCTTCTGAAAATAGCAGATCTACAAGCTCACAACGCGTCGCATCCGCAACGCGTTGTTAGCTAGCTTGTAGATCTGCTATTTTCAGTACATGACACAGTCGTACGATAAAATAGCCCATAAATGGAGCTTGAAACTGTTTTGTCTGGTGGTGAATCTTGGGTCTGAACCGTGCTAGAGAATCTTTGGTCTGAACCGTGCTAGAGAATCTTTGGTCTGAACCGTGCTAGAGAATCTTTGGTCTGAACCGTGCTAGAGAATCTTCGGTCTGAACAATGCTAGAGAATCTTTGGTCTGAACAATGCTAGAGAATCTTTGGTCTGAACCGTGCTAGAGAACGGAAACATACAGCAAAGTAGACCGCCAGACAGTCCACTAGTTTTTCTACTACTGGCCCGAAAAAAGTGTGTGTGTACGTGTCATTTCTTTGATTTTCTTATTTATGAAATTCTTTTGAAAAATTGTCATTAACAGTACACTGCTGTTGGAAATCTGTGAAAATATTTTAAAATAACAATAAAACGTAGGAAACGAAAATGAGGTCCGCAACCCACTGCCCCCCCCCCCCCCCTCCCCCTCAGCCCAAGAATATTCTGGCGCGCTCCCCAGACGTGGGATGATATATTTGGTAGATCATTAAATGGTCTTAAATGGGACCCTGGCGCGAGAGCAGGGCTCTGGCCATCTGGCCCCATTGTGACTGCTGGGCCTGGCTTCAAACGCGGGCCAGACTGCATTCCAGGCATCTCATTGGTCGCGGGACTCACAGCCCAACGAGCGCTGGGGGGCTCTGGCCAATTGGTGGAGCGGGTTAATCAGTTACCCTCAACCTCACCTTCTTCCATCTTTTGTTGTGTTTCTATATTTGGCTTTTTTTTTTGGTCTTTAACCCGTTCAATCCAGGAACGCATCTGTGTCATTTTTTACATTTCTTTGGCTATTCAAATATAGCAGATATACAAGCTCATGAGCTTGTAGATTTGCTTTTTTATTTTTTTTTAATCATTTTTTGCAAATCTTTTAATATATATTTTTTAAAGATATAAAACATTTTTAACTCAAATCTTTGCTTGGGGGTCCGCGGCCAAATACATATCTAAAATTGTTTACTTAATCCTAACAGTATGTATGTTGCTGTTGTATGTTGTATGTTATCAGTGGTTCTCAAACTTTTCCATGTCAAGGACCCCCAAAATAATATGTATTTGGCCGCGGACCCCCATCTCAAAATATGTTGTTCCAGGGACCCCCAGAAGTGTCTGCATCTGTGTGTCATTTTTTGATTTCTTTGGGTTATTCAAAAATAGCAGATATACAAGCTCATAGCGAGGCACCGAGTGCTGCGCTATGAGCTTGTAGATCTGCTATTGTTTTGGAAAATAATGAACATCTTTGAATATGTATTTTTTAAAGCGAACATTTGTGACTGAAATCTTTGCTTCTGGGGATTCTACAAATGTCTTCTAAACTGTTTTTTTTTAAAAGAAAGTTGCTCTAATATCAGTAAAGTCAAAAATTATATGTATTTGACCGTGGACATAAAATATTTTGTCTCAGGACCCCCCAGAAGTTGTAACAGAGTTAAAAATGTTCGCTTTAAAAATATATATATTCAAAGATTTGCACAAATGTTCTACAAGCTCGTAGAAAAAAATCTTTGAATATAGACCTATATGTTTTTTAAAGCGAACATTTTTAACACAAATCTTTGCTTTTGGGGGATTCTACAAATATCTTCTAAATCCTAACCGTTAAAAAAAATATGTATGTTGCTATATGAATGGTTCTCAAACTTTTATGTCAAGGACCACCCAAAATGATATGTGTTTGTCCACGGACGCCCTCAAAACATTTTGTTCCAGGGACCCCCAGAAGCAAATATTTGAGTTAAAAATGTATATATATATATATATATATATATATATATATATATAAATATATTCAAACATTTGCACACATTTTCACGATTTGTAAAAAAAACAAAAAGCAGATCTACAAGCTCAGATCTACAGCGTGCCACGCTATGAGCTAGTAGATCTGCTATTTTTTAATAGCCAAAGAAATCTAAAATGATGCGTTCCCGGATTGAATGGGTTTTAAATAAATGCATAAATCAGTGAATGAATGACTGAGGATTTACACGGTTTACACCCAACGATAAAGTAAATGCTCTATTTATAGCGGGCTTGTTCTGCATTATATTAGTTTGAATTGAATCATCTGAGGCCGTGTGTGTGTTTTAGATGAGCACGGAGGAGCCTGGAGGCACATCCTCCTCTGTGTCTCTGTGTCTCCAGCATCTTTCTCATATCAGGCTATTTTTACAACTCAAGGAATATTTCAACCATTTAAAGGTCACAGCCTTTTCTCCCCCGTTCCGGTGACAGTAGCGCAACAGTGACCAAAAACCACCGCTGGCTTCCTGCTTCCATAGTGTATTAATTTGTGTGTGTGTGTGTGTGTGTGTGTGTGTGTGTGTGTGTGTGTGTGTGTGTGTGTGTGTGTGTGTGTGTGTGTGTGTGTGTGTGTGTGTGTGTGTGTGTGTGTGTGTGTGTGTGTGTGTGTGTGTGTGTGTGTGTGTGTGTGTGTGTGTGTGTGTGTGTGTGTGTGTGCGCGTGCATAGTGTATCACTCTCATGTATGTACCTGTTACGCTAAATGTATATTTGTATCCAGATATTTGTCCCCCCTACTCTTCTTTCTCTCTATTCTTCTTCCCTGTCTTGCAAACTACAAACAAACACCGTGTCACCCTATTCTCTACGCAAACAGCGTTTTCCTAGCGACTTGCAGGCAAGGTGGCGGGGGGTGGGTGGGGCTGGGAGGCCACGCTATTATGCATGGGGATCTCATCTTAAACAAGCTCAGTGCTTAATGAGTCTTCCAGTTTAGTAGACCTTGTATTGTGAATTTGTACTTCCATGTACTGATGTTCTCATGTCTTACTAAATAAAGTACATCAATCAATCCCAGAAATAGGGAAAAATAGAATAGAAAAAAGGGCCGACTAGAGTCGACTAAGAGACACTTAGTCGACTCGGACCCCCCGCGACTAACCAGTCGACTAGTCGACTTAGTCGAGGTCAGGCCATTAGCTTATAAGGATTTGTAATGTAAGGAATTTGTAATTTGTAAGGAAATGTAAATATGGCAACTCATTTAGATGTATGCCTAGGTAGCTTTATGGTTTCCCAAGGACTATAGCCGTTTCACTCATTATACAATTTCTCTTTCATAACAGATACATGTGCCAGATAATCCCCTCCCCTACAACAAAACACCAAGAGAGTAAAAAAAAAAACGTTTCAGTCATTCTGTCCAACTTCACTGTAGCCTATATAGTAGCCTTTTCATAAATGATATTTGTACTTAGGCTGTCATGAAAGTTTATAATATTTAGAGAAATTGAAAGTTTCAAATACAAAAGTAGCAGTAGTAGTAGTTGTGAATTAGCAAACTGGACATTTAGACTGACTGTTTCCTTTATCCTCATCTTGCGCTAATGCACGCAACTGTTTCGCCAGGTTTTATTATTGTTGTTTCTCATAAGCGTGCATTCGTTGTCCGTCAACAACACAGCCGTCTGTGCCTTGACTTCACCCGGCCCCCCGCCCCCTCCCCTGCAAGTCGCTAGGAAAACGCTGTTCGCATTCTCTACACCTGTGAACCTGTAATGTGACAATAAATGCTGATTTGTTATCGTTGCCCCCTGCAGGTCATCGGCTGAACAAGGACCTGAAACACTTCCTCAGTCTGAGGTTCCAGAAGTCGTCTCCGGACCACCAGCTGCAGCAGACCATCCGAGCCAACCTGTACCGCCACGCCGTGCCTTGTGAGTACCCCCCCCCCCCCCACACACACACACACACACACACACACACACTTCTCGTGCCCTAGACAGACAGACAGACAGACAGACAGACAGACAGACAGTCTGTCGTCTCGCCTCTAACTTTGCCACACCATAAAAACACTGTGTGTAGTTAGTATTATGTGGGACTGGCCGTACAGTAAAAAGCCTGATTTACTCATAATTGCACACCAGTGCCGTGTGCAAAGAATTGTCTCTAATGTTTTTGCTGATCGGCCATTTTCTGCGCATGATACCAACTCGCAACTACGCATAATCCAGGCGTCAGTCTCTCACATCTTCAGTGCGGTTGTAGCTCTGACCTTCGACCTTCCAGCTGTTCCACATACTGTAGTAGCTGTGTGGTCCAGACCGTACATCAGTGGTGTAAAAAAAGTACTAAAATATTTTACTTAAGTAAAAGTATCAATACTGCAATATAGAAATACTTTGTTACAAGTAAAAGTCCAGAATTCAAAATTCACTTGAGTAAAAGTACAGAAGTATTGGCATCAAAATGTACTTGAAGTACCAAGAGTAAAAGTATTAAAATATTTGAAAAAAGCAGATCTACAAGCTCACAACGCGTCGCATCGCGACACGTTGTGAGCTTGTATATTGGCTATTTTCAAATAGCCTATGTATAAAATAGGGCTAAGTGGTTAATGTATGTTTTATAATATAATAATTTATATCTGAAAAGTAACTAGTAACTAAAGTTTTCAAATAATTGTAGCGGAGTAAAAGTACATTAGTACTTAGTTACTTTACACCACTGTCGTACATACATACATACAGCGATGTGGTGCCAGATTCGACAACTGGCCTGGCTCACATCACAACCAGTCGGAGCGCGAGGTCTGATGATGAGACGGTCTGGCGGTGTCGGGGGTGATTGCTGTGGTGTCGCGATTTCATGCCGCGGTCCCGTGAAATCCATAGGTTTTAGTATGAAATCCATAGGTTTAGTGGGGTCAGGCCTGCGGTTTGACAACTGTATGGCTTCAGATTCTGGTATTTGCCCCCTCCCCCCACCCCCTCCTCCACGTGGAGATAGTGGGGCAACTGAGCAGGAGGGGAAAACGACTGATTCATCTCAATCTGGGAACCCATTCAGTAAAAAAATGAAGAAAAAAAAATCCTTTTTGTTTTTGCTTCTGAGGGCACCACTTCCTTTTTTGTGTAGAGACAGGAACTTGTTTTGGCTCCTCCCCTTTCTTAGTCCACTTCCTGCCGGGTGCTTCTGTGTTTATTCCTACTGACGACAACACTACATGTTTTAGGGTATTGGTGCTGACAGATTCTGCAGTTAACAGAATCTGTCTTGAGAGATTAGATTCATCTTACCCCATGTGGAACTTTGAGAGGCTCGGCGTGTCCTTTGTGCAGGTAGCCATGAGGTTATACGGTACAACGAGGCACACGATGGTCACTCGGTCAATCCTCCTAATATTCTACAAACCTCTGAGTGAGACCAAAATGTGGTCAGGCCAAAATTGGTTCTGCCCGGTTCTCCTCACTGGCTGGAGCAATTGATCTGAAATTGCACACAGCCATTGACCGTTTTTCGATTTCACCAAATCTCAGCTGTTTATTAGCGTTTTTGTGTAAAATAATGTCGCCATGGTTACGGGGCTGCCCAGCTATGGGACGAACTGCCTCCCGGGTTGCCAGATCATGTCCCCCCACGGATGCGTCGACCGGGTATGGACTAGTAGACTGATAACTTTGAAGTAACAGTAACACCCATTACAATACGTACAGACACTGACTATGACAGTCTTGCACGGAAACGTTATCATAGTATCATGAGTGCATTCTACTCCTCAATAACACTGTAGGGTGAGGTTATTGAACTGATAATACCGTTGACACATATTGATATCAATGCATTCTGTTGATGCCGTCAACAACATAGCAATTGTGTGTATTTGCTTTTGCATAGTGCAGGTTACAGTAATGACAGTGTGATTGTGTGTGTTTAGTCTCTGCATAGTGCAGGATAGTATGTGGGGTTGTGGTTCATTGTTGATGGTGTTTTTGTGATGGTTGTTCTTCTTTTGACTGCTCTTTTCGGTGCTGCTACCCTTTGTTGAGGTACTTGTACTTCACTTGAGTGTTTCCCATTTCTTTCTTGCTACAGTGCACCTATTAGAGCAGGGCGATACGTCGATACAAAGTCAATATTGTGATATGATCTAGATTATCGTCTGCTATTTTGTTTATCATAATCATTTATCATCTTTTTTTACAGTCTGCAAGTGTGTGTGTGTGTGTGTGTGTGTGTGTGTGTGTGTGTGTGTCTGTGTGTGTGTGTGTGTGTATGCATGCGTGCGGGCGTGCGTGTCACTTGCAAGTGTGTGTGTGTGTGTCCTTGGCTTTGCATGGCATCGCTCCAACATGGAACAGAGTTTGTAGGCTAGATTAATATTTTCACCCACTTGTTTTTTCTCATCCTCTCTTGTACTGTACTTAACTTTTTCTCTCTTTCATTTCACTCTCTCTCCTCTCTCTCTCTCTTTCTCTGCATGGGACAGTTAAATCCTGCTCTCTGAGCCCTCATCGGTAGGATTACGATTGTCTGATATATTGAAAATAGATTCCTGCCTTGATTATTTATGAATAACATGCAGGGCTCTAGCACAGGGTTTCTCAAAGTGCGTGCCGTGACGTAAATCCAGGGGGCGCCGCAGAAAACTTTGATAATATTTGGAATGTATCAATAATGTCACTTCAGTTTAACCACTTAGACCAGAGGTCTTCAACAGGGGGTCCGCGACCCCTAGGGGGTCCGCGGAGGTACTGCAGGGGGTCCGCGAAATTGTTGTTTGATTAAACAATATTTTTGTTTGAAAAAAAATAAATAACTTTTTTCAATTTGTCTTTAAACATAACATGAATCCATAGCAAACAGATAAATGGAGGCACAATGCACAATAACATGGTATGTTTATGCATATTTTGTAGAGATTTTTTATTTTGCACACCTACTGGGGCAGGTGCGTAGGAGCAGGCAATATAAAACACAATTTTATACATAAATATACAATATATGTGGTAGCCCCCCCCTACCCTACGAGGTAGGGGGTCCCTGCTCCATCTCCCCATCAGTTTGGGGGTCCCTGGCCTGAAAAGGTTGAAGACCCCTGACTTAGACCCTTTATACTGAGTTGCTCTGTACTTGGTGTGTTCTTTTTCCATCTGCACCAAAGGTTTTTTTGGCGAATGTTCCCCCCAGAATAGGGATGCTGAGGTTCAAGTGGTTAATAGTTAAGAATAAAGTTATTTTCAATCTGTCCTCGTGACATACAATATCTTAGGGGGGGGATTTACATATTTACTTACCGTAATATGACATCAATGTAAGGTGCTGTAAATTAACAATATCATTCAGGGGTGCTGTGGATGAAAACGTTTTTCAGGGTCAAAAAGTTATCTACAAGCTCAAAATGCGTCGCTTCGCGCCACATTTCGATGATAATTTAGATGCCTTTGTGTGGCACTGTAGTATGATCAAGTAGGGCGTTAATTTACGAAAACTTAGTTTCAGTCATATTTTAGTCATCTGAAATGTTTTAGTTTTTGTCTAGTTTTAGTCGACTAAATCTACAGTTGATTTAGTCGACTAAAATGTATTTTGGCGGTGCCTTGATGGCGTCGTAATGGCTGATTTTACACTTGGTTGCATGCTGAAAATAGCCGATCTACAAGCTCAAAACGCGTCGCAACGCGATGCGTTGTGAGCTTGTAGATCTGCTATTTTCAGAGCGCAACACCCGAGCGCAACCAAACATAAAATGACTTGTCTTTTAGTTCTACTGGATCTCTTCTCCACTAGTCCCTCACTAACATTTTGGTCTAATTTTTATTTGTTGACGAAATTGTCAGTATATTTAGTCTAGTTTTAGTCATCATAGCTTAGTATTTATTTAGTTTTCGCCAGTGAAAAAAGGTAGTCGACGAACATTTTTCGTCATAGTTTTAGTCGACGAAATCAACACTGGTGTCAGCACTGTGTTGTAAACACAATAAATACATTTACATGAGTAGATGTGAAAAACATGTGTCCCTTACACTAGCAGAATCTCATTGGAGTGCTTCTTTATTCCACATTTGGGCAAAGAGTCTAGATGTTATGGATGTGTAATATGATGCTCTCTCTCTCTCTCTCTCTCTCTCTCCCTCCCTCACTCTTTTTCTCTCTCTCTCTTTCTCTCTGACCTACTGCATACAATTTGTTTGTCAGTCCTAAAATGCAAATATTTGTTTTGTTCTCTCTGTGGCGTCACGAGGCAGAATGACACACAGGCGCGCAGGAAAATAAAAGCCACACTTCTCAACCCTCTCCTTTGTCCCTGCCCCCCCCCCCCCTCCCAGCACATGTGCTGACCCCCCTGCCCCCCCCCCCCCAACCCCAACCAAACCATGTCAGACTGGGAACAGGTGCCGAGCCCTTCACCACAAACTAGAGTGGTTGTTTTGTGGTTTCAGGAAGAGGACACTCGCTTTTGTGAACTCTCCAACTCCCCCCCCCCCCCCCCCCCCCCCCCCCCCAAAACGGCATACACACACACCCTGCCTACCCTAATGCCCCCCCCCTCCTCCTTACCCCCCCCCCCCCCCCCCCCCCCCATAGCCCCGGCTGTTACAGATGGCCATTGTTGTCATGCGGCCTGGCGCGAACCAAGGAACGGCCAAATTGACAATTGACAAGAACAGTCCGAGTCTCTCTCTCTCTCTCCTCTCTCTCTCTCTCTCTCTCTCTCTCTCGGGGGGATTCATTTCCCATCGTATATGTCTGTCTGCAGCTGCTGCCACACGCTCTCTGGCTTGGGGAGGGGACGAGAGGTTATCTCGCCCCGTTATCCCTGCGTTCACGCCACAGAGAGAGAGAGAGAGAGAGACAAAACCGCTGCTCCCTCCCCCCACCTGATCTCCCACTGTTCTCTCTCTCGCTCTCTCTCTCTCTCTCTCGCTCTCTCTCTCTGTCGTTCTCTCTTCCTTGTCAAATCCTCAGTGAGTGTCAGCGTCCCTGTGGTTCAGCGCTGCTTGCTGCCGCTCTCTCTCTCTCTCTCTCTCTCTCTCTCTCTCTCTCTCTCTCTCTGTGTCACATGCTCTCTGCTCCATCCATCTCTCTCTCTCTCTCTCTCTCTCTCTCGCTCTCTCTCTCTCTCTCTCTAGCGCCCTCCCTCCCTCCCTCCTCGCTTGTCCCTCTCTCTCTCTCTCTCCGCTGTGCTTTGCTTCCTTGTTTTTCCACTATACTGCTCGTTCTTGGGATAACAATCGGCCAAGGAGACAACGTTTCTCTTGTTTTTGGGCCGTTGGTTCGTTTCGCTAACAAAGGGGAAAAAAAGGATTAGCGTTTTGATTTTCCTGGCGTTCGGTGCTGCTGCCGCTCACAACGACAACGTCCAGGCAAGTGGCATCATCTCTCCTCATCCTCTCTCCTCCTCTCCTCCTCCTCTCCTCCTCCTCTCCTCCTCTCCTCCTCTCTTCTCCATCAGCACTCTGACCGTAACGTCCGCCATGTATTCGACGACGGATGCTCGTCATCTTTATATGCAACGCAGGGCTGTGTGTGTGTGTGTGTGTGTGTGTGTGTGTGTGTGTGTGTGTGTGTGTGTGTGTGTGTGTGTGTGTGTGTGTGTGTGTGTGTGTGTGTGTGTGTGTGTGTGTGTGTGTGTGTGTGTGTGTGTAGGCTAAAGGAATTGAGAATGGTGGTGGTGGGGGTGGGAATTCTGCGAGGAGAGATAGATGGGGGGGGGTTGATTGGTTGGGGGGGGGGGGGGGGGGCGCACACACACACACACACACACACACACACCGGGAGCAGCGGGCACGTCCAGACCCAGAGGGACAGATGGCCGGTAGCCCTGTGTGTGTGTGTGTGTGTGTGGTTTTCTAATTCACCCTGCGGGCTTTGTGTAAAGGCCCCTGCTAGTACACAGAACCCTTCTTTTCAAGAAACGAGAGAGAGAGAGAGAGAGTATGGGGATAGGGTATGTGTGTGTGTAGAGCGGACAGGGGGTTTGAGCAGGTTTTAAGAAGGGGTGGAGAGGAGAGGAGAGGAGAGGAATGGAGGGGAGGGGGAGAGAGAGGCGGGGGGGGGTCATCAGCTTCTGTATGCATGGAGGTCAGCTCCAGATGCTGCTTTAACAAAAGGGCTTTCTGAGGGAATGGCAGGGGAAAGCGTGGCACTTGCCATTGTGTGCGCGTGTGTGTGCGTGTGAGTGTGTTTGTGTGTGTGTGTGTGTGTGTGTGTGTGTGTGCACGCGCTTGTATTACGGTATTATACTTGTGGGGACAATTGTCAATTGTCCCCACAAGTATAGTATAATTTGAGAGACAGTTGTCCCGGTCCTAACAAGAGAAATGGAGCTGTTTTATGGTCTTTTAGAGTCAGGCTTACACTTAGATTGGGGTTAGGATTGGTACATTTAGAGGTTGGGTTTAGGGGGGTTGGGGTACTATCATCATGGAGTTATGCCTGATTTACACTTAGTTGTGCACTATGGTGTCGCGCACCGGATATAGCAGATCTACAACCGTTGTTGTGAGCTCACACAGATAGCCAATAGCCGATGCAACGCGTTGTGAGCTTGTAGATCTGCTATTGGCTAATTCTCGACTTCAGGGTTAGAGTTAAAAAAAAGGACCCAAAATGACATTCATAGAAAAAACACCATTCCTAAAAAAGATTGATGTCCTCACAAGTATAGTAATACAAACGTGTGTGTGTGTGTGTGTGTGTGTGTGTGTGTGTGTGTGTGTGTGTGTGTGTGTGTGTGTGTGTGTGTGTGTGTGTGTGTGTGTGTGTGTGTGTGTGTGTGTGTGTGTGTGTGTCGCTGCATTGCAGGGTGCTGAGCAGGGGGGGGTGGGGGGTGAGGAGGGGGGGGGGGGGGGGGGTTCATGCTAATGACGGCCATTCAGCCCCGTAACGGATGGTCGGGCCCCAGCTTGCGTTTGGCTCGCCTGCTCCCTTCCTTCAAACATTCACATGGTGCATGTTTTCCTTTTGGCGTTAGCCGCGCGAGGCTAGCTTCTGTTGCTAGCGCTCCGTTTTCATAGCGAGAGATGTGTGTGGGGGTGGGGGTGGAGGGTGGATGATATGGCTTACGAGCTCACCGAGGAAGCTGGGGCGAGTGTGTGTGCGTGTGTGTGTTTACGTGCAGATACAGTACTGTATGTGGTGAGCCTGTTTGCTGTGGTGCTGATCAGGGCCAATATTGTAGCAATATTTTGATATGATACTAGTTATCGTTTCCGACATCTCGGATATTGGTTACTGGAATATTGTGATACAACATAAGTGTTGCCTTTTCCTGGTTTTAATCACTTAAGCATTTCTACAGTTAAATTCCCCCCAAAATAGCCAATCTACTATTGCAATTTTCATCAATGTTTTGGGGGAAAAAAAACTATTATTAACGTGACAATATGATATTATTGTCACAATATCGAGGTGTTGGGTCAAACCTTTTGTGATATGAAACATGTTTTACATTCAAAAGCTGTTTGTAGCAGCATTCGTACCCATAACAAATCCTAACGTGACTCGCAGACCAAATGGACCACATATCCCATGTTCCATTGCCTGTGTGATTGGCGGGTGGAAGACAGGGGGGGCGGGGGCTTATGGGGGCTGTAGTAAAATATGTTGTTAGTGGGTCTATTTCCTCCAGGCCTCAAATGCATCCCATAACGACTGAATCCCATAGAAAACACTACAGCACATCCATAACCACTTAAACCCTGTTGACCGGGGTCCCCCAGGGAGCTATACTTGGTTCCCTCCTTTTTTTTTGTCCTCGGCACCAAAATGTCTTCGGCAAAGAATTGCTGATCTACAAGCTCACGATGCGTCGCAACGCTTGAGCTTGTGGATCGGCTATTTTGGCGGAACGTTCGCTAATTTGTTGGCATGATTATGACATGGCCAGAATAGGTGTGTTTTGTGGTTAAAAGGCATAGTATATCACTTTGCCCTGTTTTAAGAAACAATATTATACATAATATTAACCCATCATTTCCCTGTATAGCAGCCACAGCAGTAGTGTGGTGGTGTTTACCTGCAGAAACACACTGCCCTGTGGCTGGTATTTTGCTGTTTTCCCTGTTATTTTACACTTTGGCTTGCTTTTCAAAAATAGTAGATATACAAGCTCTATGAGCTTGTAGATCTGCTATTTTTTGAAAAATCCAGATTTTTTTTACCGCACATTTTTGAATATATATATATGTTTTCAAGCGAACATTTTTAACTCAAATCTTTGCTTCTTGGGGTCCCTGGAACAACATATTTTGAGATGGGGGTCCGCGGCCAAATACATAACATTTTGGGTGGTCCTTGACATGAAAAGGTTTTGAGAATCACTGATATTATAGCAACATACGTTTTTTTTTCCAAAAACCTGTTAGGATTTAGAAGAATGTAGAATCCCCCAGAAGCAAAGATTTGAGTTACAAATGTTCGCTTCAACAAAAAAAAAGAATTCAAAGATTTGCAAAGAAAATTATGATAAAAAAAAAGCAGATCTACAAGCTCACAGCGTGCTATGAGCTTGTATATCTGCTATTTTTGAATAGATAAAAGTGATTCTAATGTCTATGTCTAGTGTTTGTATCGCTCATTGCTTGTCTGTCATTGGTGTATCTCATGTCATTGCTGTCAGGGCAGAAACCTCTGATCTCCATATTTTAACTTTTTGTGTTTTTTTTCCCGTAAATTATCGCCCTACTCGATCATACTACAGCGTCACACAAAAGCATCAAAAGTAGCAGATCAGCAAGCTCGAAACAAGGCGCGAAGCGACGCGTTTCGAGCTTGTAGATCTGCTCCTTTTGCTGTTTTTGAATTTGAACCCTGAAAAGTAACAGCTTTTGCACATATGAGTAGGTTTCCACCCGACAGAGACGATATTGCTCCTTTTCTCCTTGTAAATGTCCATCAAGTCGTATCGATTGTAAACCAAACCAGAGCTGTTTGTCCGTCCGTCCCATGTTTACAATGGAAACGTCAGAGCCATGTGACGGCTGTTGACGAGATGGCCTCAAAGTCATTCAGGTCAGCTGATGATCGGTTAGTGATTCCGGTGCTTTGGATTGGTCCTTATCTCTTCCTGTATCCCCCTGTGACTGCATGCGTTTCCCTACAGCCTGCCCGGCAGACCAGAGCAGTGGTGGACATTAACAGAGTACATTTACTTGAGTACTACTGTAGGCTACTTTAAACCATTAAGACCTGAGGCCGATTCCTGAGGCCGATTCTACAAATGCCTAAATTATGAAACAAAACATTTTATTTTCATCGCGACGCCTTGTGAGCTTGTAGATAGGCTATTATCAAATAGCTGTGTGTGTGTGTGTGTGTGTGTGTGTGTGTGTGTGTGTGTGTGTGTGTGTGTGTGTGTGTGTGTGTGTGTGTGTGTGTGTGTGTGTGTGTGTGTGTGTGTGTGTGTGTGTGTGTGTGTGTGTGTGTGTGTGTGTGTGTTATAGTCGCTTCTTTTGGGCTTGTTTTTGTGGACCTGGCCTCTGGTTTCTCTTACATAATCTGCCAACACTGCTCACGTAAAATCATGTGCACAAAACACATGTTCTATATCTGTAATGTTGCAACTGCTTATGCACATGTGTTTTTTTCACTGCCACATTTTAACACCAGGTACATACCTGATACTATGCTGCTTTTATAGTAACGCTGCTTTATTTATCGGGTGTAAATACCGTCTTTCACCTGATGGCACCCGCCACTACCACTCATTGAGGAATACAGGGAACTTCCGACAGAATCCGACACAGACGGGATTAAAACTCATATCTATTGAACAAATACAGTCTAATCAGGGCCGGTGCAGACCCAATTGCCGCTCTAGGCAAGCTACGGTCCGCCCCTAGACAAGCTACCCCGGTCTGCCCCCAGGCAAGCTACCCCGGTCCGCCCCTAGACAAGCTACCCCGGTCCGCCCCCAGGCAAGCTACTCCGGTCTGCCCCTAGGCAAGCTACCCCGGTCCGCCCCTAGGCAAGCTACCCCGGTCCGGCTTGGACGAAGCGTGCGTGCGCACACATATTTTGTCCTTTTTTTTTTGCCTTCATAAAATATCAACAGCTGCATATAGCAAAAGATAGCACACATTTCTCACCTTCTTTCCTCAAAACTGCAGCACTGATGGTGGTTTATTTGGTGCTGACTGGTTTTACTGCATTAACTGTTCAACAATATGATTTTTTTTTTTTTGCCAACACTTTTTGCCGCCTCTCCAAATATCCGCTCTAGGCGGTCGCCTAGGTCGCCTGTATGGACGCGCCGGCCCTGGGTCTAATACAATGAACACGGGTTACGAATGTCGAGGTGACATCCGGGGCTACAGGGTCAGCACTTTATATGTTTTTTTTTGTACATGTATGGAGAAGTACAGGCTTTCCGAGCGGATGTCCAGGGACTATTAGGGGGGTAGAGACCAAGACTATCATAGATAAGATAGTAAAAGTCAGCCTCCATAAAATACATCTATGATAGTCTTGATCCGAGGCTACCTCATTCCATTGCCTTTCTCATGAATATCTGGAATATCTGTGCATGTATATTTTTCTTCACTCTACTAGGAACGTGGTTATCTCATCTGTTTTCATCCTGTTTTCCTTGCTCTGCTATCTGTCTATTCTTCTTCCCAGTGGTGTAAGGTAACTAAGTACATTTACTGTACTTAAAGAGTCTACACCATGAAAATCACTTTTTTCTTGGTTTTTTGTATTTTTTGGGGTCCCCAGTGTCTCTTGTACCCCAAAAAATGTTTTTTTTTTTAATTCAGTCATTCCTTCTCATTTCATGGATTTCCAGAATGGGCGTGTCTGAACAGGCGATCTCAGAATGGCAATGTTTATGAGGTCATAAACATTTTTGATGGCAAACCCAATGTTAAATGAAAAGTGCCCGAATCGCTCTGAAACTTTTTCTACCCCCCCTAAGTGGGGGTCTACGAACAAATACTTCGGGCTCGGATTTTGGCTCCGCCCCCCGGAAGTGGGTGAAACAGGCACCTCAAACACTTGGTGGAATTGTTCAAAAATGTTCAAAGTGTTTTTTTTTCGATTTTGTATTTTTCTTAGATGCTTCTTTTTATGCAGAATTTTTCCATTTCTTTTTTTTTATATATTTTTTTATTAACAGAATTTTGTATTAACAGAATTGCTCAGTAGCCCCCCCCTGCCCAAGAGGACGTTTTGGTATTGCAGCTGAAAGTGCTGTATAAGCCAGAGACAATTGACTTGGGATGAGTATATCTGAGTGATGATTTAGGCTCAAACCTTTTGAAAAAGGTTTGAGGGACATACACCATATGATATTAAATATCAATTTTTTTTTTTAAATTCATGGTGTAGCTCCTTTAAGTACAATTTTGAGGTATTTTTTACTTTACTGGAGTATTTCTAAATGTCAGTACTTTTACTTCTACTCCACTACATCTCAGAGTCAAATATTGTACTTTTACTCCACTACAATTATATGAAAACTTTATTTACTAGTTACTTTGTAGATTTTGATTTTGATTACAAAACGTACATTATTACCCACTCGAGCCCATAAATACATTTCGGCCATTTGAAAATAGCAGATCTACAAGCTCGAGCTTGTAGATCTGCTATTTTCAAAAGATTTGTATACATTTGAAAACTTGTGAAATGGGACATTCTGCATAATGAGTACTTTCTACTTTTGGTACTTTAAGTACATTTTGATACAGTACCAATACTTTAGTACTTTTACGTACATTTTGAGTTCCGGACTTTTACTTGTAACAGAGTATTTCTACATTGCAGTATTGATACTTATACTTAAAGTGAAAAAAATAGTACTTTTCCCACCACTTTTTCTTCCCCTTTCTTGAAAAAACAACAAACGGAGCTTGTACCGAAAAAGAGAATTTCACCCACCCTGTAAACCTCTGACTTGACAATAATGCCTGATTCTGATTCTGATTATCCGTTTCCCCCACTATTTATGAGCTGTAAAAGGAACCATATTGTGGCATTCATTCTTTCGTGGGGAAAGCTCGGCTAGCTCCAGTATATCAACATGCACAGAGCGGGTCAATGGACTATAACGATGTTAGCCTTGCTGTCTGGGATCAATGGGATGAACTATGGTGTTCATTACGTGAACAAAGCTTCTCTGTTAAGCATCATGCAGTCTTATACTGGAGCGCTTTGTCACTGGGTGTCTTGTGATGTAGCCTAGCCCCACTATCCTATCCTGTTGCCATGTCTGCTTATTATAAGCAATTTTCGGCTTGTTTTTCTGTAACGTCGCTTGTAAATATTGGTTGTTGCGGGTGGGTCGTTCCTAAAGTCTTAATTGCTTATTTGGGCTTGCTGTCTAATGTTGAATGACTTTGAACCAGTGGTTCTCAAACCTTTGCATGACAATTGGACGCCCAAATTCATATGTATTTGTCCGCGGGCCCCTATCTGAAGATATGTTGTACCAGGGACCCCCCCCCCCATACAAGATTTGTGTTGTTAAAATTGTTTGAAAATAGCTGCTCTACAAGCTTGTAGATCGGCTATTTTCAAACATATATATAGCATAGGGTTAAAGTGCTCATGTGGCCTGTAGTCGCTTCTTTTTGGCCGTGTTTTCGTAGACCTGGTTTGCTTATTTCTGCCGCAAAGTCTGGCAACACTGCTAACCAGCCAGCTAGCAGGATTGGAGGATTGCAAAGGGTCAGCTGCCTGGGCCTACCTGGGCCTCGCTGCCTCCCAGGCACTGAATCTGATAACTCCAGATTGATCTCAAAATAGGAAGTGGTTTCATACAGCAATCGAAGGACCATGGGATGAAACGTGATGACTACAGCATTGGTTCTGGGGGTTCCAGGGGGTCCCCAGATAAATGTGTTAATAGCCTACAGCATCACAATCATTTTATCGATTTATACGTTGGCTATTCAAAAATAGCAGATCTACAAGCTCGCAGCAACAAATAAAATCTGGATTAGCAAATATAGCAAATATTAGCAAATATAGCAAAAATAGCCGATCTACAAGCTCAAAACGCGTCGCACGTTTTGAGCTTGTTTCGGCTATTTTTCCTACTTTGGTGTGACATAGAATGGCGAATTGCAATGTGGCCCCCTGGAGTGAGTATGGAAATATAGTGGCCCTCTCCATCATCAAAGTTGCCCACCCCTGTACTACAGCCTCACATGAAAGCATCAAAAGTAGCAGATCTGTAAACTCGAAACGCGGCGCGAAAGTGGATCTGCTACTTTTGAATTTGAATACTGAAAATACTGTCACATGGTGAGTGACGCGTTGTGAGCTTGTAGATCGGCTATTTTTGGCTATTCTCGGCACCGTCACTTCTGGGGACAGAGTCGGTCTCGTCTCCATTTTGCTCATCAGGACAGCTGAGTCCTCCTCGACACACTGCCTCTTTTAGACATCATGACTAATATCAAAGGACAGTGAATACTATTTAATCCGTCTGCTCTCTCTCTCTCTCTCTCTCTATAGAGCGCTCTGCCATTTTGTCATCTCTGTTCGTAATTGCAAAAAATAAGGGACATTTTGCAGCGGTCGATTACACAGGAACTAACGACAGAATAAGACACCGAACATGGGATGTTAAACTATTTTTTGTTGGATTGGAGATTTGTTTTAGTCTTTGTTTTATTTAACCTTTAGGCTAAACAAGCTATAAAAACGGATTTCTTATTTACAATCGCGGCCTGGGCAAAAGGCAAGACCTCTTTAGGATAGGGGGAGAGATGGAAGCTAAAAGAAATAACATAACGCCATACAGTAATATATCACAAAAACACTGTAGAAAAAAGACAACACAATCAAATCAAAATAAACATTGTAGTTGGATTTCAGAACAGGTGCTTGCGATAAAATATGGTCAGTGTTGCCATGTCCACTTATTATAAGCGACGTTGGGCTTGTTTTTCTGTGAAGTCGCTTGCAAATATTGGTAACTGTGGGTTGAGTTAAGTGTAGTTGCTTTTGTGGGCTTGCCCATCTGAAACCATAAAGATTTGTGTTGTTAAAATGTTTCAAAAGATATTCAATTGTTTTTCATTTTCTTCCGTGATTTATTTGAAAATAGCCGATCTACAAGCTCGTAACGCTCGTTGTACGAGCTTGTAGATCAGCTATTTTCAAATAGCCGATGCATATAAAGTGCTCATGTGGCCAATGTAGTCGCTTCTTTTGGACTTGTTTTCATAGACCTGGTTGCTTGTTTCTCTCTCTCGCAAAATCTGGCAACACTGGTTCCAGTATGAAGCAGAGTTTGGACCATCATATAAAGAGCTGCAGTGCTGAGCCCTCAGGGCAGCTCCCAAATGCTGGGTGGTCAGCTTGCCTTGGCACAGGACTCACACATGGGCATGCAGCTACAGGCCCATGCCCGGCCAGGTACCACCGGCCTTCCTTTATAGGGGCAGTGGTTCTCAAACTTTTTCATGTCAAGGACCCCCTAAATTGATATGTATTTGGTCGCGGACCCCCATCTGAAGATTTTTTTGTGTCAGCAGAGACCTCCAGAAGAGAAGATTTGTGTGAAAAAGAACTGGGGACTTAGTTTGACTCGGTTCCACAGATAAATATTGTGAAACCGATCTACAAGCTGTTGTGAGGCGTTGTGAGCTTGCAGATCGGCTATTTTTGCAACTTTTGCCTATTTCTTATAGGTAATATTTGACAATTTGGCCTATGTTTTTGACACCTTTTTATAGTATAGTAGGTTTATGCAGGTTTATTTTATTTTATCAATTAATTTTCATTTCAGAGGTATTAAAAAGGTGGGATGGAATGTAATATAGATAAGCAAGTCATTTAAAGCTATAGATTCATTGTTCACCCGGTATCCTATAGTTTCAATGTGCAGAATAGATTGTTATTCCGATGGCATGTTGTTTAGACTGATGCTAGGTTCTTGGTTTACCTGTGATCCTATAGTTTACTGAGGCACCACACTGTCTCTCTGCGTTCGATGTGATCACCATGCTTATCGTAGATCTATGTAGCTCACAATGCTCACAATGTGTCGGCGGACTGTAGACGTAGTTTTGAAAGACTTTAATCAAACCTTACGTTTTTCCAGATGGATTAGAATTTAATCTCTGTTTTTGAACAAAAATATGGGTCAAAACATCAGTAATCGGTGCCCTAGGTCTCTCCAGAATCGGGATCGGCCGGCGTCTGACAGCCGCCCCCCCCGCCCCCAAAGAAATCTGCCATGGGTCGAGCTCTGCTCTCCACCAATACCACCAATACCTGACACTAAAAAACATCCATTACTTTTAGACTTGTGATTGTAAATAAGATCGTCTCTCATTCTTACACCTTGCCCAAAATCATACCACCCCCCCCCCCCCATCCTGACATCCATCCCCCCCCCCCCCCCCCCCCCCCATTACCCACAACCCACCCCTGGAGGGCCCGATTGTCTCCGTGTATACCGTAGTCACGAGACCTGCATGAGGCTGGTGATGAGGCTGCCTTATTTATCAGCACTGTGCATGTGTTGGCCAATGTCAAGAGACTGTATTTATGGCTGAGAGAGGAGATTGGGGGGGGGGGGGTAGAGTGGGGGGTGGGAGACAGGGATTTGAGAGAGAGAGAGAGAGAGAGAGAGAGAGAGGGGGGGGGGGGGGGGTGACAGTCGTTGGGAAGTAGAGGGGGTGAGAGAGAGAGAGAGAGAGAGGAAGTGAGAGATAGAGAGGTTCAGAGAGAGAGAGAGAGAGAGAGAGAGAGAGAGAGCTTAAAGGGGAGGGTGGGAGGAGGTGTGGGAAGCAGATGTGGGCGGGCTCACAGAGGGAGGGCTCTCCCAGCCCATTGGCTGCCTCGGACAGACGGGATGTGGGAGTGTTGAAGAAGAGCTCACATTGGCTTAGCCTCTGAGGCTTGCTCTGATTGGCTCTGCCTGGCCTTGTGTGGAGCTCTGAGGGAGAGAGGGCAGCTGCTGCTCTTACACTAGACTATAGGCTGCCTGGCTGAATGAGCTGCAGCTCCGGCTAGCATTAAGCAAACTGGATGATCCTATAGGAGCCGGGCTCAGACACGGAATAAGCAGGTTCTTTTTTTTTTTCAACCCTCGATCGGATTTGTTATCCTGGGAATATATTCTCTTGAGGAATACTAGGGCACAGAGAGGGAGTGGAGCATCTCTCACTATGCTGGCCAGTGGGACAGACTAGAGGTAATTCTGTTCTGTGACATTTTTACCCTGATGCAAGGGATGCTGTGTGTGTGTGTGTGTGTGTGTGTGTGTGTGTGTGTGTGTGTGTGTGTGTGTGTGTGTGTGTGTGTGTGTGTGTGTGTGTGTGTGTGTGTGTGTGTGTGTGTGTGTGTGTGTGTGTGTGTGTGTGTGTGTGTGTGTGTGTGTGTGTGTGTGTGTGTGTGTGTGAGAGCCCTGTGCTAGTCAGTGCACACATATCTATCTGTGTGTGGTGTGATATTGATGAGCTCTGATGCGTTGCGTTGCTGTTTGTCTGTGATGATGGCGGCGCTGTGTATGTGTGTGAGAGATGGGTGGTGTTTGGTTTAGTGGAACAGGTGCTTTAAGCACTGATGTGTTGACACACTGTCCATTGTTAGAGAGGACACTATCTCTCTCTCTCTCTCTCTCTCTCTCTCTCTGTGTCTGTCTGTCTCTCTCTCTCTCTCTCTCTGTCTCTCTCTTTCTGTTTGTCTCTCTCTCTCCTCTGTTTTCCTCTATCTTCCCATAATATTTCCTCCTTGTGTATAATGTGCTCTAGCTTCCTCCTCTCTCCCAGCCTTTTCCCAGCTATAAAGGGGAAGGTCCCCCCCCCGCCCACACACACACACACACACACACACACACACACACACACACACACACACACACACACACACACACACACACACACACACACACACACACACAGTCATCATATGGTGGTGCACAGAGCTTCTGATAGGGGCGAACTAGAGAAAGGAAAAACAAAACAAGAAAAGACAGTCACGTGGTTATTTTTGTGTCATTTTGGTAGAAGAGGCTTCTGGCTAATTAGGGTTCAAATTATATTTTGTCCTTCGCCTCTATTCTCTCACGCAGCAGCAGCCATTGAAAAGGGGAATGTGTGTGTGTGGGGGGGGGGGCTCAGCTGTGTGGTGTGTGTTGTGGCGCGACGAGGAGCTGGGGAGAATGGGCTGTTGTGTTGTTGTTGTGCGGCAGCAGCATTGTCTCTCTCTGTGTGTGTGTGTGTAGCTTTTTTTGTCTTTTTACGGACGTCACGGCTTTCTACCAGATTATGTGTTGTGTTGTGTCTAATGGGATGGCCAACCGTCCCTTAGAAATAAAGAGAATAGGCTCTATGCACAGAAGCCATACTGGAAAGAAATTGGGCCCCTTCCTTACTTCCTTAACAGGTGTTACCAATGATTCTAAGGAAGGCTCTGTTCCATTTAGTGGAGCACAGTGGTTCTCAAACTTTTTGATTTCAAGGACCCCCATAACTCTGAGAGTGTACAAATGGAACCAAATGGACCCTTACAGGTCCATTTGGTTCCATTTGTACACTCTCAGAGTTACACACCCGTAAGGGGTCCATTTGGAACCCCCTCAAGGAACCATGAGGGTCCCTGGACCACACTTTGAGACCCACTGGTGTAGCAGAGTGTTTCCAGTGAGCCAACATGCACAACATCAACACCCTGACTCTGTTTGACCAGAATGACCAGAATGGAACAGAGCCTTCATTAGTATCATTGGTAACACCTGTGAAGGAAGTAGATATAGAAACCTAGATACCCCATTGGCAGTTCGTTGGAGCGACCTGTTTCGTATGGTGGCCGCCATATTTCCGGGGGGTACAGGCACTGGCCAATCACAGCGTGATGTCTACTGGCCAATCACAGTGCGTCTTTTCCAGGACTTGTCAGAATCTAGTTGTCCCGCCCCCACCTGCCTCTGATTGGCCTACTGAACGCCCCTTCTGTGACGCATGCGGAAATTTCCAGCTGCCCCCCCCCGGAAGCGGAAGCGTGCCCGCCATACAGACGCTTCAGAGCCAGAGGAGGTGTCTACCTTTATATGTCTATGGCCTATAGTCCCTTATTTTGGAGACTAAATAAGATGTGTCCCTTATTGAACTGATGAGGGCAGTGGTTCTCAAACTTTTTCGTGTCAAGGACCCCCAAATTGATATATATGTGGCCACGGACCCCCATCTGAAAATGTTTTGTGCCAGGGACCCCCAGAAGAGAAAAAACGCTTTCCAGATTTTTTGAAAATGTTCAACAATAGTAGATGTACAAGCTCTAGCTCCTGGTTAAAACGATTGTGATGCTCATGCTATGTTAACTACTTGTGCTGGGGACCCCCTGGAACCCCCGCCCCAAGGACCGCTGTCTTGTTGAACTGATAAGGGACACATCATTTTAGATAGTTATCGTACTGATTGCACTGTGGACACACAGTCACTTTCCTCTGGGTTGCAGTGGCTCAGGGGTAGAGTGGCCGGTAGAGCGGCCGGATGGGAATCGCAAGGTTTGATACCGGGCTCCCCCAGAGTTAGTGTCGAAGTGTCCTTGGGCAAGACGCTGAACCCCTAATTGCTCCCGATGCGCAGCAGGTTGGTGCCTTGCATGGTTTCCTCCTCCATCGGTGGGTGAATGTGTGTGTAAATGGGTGAATGTAATGCACAATCTATGTAAAGCGCTTTGGATAAAAACGCTATATAAACCATTTGTGAGCTTGTAGATGTAGCAACGTTTTGGCCAATATTCCCCCCCCAGAATACTCTACATTATATTTACAGTGAGACTTGACCTGTAAAGCTCTTTATTAAACATGACATGCATTTTTCAGGTCGGGATACCAATTTTATCCAATCAGGATAGAGAACTCAGTCAGGATACAGATCAAACAAGTGAAATTGGAAGTGATGACACAAAGAAATGAGCAGACACAAATTGGAACTGGAACTGCTATAAAAATGGAGCTGATAAATGGGTACTCTCTCCTGATTGGCATGTCAAGGACCCCCAAATTGACACTTATTAGCCCGCGGACCCCCATTTGAAAAGATATACCAAGAACCCCCTTAAGAGAAGATTTTTCACAGCTCTAGCAGTGATTTTCAATTAGTTTAATTTCAAGGACCCCCAGTTTGACATGCATTATGCTACGGACCCCCATCTAATGGCATTTCTATCTCTGGGACCCCAATTCATATTGCAAAATCTATGTTAATTCAACTCTGAGACTGTACAAATGGAACCAAATGGACCCTTACAGACACATAACGGTCAATTTGGTTCCCGGACCCCACTTTGAGAACCAATGCTCTATAGCAATGATTGCTATCAGAATATAGTGCTTTAGGTTTAGCAGGTTTTTTTTCCCAACAAGATTTCAAATTTTTTATTCAGATTTGCAACTTTCCAGGAATAGAAAGCCTGCAGTTTCTATTAGCTTGGAATTCCCCATCGATGATGTCACTGGTAGACGGGACTCTGAACTGTCCACTGCCCTCCTGTGATACACAGACCGAGTATTTTTATTTTTTTTACCATTTTATCATGAGCATGAGTGAGGACCAATTATATGAAGATAGGTTGAAAATGGGTGAAGTCGTCCTTTAATTGTTGTAATCGTGACAGCCCTGTTGGGATATATACGAGGTTTCCACGGCGACCGCGACAACGCCACGTTGTTTAATTGAACATACATGTCACACCTTGCCCCCCTGATAGGATCTGGAGTGGGGGGAGGCCGCTCTTTGCTTCATCATTAATCTGTGGAGGCTCTCTGCTACATTGATTAGCTCTCCGCTCTGCGTCATAAATCATTATGGGATGGCAATCCCCTTTAACAGGAGAGGGGGGGGGGGGGGGGGGAGTGCTGACAGAACGCAGCCATGTTAGTGCACATATTATTATACCAGTGATTCTCACTCTTTTTCATGCATAATAGCATCAGTGGTGGAAGAATGACTCAGGTATTTGTAAGTAGCAATACCACAATATAAGCATTCTCTGTTACAAGTGAAAGGCCTGTGTTCAGCATGATACTTGAGTAAAATTACACAAGTATTGGCATCAAAATATACTTGAAAGTACCAAAAGTAAAAGTACTAAACTGTTTGAAAATAGCAGATCTACAAGCTCACAACGCGTCGCTTCGCAACGCGTTGTGAGCTTGTAGATCGGCTGTTTTCAAATAGCCTATGTATAAAACAGATGGTATGATTGCTTGTAGATCTGCTGTTTTTGCTACTTTTGTGATACTAGAATGACGAAGTACGGCATTAATTTACGAAAAAAGTTAAAATATGTAGATAAGAGGTTTCTGCCCGACAGCAACAATATGCAATATGGCCCCCTGGAGTGAGTGTGGAAATACAGTGGCCCTCTCCATCATCAAAGTTGCCCACCCCTGCCATAGTTATACTGTAGCTGCTACAAGGACAAGCTGAACCATAACAGATAGATAGATAATAGCTATCGGCCTAGCGGAGACATCTTGGCTGCTACAGGCTACCAAATATCACGTCATATCATAATTTACTATAAGTGATGGTAAAATATAAAGGATAGATATAAACAACCATAATAACAATATAGTATAATGTAGAACTCTTCTACACACTCAAACATAAATGTAATAAAATATACCGTTACCGATATTGCATTTTTAAGGCCGATATTGCCGATAACCGATATGATGACCTATTAATCGCGCATCCCTACTAGTAACCTTTTGAAAGCTGTGCGTACATGCGGGGGACGTTTTGAGTAGAATAAATATCCCACACTGAAGTCACGGTGGATATGATTATGAACGACCATCAATCCATGGTTTGTGGTGTGGGATGGATGGATGGATGGATGCATGGATGGATGCCCCCACCGTCTGACCAGTGTATTAAGGGACTACTTGTGTAGATGAGGCTTTTAAAAGCGCTGCCTCAATCAATGCTGCTCCACTAATTGGTTTAGAGGCCCTGGAGAGTGCCGCCATGCTAGCTCTCTCTGTGTAGCTAGCTCTCTTTGTAGAGCTAGCTACAGAGAGAGCTAGCCACAAGCTAGCTGTGTGAATAGCTTCTGTGCTACCCTGCTGTGTTTATCCGAGCGGGATGACTTTTCATCTTCTCCTTCTCTCTTTTGAAATCTCTCTCTGTACGGTATTTCTCTCTCTCTCTCTCTCTCTCTCTCTCTCTCTCTCTCTCTCTCTCTCTCTCTCTCTCTCTCTCTCTCTCTCTCTCTCTCTCTGTTTTCACAACACACACCTCCTCACCTCATCAGCACCTTTTGCGTTTGTTTGTCCTGTCAACTGTCACACTGTGTGTTCATGCTGCCGCATTTGCATTCTGTGCCGAGCAGTGGTGGAAAAAGCACACACATTTTTGCTAGTAAAAGTATCAGTACTGTCTGCAATATAGAAATACTCTGTTACAAGTAAAAGTCCGGAATTCAAAATGTACCTGAGTAAAAGTACAAAAGTATTGGCATCAAAATATACTTAAAGTACCAAAAGTAAAAGTACTCATTATGCAAAATGTCGCAAAACTTCAAGTCCTCAAAATGAATGAAAATCTTTTGAAAATAGCAGATCTACATTGTATTGTATTTTGTATTTTCAAATAGCCGGAATATTTAGGGCTGAAAGTGGTTAATATGTTTTGTAATAATCATCAAAATCTACAAAGTTTTCAAATAATTGCAGTGGAGTAAAAAGTACAATATTTGCCTCTGAGATGTAGTGGAGTGGAATTAAAAGTATTGCATTTTGGAAATACTCCAGTGAAGTAGAACTCAAAGTTTTACTTAAGTACAGTACTTGAGTAAATGTACTTAGTTACTATCCTCCACCACTGGTGCCGAGGAAGTGGGACATGACGTAGTACCGATGCTATGTTTTTGATCCTTGTACGCTAGTTCCAAGAATGCAACCTAACATGAAATGTATAATTTTTTTACACTAACGGCATTAACCCTGCCGTGAGTGCCGTCCCTATCAAAGATTTGTTATGATTTTCAAATTGTTCTTAATTGAAAAAAGAGCTTGTACATCTCCTGTTTTTTTGCTATTCAATTCATCGTACGACGTACAATGTGTATATATATGGCTTAAAGGAGTAGTTCACCCAAAAAATTACTTATTTTCTATCAATTACACACCCCATGAAGCCTTGAATCCATGGATTTATTTTTGTTTTTGTCGCATTCCTAAGCTAATAATTTGATTCCCGTCTCCTACCGGCTAATGTATCCAGTAGGAGACACAAAGTAGATTCTTTGTGTCTCCTACCGGAAATACACCCTGTCATCAAATTATTGGCTTAAGAATGCCACAAAAACAAAAATAAATCCCTGAATTGAAGGCTTCATGGGGTGTGCAATTGATAGAAAATAAGTCATTTTTTGGGTGAACTCCTCCTTTAAGTGGTTGGAGTGAGATGGGAGATCTTGGCCGGCAGTGGCTCAGGAGGTAAAGTGGTTCCCTGGTTCGATACCCCGCAGAATATATTAATATTCTATCCATATTTTACTTTTTTTAAATGTTTATATATATATGACTTAATTTTGGTTAATTTCGGTTATTTAGTCCTAAACGGTTAGGGACATCCATGTCCCCATCCCTAACTATAAATCTGGTCCCAGGTCAGCGGTAGTGCAGTGAGAAATGTTTTGTGTGTCATGTTTAGACTCAAGTCTCCCTGCTCTGCTCTCCTTTCCACACCACAGGGGGTTAAAAATGGCAGATGTTTGGCTGGACCTGTGTGTGTGTGTGTGTGTGTGTGTGTGTGTGTGTGTGTGTGTGTGTGTGTGTAGACAATGGGGGGAAGCTCCCCAGACCATCAACAGCAGGAAGGCGATTGAGGGTATCAGATGTCAGTAGACTGCTCTCTCTCCTATTGTTAACACGCCCTGTGCACGTTTCATCTACTGTGTGTGCGTGTTTCTATTACTATACTAGCAGGGACCAAAGGTCCCCACAAGTATAGTAGAATATGAGGAACCATTTTCCTGGTCGTCACAAGATGAAAGGTTATTCTAAGGTAAAAAAAAAAAACTTTTAAGAGATAGGCTTACAATTAGGAAAACATATTCAGGTTGAGGTTGGGATTAGACATTTAGAGGTTAGGTTTTAGGGGTTGGAATTAGAGTTAAACATCATTTATACATAGTTGCGTCCCAGTGTCATGCACCGGAAAAATAGCTGATCTATAAGCTCACAACGCGTCGCTGTGCGGCGCGTTGTGAACTTGTAGGTCTGCTATTTTTCGGCTTCAGGCTTATGGATCAAAATGGCAAAAACGGCATCCATAAAATCGCTGCCCTAAAATGTTGATGTCCTCACAAGTGTAGCAATACGAACCTGTGTGTGTGTGTGTGTATGTGTGTGTGTGCACATGCGCACACGCGCTCGGGTGTGTGTAGTCACAGAGGTGAAGATGTCGCAATTTTACAAACCCAGCAGAAGAGCATTGCGCTGAATTCATTAACGTTTTATGTTTTCTTTTCTTTCGGTAAATGAATGCCCTACTCCGTCATACTACTGTCACAAAAAAAGGTAGCATGAGTAGCCGATATACACACGTTTTGAGCATGTAAATTTTTTTGCTATTTTAGAATTTGAATCCTGAACATATGAGGTTTCCACCCGACAGAGACGACAATGTAAACGTGACAAACCTTTTATTGATCCTGTGGTGGTGGGGGGTGTGGCGTCACAGCAGTTGTTTGTCAAATGTTTGTGTGATAGCATGTTTAGTTTTTGTTTTGTTTGTTTGTTTTTTACATTAACCACTTGAACCCTAGCATCCCTATTACTGGGGAGGAACATTTGCCGAAAATAGATCTACAAGCTCACAACGCGATGCGAGAGAGAGCTTTGGTGTAGAGGGGAAATGAGCAGACCAAGTACAGAGCCAAAAGGTCAGGTTTACTAAGTATTGATGGTTTAAGTGGGAAAAATACACATTAACATGAATCCAACAAGTATGACATCTATTAAAAAGTTGAATCTGCAACACAATGTTATACAATCTGTAGTGGGGGGGTCCCTGCTTCATCTCTCTCTCAGCTAGGGGGTCCTCGGCCTGAAAAACGTTGTGCCGTAGCATCAGGTAACGGAGCACATACAGGTATTCTGCTTATCTCTACTCATCTCAGCCTCAGGTAACAGTGGGCCCAGGCTAAGGGTCAAAAGGTCACCGCCGACCAATAAGGCGGAGGTTTAGTGTGGGAAAGGATTTAGAGAAAGATGTTACCTTTAACCTCTACCTGCCAACACTCCTCATGCTAGCGGGAGTCTCCCTCTTATAAGAAAGGCTTGTAAGATCAGCTGTTTTCACTATTTATGTCTCTTTCTTTTTTATAATGTTCACCAGGATGGGAGACGATTACCAGATATATAGATACCTTTATTGATCCCACGGGGGGGGAAATTCAGGCACCAGAGACAGCACAGCAGTACAAAGTTACAGATACAGGACATTAGAAGTACAGAAGAGTAACATCACTATAAAGACACCCTTAAGCAAACATTAATATAATTATACAGACGTATAAAACCTATCCAGTCGGGATGTGACGAACACAAAGACACCTTCAATAAATACAACAGATGTATACATACATGCTAACTCTTAGCTAGCTCAACTTGTGACTACTGCACCTTTCAACAGCAAACAAGCGTTTTTTTTCTTTTTTAATTGTGGTGAAAACCGGGACATTTTAGTGTTTTAACAAGATATTAGTTTTTTACGATTTTGTAACCCCTATTTTTTCACCCTAGTGCCAATGCCTAAGCGTGTAATCCTGGGCACTACCTTCCCTCTGCCAACCTAGGGAGGCTAGGGCCGAGCTCATGCCTCCTTCAATGTATGAGAGCCGTCTGACCTTCTTATCACCTGACAGGGGAGAGTTTCCCTGGTTGGACGTAGCGCGTGGAAGGAACACGTTATTCCAACCAGTTCCCTTCCCCTCCATCAGGCGCCCCGGCTGGCCAGGGGGAGGCAGTATAGTGACCAGGATTACTGCATGTTTTTTGTGAGGGTACCTACCCTAGGAGACACGGGGAGAACATGCAAACTCCACACAGAAAGGCCTTTTCGCCAACCCCACCTAGGGTGTGTGCACTGATGACGCGGAGGAGAGAACACGCCCCCAGCGCCCACAGCGTCCCCTGCGGGAATCGAACCCAGGACCTTCTAGCTGTGAGGCGACAACGCTACCGACTGCGCCAAAGACATCGCCTGATTGTCGAGGTCGGAGCGCTATAATATCAACGTTCGGCCAATCAAAGAAAAGCACACGCACTGGGAGGACGGGATCGACTCCTGCCCGAGCCAACTTTGTTCAACTGTGGCTCTGCTTGCTTGTAGCATATATACTGTACATATAATGTAACATACTCTTGTATTCATTGCATCTGTCATTCTAGACTTACAATTGATGAGATGATCAAAGCATTAATAATTACCACGAGCCTCCGAGGGCACGTTGAGCCACGAGTTCAACGATGCTTGTAGGCAGCCAATAATGTAACATTAACATTAACCTGATCAAAGCAGAACAAGAGCTTTTACTGGCTGACTTAATGTTCCTGCATGGTTTCTTTCCGACATACAGCTAAACATTGTCCAATTTTCTATTAAGTGTATATAGCCTACATTATATTTTGGCTATATGTGATAAGAAGAAGAAGTGTAATAAAATTGTAGAGTGTGACTGTGAACGCTTTCCCGTGTCGTTCAAACGTCTTAATAAAGTGTGCGCACGAGATCCTTATGTTATTCCCACAATGACATCCTTATGAGAGCCTATATACTCACCTTTACGCACGGTGGATTTACTTGGATTATGCGATATAATAGCCTGTGCGACAGTGTGCGTCCATCCTATTCTTTATTATGGTGAACGAATTGATGCTAATATTATAATACTAATAATTATTATTATCGTTTTGTCCTTGTTGGTGTACAGTTGGTTCTGGTTGCAATGGATACAGTAGCTGTCGGGCCGGGCGCACAACGGTGCAGAATGGCAACATACAGATCAGGCTCTCTCTCTCTCTCTCTCTCTCTCTCCTAATTCTGAACGAAAATCTGTGATTCTAATTTTCCTATGATCACCAGAAGTGAGAGTGTCAATTCCTTGATCAAATATGGTTTTTTTCAAAGGAAATCAAAGGCTACAGCTTATGGAGCCAACATCGGTATAGTGTCCAAGCGTCTCAGAAAGAGTTTTCACCGCAACATAATTCCATTGCTCAGGAAATAAACAACAGATTACAATAATATAACATTCCCTATAATCAGTAACATGTAGGTGATACCTATGTAACTACGAGGACCCCCTAGGGCCTAGGGGTCCCGGACCCCCGTTTTTACATCATATCAGACGGCAATTTATTTTGTTAACTCTGTCTTGCCTGTCTAAGTGACTCTATAGGTAGCCTACATTATATTTTGCTTAATATAATGTTGACACTATGACAAACTCTTGTTTCCCCTAACCTAACTCCTTAAACTTGTTTAGTTATGTAGGTAAATAGCCGACATTTTGCAATCGTGTCATTGTTATCCAAGTTATTGCTAGTAATCAGTGGTGGAAAAAGTACTCAAACTTTTTACTTAAGTAAAAGTATCAATACCGCAATACAGAAATACTCAAGTAAATGAAGACCGCATGGCTACTTAAAATTCACGAGGATATGCAAATGAGCCATGCGGTCTTACTCCGCATGCTAGCCATGTCTTTGCTTAGCCTGGTAAACCCCCCCTCCCTCCGGAAATCTAATTTCGCAAGCTCTGTTACCGTCATGGATGAACTTCAACCAGGTGTTTGCACTTTTCCCTTACTGCTTCATTCATCTACATAAACGTTCATATTTCAATATAAAGGGCTGGCCATGGATGTTAGAATTATGTTCGGGCCCTCAGAATTACACGTATCTTCCGTATTGTTCAATAAAAAGCATTTTAATCCGATTGGTGGCCATTTTCTCATAGAGTTATATCGTATCGGAGTGCAATTCACCTTCCAACCGATAAGGTCGCGATGTTGAAAGCTTATGGAGAAAAATGGCCACCAATCGGATTCAAATGCTTTTTATTGAACAATACGGAATACAGTATACTGGTACTTTTGAGGAAACGTACATAATTGCAACATCCGTGGCCTTGGGGTGAGCAGTTTATATTTGAAATCTGAACGGGTTTACTCTATCAGCAGCGTGGTTTGGTTTCTCTTGGGACACGGATTGGCTGTCTGTGGATTCGGGGAGGCACTGTAGCCTACCACAAACAGCAGATCGCAGCATGACGCGTTGTCAGCTTGTAGATCGGCTATTCTCAGTGAATGTACCCCCCGGATGCTGGTTATAGTGAAGTTTTCAAATAATTGTAGTGGAGTACAAGTATAATATTTGCCTCTGAGATCAGATTTAGTGGAGTAGAAGTAAAAGTACTGAACATTGGAAATACTTGGAAAACAAACGCCAGCCATGGATCAGACGGTCGTCTCAGTCTGTTACCGTCATGGATGAACTTCAACCTGGTGTTTGCACTTTCTCCCTTTTTGCTCCATACATCTATATACACGTTCAAATTTCAAAAATAAAGTGCTTAGCTCATGGCCACACATGTTACAATTATGTACGGGCCCTCAATAAGTACCCGTATTTTCCGTATTGTTCAATAAAAAGCCACCGATCGGATTAAAATATCCGATCGGTGGCCATTTTCTCATAGAGTTATAATGTACCAGAGTGCAATACACCTCCCAGCCAATAGGGTCACGTAGTTGAAAGCATATGAAGAAAATACGGGGAAAATGGCCACCAATCGGATTAAAATGCTTTTTATTTAACAATTCAGAATATTCGGGTACTTCTGAGGAAACGTACATAATTGTAAAATCCGTAGCCATGGGGTAAGCACTTTATATTTGGAATATGAATGTTCATGTAGATGTACGGACCAAAAAGGGAGAAAGTTTAAATACCAAGTTGAAGCTCATCCATGACGGTCACGATATGACAGTCATGTTTCAGGGCTATAAACTCGAGTCATACTGATGATCGGTTTCGCTGTTCTCAAATAGATTACCCACAATAAATAAAATACTGGAGCACAGCCTGGGTACTTTGAAGGCAGTAAGCTAATCAAAATAGAAAAGATTGTAACTTCCTCTTGCAATGAACAGCCAACTAATTTCCAAATGGACTGCAGGTTATGTAAAAAAAACGAATACAATTACTAGATCATGATGTACCATGGAATGACAAAAGAACAAGCTGACAAAGTGTAAAAATCAATCAAATCAATCTTTATTTTTATTTAATCCTTTCTGTGCTATTTCATATCATGCTCCTCCTTCCTCATCTAGGAATGGGGTCTGGGAGTTGGGGGAAAGATTTAACTGGTCAGTGAAACAATAAATCCAGGACCGAGATTTGCCGCTGCTCAAGCAGTGAATGACGGGGGCGGGTCCGGGAGTTGGGGGAAAGATTTAACTGGTCAGTGAAACAGTAAATCCAGCAGAGAATTAAGGACCACAAGCAGTGAATGCAGGACCGTGATTGGCTGCCCAGAAGAGACAAAGAAGTTACTGCAGGCGCCACCGTGCCCCCCCGATATTTGTTGTGACTCGGGTTGAAACGGGGTAATTCATATGGAAAAAACAGGACTTTTGGTCACCACAACCTTTCTTATCCATAGTGGAATGAGTGGCGTGTTTTCTTCGCCTGTCTCCTAAGGCAGCCCTGACCTGAGGTGTGTGACATTTGCAAGGCCACAGGAAGCCTTCATAATGTGTGTTGCTCGTGCTGACCTCTAAAGTGACAGTGTTTGTGTAAACACTGAACAACTGGCAGGTGTTGAATCACAACTCGAGAGACACCTTGGCTCTGCTGACTTAAGCAAAACAAGAGTTTTTATTATGTACTTACTGTATGCAGTTTTTCCACCAACAAATAATACTCCTTTGGCATGTTGAAGAGATGATTGCGAATGAATATGAAGAATGGAGATGGGAGGTTTGTGCCCGACAGCGCTGATATGTACTACTGTATGTGTATTTTTTACCTGCTTGCTTGCAGAGCTGGTCTATAACGCAACTAACTAGTAGTACGTTTCCGTCACTTTTTCATCATTGGCTGTCCTTTAAGCCAATGGGGAGGCCGTAATACTTTCCCATACGCTGAACAGCGGTGTCGCGTCATCACTTCACAGAGTGACTGAATCAGTCAGCGCAACCCAAACGTCCTCTCCGGCTATGGCATTACAACTGCCTTCTCTGCAGTGGCTGATTGAAATCATGCCGAGCAGACAGCTTCCGCTGCCGTGATCAAAGGGAGCCAGTCCAAACAAAGTTGATCATGGAGGTAGATAGGGTAGGTAGGAGTAGTAGATAGGGTAGGGTAGGAGGTAGATACACTTAAGCGAAATATGCTTAAAGTTGCACTTTAAGTATATTTCGTTAATTGCAATGGCAAATTTTTTTAGCAATATTTTTGCCACAATAATCGTGAATATGAATAATTTTCATATCGTCCCATCCCTACTGTTGACACTCTATATTTATTTTATTTTATTTTGAAATTCACTGGAGGATAATCCCCTTGAGATGCAGCATCTCGTTTTCGAGGGGGTCCTCAATATATCTTGATATCGGGATTTCTTTGTGATGTCATAATGCATGTTCTTTTCACATTCTTTTCCTCAGCTTGGGGACGGGACACTGTATGGACCCCCTGTGGATGTGTGTGTGTTTTGTTCTGCAGCGCAGGCTTTAGTATTGGGGTCAATTGTGTGTATACCGTTTTGTGTACACACTTGATTGTGCTTTTTTGGGCGGACTAGTATGACTTTGTGTTATTGTACAGGTTGTACTACCCCAGTCATCAGGGGCAGCAGGTAATATAGGCTAGAGGAGGCTAAGCATTGCCAGATTTTGTGAGAGAAAGAAGCAACCAGGACAATGAAAACAAGCCCAAAAGAAGCGACTATAGGCTACATGAGCATGTTAAACCTTTGTGTATATGCAATTTGCTCTTTTCAAAAGAATCTTGAAATATTTTTTTTTTTACTTGTTTGAAACATTTTAACACAAATCTTGTATGGGGAACCCTGACACAAGATTTTCAGATGGGGGTCCGCAGACAAATACATATACATTTTGGGGGTCCTTGATATGAAAATGTTTGAGAAGCACTGGTGTAACAACATTAGGAAACAAGCCCAAATAAGCAGCTAGCCAGCTACACTTAAGAAACAAGCCCCAAAACAAACGCAACCCTCAACTAACCAATATTTACAAGCGACTTTACAGAAAAACAAGCCCGAAGTCGCTTATAATAAGCAGTCATGGTTACACTGAGGCTTAAGGCCTTCCCAAATTTGCTGCTGGCTACTGTGCACATACTAGATTATAGATATAGATATGTCTGGATTATGATGTGCCATTGTCACTGCAGCCACCACAATAATGTGTCAATACACATTATATAATGTGTCGATACACACACATGCGCAAGAGAGGCTAATTGCGCTATCCGACACGTCCGGTGTAGCTGGTATTGATTGATTGATTGAAAACTTTATTAGACAGAAATGTAAACGGCACGAGGTCATACTGTCAGACATTTGGGCTAAAAGGATAACACAAATAAAATCCGTTCGTATGTGTACGTTCCTCACCAAACGTACACATAGTACACCAATGCATTGATATTAACCCTTTGAGGCCTGAGGTTCCGATTCTGCAAAATGTCTTCTAAATCCGGTTTTGTGAAAAACGTATGTTTCTATATCAGTGGTTTTCAAACTTTTTCATGTCAAGGACCCCAAAATGATACGAATTTGGCCACGGACCCCTATCTGAAAATATTTTGTTCCTGGGACCCCCAGAAGCAAAGATTCAAGTTAATTTTTCCTTTAAAATAATAAATAAATAAATAATAAATAAAGAAATAAAAATTCAAAGATTTGCCCACATTTTCACGATTTCTCAAAAATAGCAGATCTACAAGCTGTAAAATAAAGCATTTTTTTAGATTAAATAAAAAAATGACAGATGCGTTCCAGGTCTTAATGGGTTAAAAGCGAAAATGTACTTTATTTACTTTAACTTGAGTATACATACTATACTTCCCTCCTATCCACCAGTGACTATAACAACGCCTCACTGTTCCAGGTTGATCCGTTTCAGCTCGATATTTTGAGATGATGAAATGATAAATGATACCAATGCAATATGTTTGGGAGAAGCCGCATTCGGAGAAGAGTGAAGTTGTGGCTGTCAAAACAACTGTGGTGGCTGTGCTCCCGGTGGCACAGTGGTAAAGTCCCTGCCCACCACCACGGAGATTGTGGGTTCAAATCCACCGTGGTGCAACCGGCTTTGTCGGGCGTCTATGCAAACACAATTGGCTTGTGTTCGGGGAAGGGAAGCCGGGGGGGAGGTTGATATTGGTCGTTGCATGTACTCCTACGGGCTGGGGGCAGTGGTGGAAAAATTACTCAAATGTTTTACTTAAGTAAAAGTATCAATACTGCAATGTTGAAGTACTCTGTTACAAGTAAAAGTCCGGAATTCAAAATTTACTTGAGTAAATATACAAAAGTATTGGTATGAAAATGTACTTAAAGTACCAAAAGCAAAAGTACTCAAATGTTTGAAAATAGCCGAGGTATAAAATAGGGCTAATGTGGTTAATGTATGTTTTATAATATAATAATTTATATCTGCAAAGTAACTAGTAACTAACGTTTTCAAATAATTGTAGTGGAGTAAAAGTACAATATTTGCCTCTGAGATGTAGTGGAGTAGAAGTAAAAGTATAGACTATTGGAAATACTCCAGTAAAGTAAAAGTACAGTACATGAGTAAATGTATTTAGTTACTTTACACCCCTGGCTCGGGGGCGACACCTGTCAGCGGGGAGTGTTGGGCGGGAGGAGTAGCACAAAGCCGCCGGTGGAGCAGCAGTGACAATACAGAAATGTGTGTGTGGAGGAATTAATTGGCATAACGACTAAATTGGGGAGAAAAGGGGGGTAAAAAAATGATTGGCAACACAAAAAAAAACTACAACGCTGCGTTGGTACTGTAGCCTTGCAGTGGTGGAAAAAGTACTCAAATGTTTTACTTAAGTAAAAGTATCAATACTGCAATGTAGAAGTACTCTGTTATAAGTAAACGTCCAGAACTCAAAATTTACTTTAGTAAAAGTACGAAGGTATTGGTATCAAAATGTACTTAAAATACCAAAAGTAAAAGTACTAAAATATTTGAAAATAGACGATCTACAAGCTCACAACGCGTCGCATCGCGACGCGTTGTGAGCTTGTAGATCTGCTATTTTCAAATAGTCTATGTATAAAATAAGGCTAAAGAGGTTAATGTATGTTTTATAATGTAATAATTTATATCTGCAAAGTAACTAGTAACTAATGTTTTCAAATAATTCTAGTGAAGTAAAAGTACAATATTTGCCCCTGAGATGTAGTGGAGTAGAAGTTAGACAATTGTGTAAAGTAAAAGTACCTCAAAATTGTACTTAAGTACAGTACTTGAGTAAATGTACTTGATTACTTTACACCACTATAGCCTTGTGCCTTGTGAAAGATTCAGTAACCAGATGGCCTCATGAATCTTCTGTTCCTCTGAAGCCACAACAACAATATGGCCTCGCAATGTTTCTGACCCTGATTCTCGCTCTAATGTGTAAACGCTACAGCAGAGCGGCAGGCTTTCAAAGACTAATGGAAAAATTGCAAGCTCTGCTGTAATTCTCTCCAAACTAAAAAATAAATGGCATATGTTTATATACTGTACACAGGGTATATGGTAGAAAATGAGGAAAATGTTTTGTGGGGGCCAAAATATGTTTCCGCAGGTCTCATTTTTGGATGTTTTGAAATTGATTAAATGTGTATGCTTGATGAACACATAATGCATATCGTTGCTGTCGGGCAGAAACCTCTTATTCCCATATTTAACCCATTAAGACCTGGAACACATCTGTGTCATTTTTTTATTTGAGCTAAAAAGCATTATTTTACACTTTGGCTATTAAAAAATAGCAGATATACAAGCTCATAGCGTGGCACCGAGTGTCGCGCTACGAGCTTGTAGATCTGCTATTTTTTGAATAGCGAACATTTGTAACTCAAATCTTTGCTTCTGGTGGTCCCTGGAACAACATATTTTGAGATGGGGGTCCGCGGGGGGGTCCAGGGGGTCCCCAGCTAAATTAGTTAATATAGCATCACAATCATTTTTAACCACTGTATTTATATGTTGGCTATTCTAAATAGCCGATCTACAAGCTTGCAGCGCGCCACTTTGTGCTGCGTTGTGATTTGCAATTTGTTTTGGGGGGGCGGGGGGGGATGGAATGGGGGAAAATGTTGAATAATTTTGATTGGATTTTCAGATGGGGTCGGCGGCCAAATACATATCAATTATATTATTATTATTATTATCTCTGTGATAAGAGCTGAGTGTGGGGTCTTATCAGCACACAGTCACAGCAGGGCTGCTGTTTGCAATCATGTCACCTCACCCACTGCTGACTGCTACATGTACCACTCAGGGGTCTTCAACGTTTTTCAGGCCAAGGACCCCTTAGCTGAGAGAGAGAGATGAAGCAGGGACCCCCCCCCCCCCACACACACACACACACACACACACACACACACTACATACTGTATTAAATTGTTTTGTATTTTAAACTTTTTCATTGGCATAACGACAAACAAGCAAAAAAAAAAAAAAAGACGGCTCTTAATGAATAAGTGAGGAGCACTGCATGGGCTTGCTCGCTGCTGTCGCGTTGCGTTGTGTTGCGTTGCGTTGGCGTGACGATGTGGGTCAGAACACACGCTTCGGGGACACGTCATGTCATGCACGTCTCCTGCACTACAACACAGCTGCATATGAGATGCTATTTATAGTCCACACTCTGAATGACACTATGACACTTTTACACACGCTGTGTATATTATGGACCCAACATGATTTATTTTCCAGAGATTATTCTATCCAATACTTACTAATATCGTGTGTGTGTGTGTGTGTGTGTGTGTGTGTGTGTGTGTGTGTGTGTGTGTGTGTGTGTGTGTGTGTGTGTGTGTGTGTGTGTGTGTGTGTGTGTGTGTGTGTGTGTGTGTGTGTGTGTGTGTGTGTGTGTGTGTGTGTGTGTGTGTGTGTGTGTGTGTAATGAGTATCAAAATACCATCCTCAGAACAATTTCATTTCAACAGGAGTGATTGAGATGATTCTTCTTCTATATTCTATAAGATGTTCTATATGTTTTTGCATTCATGCATGCACAGGTTCTACATGATTGTGTGTGTGTGTGTTGCATGCATGTGTGCAGAGAGGTTGTGGTGACGCAGCAGTCCAGTGACAACCTACAGAGACAGTAGTGTCGATGACGTGAGAGGAGCTGGGAGGACAGGCTCGCCTGGGCTGCCTTATCCTTTTAGCAGCGCTAGGATCAATACTGCACACACACACACACACACACACACACACACACACACACACACACACACACGCACACACACACACACACACACACACACACACACACACACACACACACCTACAGCCTCTGCGAGAAAGACAGAGATGCTACCCACTCAATAACAGTACGCTGAGAGACGAGATGAAAGTGGAGGAGAAAGGAACAGCGTAGGCCGGTGGGCGTTGGAGCACGGAGAGAGCCGTGTGAAGCCAGCCACAGCTCCCTGGTGTTTGTGTGTCATCGGATGTGTGTCTACTACGGCGCTTCTCTTTTCTGCCAGTAATGATTTATTTATGCTCGGTCGTACGACAGCGGTGCGTGCCGGTACCATCGTGAGACGACATATGAATAGGGTTATTTATGCTCGACATATGAATAGGGTTATTTATGCTCGACATATGAATAGACATATGAATAGGTCTTGAAGTAGCGCGAGCGTGCATGGTTTACTCTGAGCAGGATGTGAAATGACCGTTAGGTGACTGTTCTCATCCTCCATACCTCGTCACTCTCCTTCCTTCCTCTTGTCTTTTTTTTTTCATTCTCTCTCCCTGCCATCATCATCATCGTTGCTTTTGGGGCAAAAACCTCTTATCTCCATATTCTAACTTTTATATAGGGGCCCTATGTGTGGCGCTGTAGTTAATACTGTATAGTTAATACTGCTGTAGTTAATACTGTAGTTAATACTACAGTGCCACACAAAGGCATCAAAAGTAGCAGATCTAAAAGCTTGTTTTGAGCTTGTAGATCTGCTACTTTTTCTATTTTTGAATTTGAATCCTGAAAAGTAACTGTATCGGAAATATGAGGTTTCCACATGACAGAGACAACATCCACATTCAATTTAATTGAGTTGAAAAATATGCCCCTGCTCTAATGGAATGGACTGTGGTCGCTGATTGATGCTGTTGCTTATATGTTGCTATACTCAGATTTATCTCTGTTGTGTGTCTCAAGCAACACCTCATCACACCTAGCAACCTGCTGTAGTAACATCTTATCACACCTAGCAACCTGCTGTAGTAACATCTTATCACACCTAGCAACCTGCTGTAGTAACATCTTATCACACCTTGCAACCTGCTGTAGTAACATCTTATCATCACACCTAGCAACCTGCTGTAGTAACATCTTATCATCACACCTAGCAACCTGCTTTAGTAACATCTTATCACACCTAGCAACCTGCTGTAGTAACATCTTATCATCACACCTAGCAACCTGCTTTAGTAACGTCTTATCACACCTAGCAACCTGCTGTAGTAACATCTGATCACACCTAGCAACCTGCTGTGGTAACATCTTATCACACCTAGCAAATTGCTGTAGTAACATCTTATCACACCTAGCAACCTGATTTAGTAACATCTTATCACACCTAGCAACCTGCTGTAGTAACATCTTATCACACCTAGAAACCTGTTGTAGTAACATCTTATCCACTTAAACACCAGCATCATTATTGTGGGGAAAGCTTTCGCAGATAACGCAATGGCACTATTTTCAGCTTAAGCTTTCTCCACAATGACATAAAACAGAGAAGACACTAGTATAGAGCCCTGAGGGACTCCGGTCAACCATATAGGGTTTAAGACTTAAAGCCTATATGGTTGACCGGAGTCCGCAACAAAAGCAACAAAGCATTAATCATGCTTAACCACTTAAACTTCAAGTGGTTAAGCCTGATTAATGCTTTGTTGTACGACTGTGTCATGCGCCGGAAATAGCAGATCTACAAGCTCACAACACCAGTGTTTATAGTATAGTTGGTTGATTAATTTTGATGCAGTGCTGGTCTTTTTTTTTTCTTTCAGTTTTTTTGTTTAGTTATTAAATGGGTCCTTAAATTGTCACTTCATTTTCATGAAGTGTCGGGACCCCGACAATCATGTCGGGACTACGACCCACATGTTGAGAACCACTGCTCTAGGCAATTGACAAAGAGTGCCACAGCCAAAATTCATTGTAAAAAAAAGTGCTTAGGAGCCGAGATACAGCCTTTTTCAGTAAGAAGTTAAACAAAGAGTGAATGGAGCAGCAAATCTTCAAATCATCATATCTTGGGTTCTGAACATGTTTATTTTTTTTAACGTTTTAGACGTCCAGTGGCACTCGGGGCTTATATCAACGGACGTTTTAGACGTCCAGTGGCACTGAATATTAAAGAATTAGCACTAGACAGGTGGAGATGTGAAGTATAGTGGTGAGAGGAAATTGTACACATACTGTAAGCGAGGATGAGACAGATGAGATACTAGACGTGGCCATGAAATATATTTTGATGGGAGGTTGAACATGAAGAAGATTATTGACTCTTGATTCCCGAGAAGAGAGGGCAGCTTAAAGGAGCACTTCACTGCACCCATTTTCAACCTTATCTTCATGTAATTGGTACTCACTAATGTTCATTATAAGATGCCTTGTTTCTGTCTAAACTCACTCCGTATCTCAGAGGAGGGCTCTGTGGACAGTTCAGAAACCTGCCTACCAGTGACATCATCGAAATGGAAGCCATTGTTTATTGCATCAATAAAGACAAACAAAAAGGTTTAAATCTTTGTGTGAAATTACCAAACCTGCTTACTGATGATGTCACTGGTTGACAGAAATGGTGCCATCTTATAATGAGCATTAGTGAGGACCTGTTATATGAAGACAAATGGGTGAAGTGCTCCTTTAACTGCTTAAGCCCTATTATTTAGACTTCGTCGTACGACGGTGTCGCATGAAAAAAGAAGATCTACAAGCTCTCAACGGGTCACATCGCCATGCACATTGTGAGCTTGTAGATCTGCCGTTGCCACTATCTCATCACCAAAAATAATGGCACGGCCAAAACAGGGAGGCCAGGGTTGAAAGCGGTCGAGTCTTTGTTACATCCGGTCCCTTCCTGTAGAAAGTGAGGTTTTTATGTTAACTTCACTAGTTATTGTAGTTACAATCCGGAAACCCATTCGGCAAAACAATTAAGGATTCTTTTTATTTTATTTATTTTTACCTCTGGGGGCACCACCTCCTTTTTTGTGTTGAAACAGGAACACGGTTTGGCTCCTCCCCTTTCCCAGTCCACTTCCTCCCGGGTGCTTCTGTGTTTATTCCTACTAACAATACTACAAAACCGGGACAGCATCTGTGTAATTTTTTGCGTTGGTTATTCAAAAATAGCAGTTATACAAGCTCACAGCGCGTCACTTCGTGCCGCGCTGCGAGCTTATACATCTGCTATTTTTGAAACATTTTGATAGAGCTTGAAAGTGTGAGAAATACTGATTCATGAGGTATTTGTGGAATCGGCCTCAGTTCTTAATGGGTTATGGCAGTGATGGTGCTGACGAGATTGTGCTGTTAGCAGAATCTGTCTTGAGAGATTATTGTAGTTATTGTACGGCCTCCAAACCAAACAGTGGGCTGTGTGGGACCAATTGACAACTAATATCACCGGCGCTACAGCCTACAGCAGTTACGACAGGCGGTCGACTGGTGTAATAGGCTCTATGAACAGCAGTGTTGATTTTGACAGAGAATGTTGATATAGTTTTAGTCAGTCTTTTGAAAAACATTCCATTTAGTTTTAGTCATATTTTAGTCATCTGAAATGTTTTAGTTTTTGTCTAGTTTCGTCGACTAAATATCATAAGATTATAGTCGACTAAATCTACAGTTGATTTAGTCGACTAAAATGTATTTTGGCGGTGCCTTGATGGTGTCGTAATGGCTGATTTTACACTTGGTTGCATGCTGAAAATAGCAGATCTACAAGCTCACAACGCTTCGCAGCGCGACGCGTTGTTAGCTTGTAGATCTACTATTTTCAGAGCGCAACACCCGAGCGCAACCAAACATAACATGACTTGTCTTTTAGTTCTACTGGATCTCTTCTCCACTAGTCCCTCACTAACATTTTAGTCTAGTTTTTATTTGTTGACGAAATTGTCAATATATTTAGTCTTAGTTTTACTCATCATAGTTTTTATTTCGTTTTCGTCAGTGAGAAAAGGTAGTTGCCGAACATTTTTCGTCATAGTTTTAGTCGACGAAATCAACACTGATGCACAGCACAGCAGCCATATTGGAAAGAAAATTGGGCCTCTTCCTTACTTCCTTCACAGGTCTTACCACTGATACTAATGAAGGCTCTGTTCCATTCTGGTCAAACAGAGTCAGGGTGTTGATTTTGTGCATTTTGGCTCACTGGAAACAGTCTGCTACACCAGTGGGTCTCAAAGTGTGGTCCAAGGACCCTCATGGTTCTTTGAGGGGGTTCCGAATGGTTCCTTCGGTTATTTCTGAGAGTGTACAAATGGAACCAAATGGACCCCGACCCGTAAGGGTCCATGGCATTTGTTTCCATTTGTACACTCTCAGAAATGGGTGAAGACTGAAGACACATTTGTCTTGAGATTACATAGTCTTGTCTTCTGGCATAATACTTGACCTACAACTCTTCCTTACAAAGATGACTTTCTGCTGGCTCACTGGCATTTCAGCAGCACTGCACTGAGTCTAGGCCACATTCATGTGTTGAAAGAATGAAGCCATTGATGAGTTAGTGGTGAGTGCCAGGCATTGTTTCATTTGTCTTCAGCTAGGCCTGTCACAATCATTACATAATTGCCTAATCGCAATTATTTGAGATTTGCTACTTTTGATGCTTTTGTGTGACGCTGTTAGTATGATCAAGTAGGGCATTCATTTACGCTGAAACCCCCCCCTAAAAGTTAGAATATGGAGATGTGAGGTTTCTGCCCGACTTATTCGGATTAACCGCTGAAGCTTTATTTTATATTTACTCGTACAACAAGTGTCATGCGAAAATAGCAACAACACGATGCATTGTGAGCATCGCGTTCTGAGCTTGTAGATAGGCTATTTCTGATTGGGGGGGGGGAACTAGCTTCAGTACACGTGTGTGTGTGTGTGTCTGTGTGTGCGTGCGTGCGTGCGTGTCTGCGTGCGTGCGTGTGTGGTTACGTTATTGATGCAAAGTTATTTAAACTTTTTTTTCTACCTCAAAGTAGGAAACATGCCCTCCAGTTACAGTAAATAAAGCATTCTAGCTTCTGGGAACTAATTGATCGAGCTGCCAGGTATACTGAACAAGCCAAGCAAGAGAATATCTTGTCTCACAGTTTCACGTTGAGCATTAGGTTTGAACGTTAATGTACCGTCGTGCACTTTGACTACACTTATATCTCTACATCAGTTAAAAGCTCATGCTAATTCCCAGGCAGTTCTGCAGTTGACCTTGTAGGGCATGCTGGACCTCACAGCCGTTTGCTAAGAAATGCTCTGCTCATCCTGACAGCCTTGCTGAAGCGGTTTATTCTAAACCAGGGGTCTTCAAAATGTTTCAGACCAAGGACCCCTTAGCTGAGAGAGAGATGAAGCAGGGACCCCCCACTACATAAAATTGCGTTTCAGATTAAACCTTTTCATAGATTTCATAGATAGCTTCATAGACTTGTTTGACAGCACTATCATCACTGTTGTGGACAATAATGTTTGTTTGCACATGATCTTTTCTGTTGGATTCATGTTAACCCATTAAGACCTGAGGCCGATTCTACAGAATGTCTTCTAAATCCTAACAGTTTTTTATTTTTTTAAACGTATGTTTCTATATCAGTGGTTCTCAAACTTTTTCATGTCAAGGACCCCCATAATTATTTGTATTTGGCCGCGGACGCCGATCTCAAATTATTTTGTTCCAGGGACCCCCCAGAGGCAAAGATTTGAGTTACAAATGTTCGCTTTAAAAGAATATATATTCAAAGATTTGCACACATTTTCACGATTTCTCAAAAATAGCAGATCTACAAGCTCATAGCGTGGCACTCGGTGCCGCGCTATGAGCTTGTATATCTGCTATTTTTGAATAGCCAAAGTGTAAAATAATGCTTTAAGCTCAAATCAAAAACTTGACCGTTGGCTCTGATTGATTGATTAAGAATACTTTATTTAGAAGTTTGCAGAGAAAAAAGCACAAGGAAGTACAGTTCAAAATACAAGGTCAACTAAATAGGATTGAAAAGCCCAACAAAAAGCCTACTGGCTTGTTTCAATTGGGGTCCTCACGCACTCAATTCATGGAGACACTAAATGACAGACAAGATATACACTACCATGCAGAACATCATATAAACATTTTAAAGGTAAGAAAAACAAACAATATGTACAGTAAACAGTTCGAGGGGGGGGGGGGGGGGCTAGGTTATGACTTTGACAGGGTCCAGTTTCGAATTGCTTTCTTTTAGGGCAGTTTTGAAAGTGAGTAGGGTTTTACACCCCTTCACTACTTTTGGTAGGGCATTCCACATTTTTTGTTGCATAGCAGGAGAATGAATTCAACCCCTTGTTTGTGCCAAATCTGGGTTGGACGTGATCAGTGGAGCTTACCTCTGGTGTAGTGATTGTGGACTTCATTTACGTTTTTGAAATACTTGGACAGGTACATGGGTATCTTAATGTTGTGGTGTATCTTGTAGACCAGGCCCATTGCAAGTCGCTGTACTCTGTCAGCAGCCATCCGACCCTAGCAAAATGAGCAGGGGTTAGATGAGTTGTGGGTTTAAGGCCAAGAAGTAGCCTTACCAGTTTTCTGTACTTGGTCGGCTCCTTTTCCCCCTCTACACCAAATCTCCAAGCCACAGACAGCGTATTAGGTATTAGGGACAAGGGGCTAGCATCCGGCTTGTAAATTGAGGCTGTATAGGTTCAGTTCAGTTCATATGAATGGCATGTAGTAGTCTCGCTGTTTCACCCCTGCTGCTTGCAGAAGCAATTAGGCTCTATTCAAGAGGATGGGTTTTTGGCCGATCTTTACACTGGATTTTATTACCTTAATAAACATTGTCATAAATACTATATGCTTCCAGTCGCTAGTTTAAAGTCTTCTTTCAATCACCATGATATACGTTTTGGTAAATTATGGTCCCATTTATTTTAAAATTAATGATAAAGTAAGGTATGTTTCTAGGGTTTCTACTGGTTCTACCGAGTGAAGACCTGCCCTCGCTGCGGTTTCAGCCAATAGCATTCATTTCCGTTTGCATTTCGGACCGGATATCAACCGGATATAGAAAGATGGCGGCTTTGAAATCGCTGCAAAGTAGGCTTCATTTACGGTCTGTAGAAACCAATGGCGTGGCGCAGTCCATATTTTTTTTTACGGTCTATGATTAGGGACTCTACTAGGGTTCATGTGGTTAAAACGCCCCATGGGTCTGTGGGATGCAAGCCATATTCAACCATATCAACCTCACCTCTCGTTTTACTACCTGTGTGTGTGTGTGTGTGTGTGTGTGTGTGTGTGTGTGTGTGTGTGTGTGTGTGTGTGTGTGTGTGTGTGTGTGTGTGTGTGTGTGTGTGTGTGTGTGTGTGTGTGTGTGTGTGTGTGTGTGTGTGTGTGTGTGTGTGTGTGTGACTACACAGTTACAGTACTGTTTCACCACTAGTTGTCCATGGCATAATTATGTTTATAAATATAAAAGATAGGATGGCACCATTTCTGTCTTAACCACTCTAGTGTCTCAGTAGACAATGTCCAAAACTGTTACTTTCCAGTATTCAAATTCAAAAGTAGCAGATATACTTGTAAGCTCTGCTATTTTTGATACATCTGTGTGACGCTGTAGTATGATCTAGTAAGGCGTTAATTTGCGAAAATACACAACACGTTAGAATATGGAGATAAGAGGTTTCTGCCCGACAGCAACGATACATACTGTAGTTGTGGGGTGCATAGGCCTTGAGGATTGTTTGAAATAACGCTAGCGATCCCAAAGCTCAAAAACTGTTTGAGAAGCGGTGCTTTACACAATCAGAGGGATTAGTGTTAATGAGGCAGCTAGCGTTGGTTGGGTGTGGGCTCTAGGAGCACAGAGGTCCAGAATTAGAGCTCTATCTGTGTGCTGTGCTGTGGGACGACTGGCCTGGAATAACAAGTCCATTCCCCCGCTCAGCACACACACACACAGAGGCCCTGTTCCACCCAAAAGAACTTTGGTTCTAGAACTGGTTTCCGTTCTAGATTCTTGGAACCTTTTATTGCTTTCATGGAACCGGCCACAAACCAACCAGTTTTAAGCAGAACCATTGTGATTGGGGGCGGCATAGCTGAATGGTTAGAGAGCCCGCCTGCATAGGATAGCCTTTTTCGCTTGCTTTTGCCATTGTTTATATCACTTCAACATCTTCCAACCTGTAGAATAGTGACACGCCCACTTTGGTTCCCAGTTCAGGGCTAGAAAAAACAAGTATTCTTTTTTGGTTCCAGTTACGAACCAACTTTTAGGGTTCTGAGCAAATTCATTGTCAGTGGAAACACTCTGAACTGGTGCAAAATTAGCCATTAGCCATAGGATTTTGTGCTGTTGCAGTTTTTGTTTACAACATAAATGTAATTTGTATTTATTATGCTCCTACGTTCTATGCCAAAAACACAATGGAATACATGTCTGTTTGTATGACAGGTAATTGTCAAGTAAAACGATGGTGACGGCTCTAGTTGTTAGGGAATATGGAGACTGGCGTATAGAATCTTGACGCTCGGTAACTAAACACAGTGCATGCTGAAAGTTCGCTTCTCATCATCAGGTGTGTCTGTAGCTTTAGGCTCTGCTGCTTCTCTGAACAAGAAGCAGAGGCTACAACTGAACACTTCAAAGTCACAGAGAAACAACAGCACACACACACACACACACACACACACACACACACACACACACACACACACACACACACACACACACACACACACACACACACACACACACACACACACACACACACTCATCACCATATTAACATACACAGATGTGCTGTTAGAAATAGTCACATGCCATGTAGGCAAGGGTAGCTTTGTGTGAATTATTTTGAAACAATAAACAAGCAATTCTTTTTCAGGATTTTGTCCCTTGGTGTAAAGCCTTCGGAGGACAAATCGCAGCATTCTTTCAAAAATAATATGTAAATAGTGTACAAAAAGCAGCAGTTTTGTGTTTAAAGGAGAATTCCGGACAAATTAAGTGTTATCTTTCACTTTTATACTCGCAACACGAGTTGCCAGGTTCTGGAAAGAAACAAGCATCCAGTGTTAAATCGTTCGCCATTAACGGCAGGCTCGCAGGAATTTTCAGCGCATGTTTGACTATCATGAGACTCTACAATGAATCGTAGTAGAGAAAAAAATAACATTGCATCGGTTATAATAGACGAACTTCACTAACCCACGCGCTCCCATTATGACAACGGAGGGGGTTTAAAAACAGGGGAATATATGGAAAAAAGAACGCCACTTTTTACGTCGCTAGGTGAGTAACGAGACATGAAAGATAACACTTAATTTGTCCGGAATTCTCCTTTAACCCATTAAGACCTGAAGCCGATTCTACAAAATATCTTCTGAATCCCAACAGTATTCTGAAAAACGTTTCTATATCAGTGGTGCTCAAACTTTTTCATGTCAAGGACCCCCAAAATTATATGTATTTGGCCGCCGACCCCCATCTCAAAATATTTTGTTCCAGGGACCCCCAGAAGCAAAGATTTGAGTTAAAAATGTTCGCTTTAATTTTTTTCCCCAAAAATAGCAGATATACAAGCGCATCGCGCTATGAGCTTTATTTTTGAATAGCCAAAGTGTAAAATAATGATTTTTAGCTCAAATGAAAAAGTGACACAGATGCGTTCCAGGTCTTAATGGGTTAAAAGTAGTTGCTCCGTTCATCACTGTTGCCATGTCTGCTTATTATAAGCTACTTTGGGCTGGTCTTCCCTTTGAAGTCGCTTGAAAATATCGGTACGGGTTGTGTTTTTTTTTTTGGGCTTGTTTCTAAAGTGTAGTTGCTTATTTGGGCTTGTTTCCTAATGTTGTTTAAACCAGTGGTTCTTAAACATTTTCATGTCAAGGACCCACAAATGTATTTGACCGCGGACCCCCATTTGGACACAGTTCTCTATATACATGCTGAAAACAAACAACTAGCAGCAGATAAACTAACTGCAGCCATGGTCCATGTATCTGATTGGTTGAGGAACTCATGTTTACACCTGAATACAAACAAAACTGTTTGTATGTTTTTTTCACGCAACTCCACAGACAATGTTTATCCTGACATGATCGTCAATGGAAACATTATTAAGGTAGTATCTGAATTTAAATATCTTGGAATCACACTAGACTCAAACTTGACATTTAGAAAACATAAAAAAAATGTAGCCAACACAATCAAATTCAATCTGTCTAACTTCAGGCACATAAGACCATATCTAACAACAGATGCAGCCAAACTCTTCATGCATGCTATGATTTTCTCACACATCACATACTGCTTCACAACCTGGTCACAGACAAATCTAACAGCTCTCAAACCCATATAATCACTTTACAAACAGACATTAAAAACACTTGATCAAAAACCCAACCGTTACCACCATTGCCGTATAGTTCAAAAGTATAATTTATTTAATTTTGATAGCTTTGAACATTTTTAAGATTTTAAATGGGCTTGCACCTCCACCACTAAAACAGTTCATAGAGCGAAGAGAAAGTGGTGACAGAACAACAAGGGCAACTACCAGAGGAGACTGTGAGGTACCATTCAGACAGAGTGTGTTTGGTAAAACAGTCTTCTCTGTTTGAGCCTCCCATCACTGGAACAGTCTTCCTACCGAAGTAAGAGAGACCACCAACTATCTAACTTTCAAATTCAACCTTAAAAGATGGCTTAAAGCTAACCAAATTTGTAATCATGAGTACATTTCGGCTCCATTAATCACTGTGTCTTCTCATATTTTACTGTATCTGTTTTGTCTTCTGTATTATGTCTACTTGTTTTGTATTGTTGACTATGTCTCTTTTTGTATGGATAACTATACCACTTTTTAACTGCTCAGGGACTACAGATGAAAATTAGCCAACTCTGGCTAACTCTGGCTCATTTACATGGACGTGAATAACTGACATGTTGATCAATGTGCATTGTCCCTGTTAAATTGTTAAATAAATAAATACATTTGAAAATATTTTGTGCCAGGGACAAGATTTGCGTTGTTAAAATGTTAAGAAAATAGCAGATCTACAAGCTCACAACGCGTCATAACGCATCAAATAGTCCGGTAAAACTGTGTGGGATCATGTGGCCTAGTCATGTGAGCTTGTTTTTGTAGACCTGGTTGCTTATTTCTCTTGCAAAATCTGGCAACACTCACTACCATTCATATGTACAGTAAGTAGTTCTACGTCTTGAGGTCAACTCAACAGATAGTAGTGATTAGTAGTCCTTAAAGATGGTTGTATTCCATTGTGTATTCCATGGGATGTATTCACTCATCTCTGTTTTCAAAGACTGAATCCATACAGGGACATAAGCTGTATTATATCCCTCAGACAGAGATTGTCATGCTTACAGGAATGCAGGTCTTTGTTATGGTCACTGAAACATTTATAGAGGAGCAGTAACATGATATGTGTCTGGCCTACATTGATTCACACTGTGTGTACGTACCTTATTACACTAAACACTATGGTTACCGCCACATGAGCGCACAAGGCGGACACACTGGTGCAAGAAGTAGTCCCATTTTTAAGTATTATACCACGACTATAGAAATACTGTTACATGTAAACAGTCCTGCTTGCAACATTTTACTTAAAAGGATAGTTCACCCAAAACATTACTTATTTTCTATCAATTACTCACCCCATGAAAGCCTTGAATTTGATGACTGGTGGAAAGATGCTAATGTTTCCGGTAGGAGACTCAATGTTGACACTTTGTGTCTCCTACCGGAGCCGCCACCGGTCATCAAATTATTGGCTTAGGAATGCGATAAAAAAAAAAAAATCCATGAATTCAGTGAGTAAGCGATAGAAAAAACATCATTTTGGGGGTGAACTATGGGATCCCTTTAAAGCAGCACTATGTAACTTTCCTCATCTATCCTGGATTTGAACCCGGTTCCTTGCGCAAGTGCTGAATTAGTTTTTACCATTGAGCTAATAGAGCATGCCTGCTTGCTCATACATTGAATCTTGACCTTCAGGTCAAATTTCGTGTCAGATCCTGTGTCTAGGTGAGGCATGACCTTTGACACGATCTACATGTCTCAATAGAAGAGCAGGGAGACAAAATACAACCACCCTGATTGTATAAGTTATATTGTATTAGTCATACTCTATCATACAGATTGGACAAAATTACATTTTATTCATTAACAAAACGTTACAATTGTGCCGCTTTAATATGTGTGTTGTATTAATAATCTAAATCTACATAGTAACTAAAGCTGTCAAATATTTGTTGTGCAGTAAAAAGTGCAATATTTGCCTCTGAGATAAAAGTATTGGGGAAATACTTCAGGAAAATAAAACAACCTCACAATTGAGACAAGAGTCTCAGAAGGAGGGCTGTGGACAGTTCAGAAACCGGCCTACAGTACCAGTGACATCATTGATTGGGAATTCAAGCTAATAGAAACTGCAGGATTTCTATTCCTGGAAAGTTAGCATGCTATAATGGAAGTCATTGTTCTCACGTTAATAAAAATCTAAATACAAAAGTTTAAGAAAAAAGGATTAGTGAGGACCAATTATATGAAGATGGGTTGAAAATGCGTGAAGTCGTCCTTTAAGTGTGGTACAATTATAGATTCTACATTCAAGATTGTTTTTGTTTTTCATTGATTTATTGACTGATTGATTACTTTTTAACATGCTTATTAGCAGTGCAGGTAGTACAGTCAAAGGTTTTGCTAAATGCTAGAGGCTATGCTAATGCTTTTGACTAAATCCATCAGTATATAATACGGATAATAGTAATACAATATAATCAGAATGGCTCCGCTGTCAGGCCGCAGTGTGTCTACGTAGGTGGTGCACCTCCTACTGGCTCCGCTGTCACGCCACAGTGTGTCTAAATTACAGTAGGTGGTGCACCTCTTTCCTCTCCTGGCTTTGCCCTGGGTTGGCTCCCACAGCGTCCATTTGCTCGCCGCCGGTTCCAGGTGCCTGAGGCAGTGCCCTGCCAGCCTCATCCTTCTCTCTCTGACCTTTACTGTGACCCGCGAGATGCCCCCTGTAGAGGACCACATTTCTGATGTGGAGAGCTGTGTGTGTGATGTGAACCCTGTACATTGTATATTGGTAGAGCTCCGCCCCCAAATAATGTCAGTTTTCAATATCAGTTTTATCCAAATATGGAGCTCCACCTGGCCTCCATATTTGGATCCAGCTCAGTCGGTGGAGTTTGATTGATTTGATTGAATACTTAATTAGTCAGAAATGTAAACGGCACGTGGTCATGCATTAAGGCTAAAAGGATAACACACAACAGTCCTGGGGACAACAAGGTCATGTGTTTAATCCCGGGCACCACCAACTAAAGAGTAGCACGGCTTGGTTATGTTGTGCGGTAAGTACTGGTAGCTGATGGTAGGTGTTGTTGTATGCACTGGTAGCTGATGGTAGGTGTTGTTGTATGCACTAGGAGCTGATGGTAGGTGTTGTTGTATGCACTGGGAGCTGATGGTAGGTGTTGTTGTATGCACTAGGAGCTGATGGTAGGTGTTGTTGTATGCACTGGGAGCTGATGGTAGGTGTTGTTGTATGCACTAGGAGCTGATGGTAGGTGTTGTTGTATGCACTGGGAGCTGATGGTAGGTGTTGTTGTATGCACTAGGAGCTGATGGTAGGTGTTGTTGTATGCACTGGGAGCTGATGGTAGGTGTTGTTGTGTGCACTGGGAGCTGATGGTAGATGTTGTTGTATGCACTAGGAGCTGATGGTAGGTGTTGTTGTATGCACTGGGAGCTGATGGTGGGTGTTGTTGTATGCACTGGGAGCTGATGGTAGATGTTGTTGTATGCACTGGGAGCTGATGGTAGATGTTGTTGTATGCACTGGGAGCTGATGGTAGGTGGTGTTGTATGCACTGGGAGCTGATGATAGGTGTTGTTGTATGCACTGGGAGCTGATGGTAGGTGGTGTTGTATGCACTGGGAGCTGATGGTAGGTGGTGTTGTATGCACTGGGAGCTGATGGTAGGTGGTGTTGTATGCACTGGGAGCTGATGGTAGGTGGTGTTGTATGCACTGGGAGCTGATGGTAGGTGGTGTTGTATGCACTGGGAGCTGATGGTAGGTGGTGTTGTATGCACTGGGAGCAGGGTTGCCAGATCTGCTTATTATAATTTCCCTGCAAGATTTTATTTGAAAATAGCCGATCTACAATCTCACAACACGTCACGATGCGACGCGTTGTGAGCTTGTAGATCTGCTATTTTCAAATAGCTGATGCATATGTTAAAGTGCTCATGTGGCCCATAGTCGCTTCTTTTGGGCTGGTTTTCTTAGACCTGGTTGCTTGTTTCTCTCACAGAATCTGGCAACACTGACTGGGAGCTGATGGTAGGTGGTGTTGTATGCACTGGGAGCTGATGGTAGGTGTGGCGCTCCACCTCAGCATTCCATCTCCCAGGGGTCTAGCGCACTGAAACGGGGATAGACTCCCACATTCTCGGCTGATACCGACAATAAGACTCCGAACTACGTACTTACTTACTTACTTATATGGCCACTACTGTGCATTGTAGATTAGTACCCTACAGTGTCACAAAACGGTAGCACAAATAGCCGATCTACAAGCTCACAACGCTTGTACATCGGCTATTTTTGTTATTTAGGAAATAGAAATATTTGTGAAAGTGAAAATTGTTCACTTTTCAACTTGTCTTCATACAATTCGTCCTCACTAATGCTCATTATAATATGGTACCATTTATGTACACCCCGCCAGTGTGTGGACGGCACTCGCGTGTGTGTGTCTAAACGCGTGTGATGTCATGTTATGTGTGTGTGTTGCTGTTGCACCCGGTCACAGATGGGTTACAACTCCCATCAGCCATCTGGTAGGTGTGGAAACTCTTCTCGTGTGTGTGTGTGTGTTGTGAAAGACAGACTCAAACAATGGCGTCCCGTCAGCATTGTCTGCTGGAGGGGGGGAGGCAGCACCCCTCTGTCACAATGCATCTCTGTCGTGTGGAAACCTCACATGTCCAAAAAATACTTTTCAGGATTCAAATTCAAAAAGCAGCAAAAAGATCTTGTAGCTTGTAGATCTTTTATTTTTGCTACTTTTTGTGTGTGACACTGTAGGTGTGATGAAGTGTAGGGCATGGGTCTTCAACAGGGGGTCCTCAGAGTTACTACAGGCAGGGGGTCCTCAGAGTTACTATATATGTTTGTGATAGGAACTTTTTTGTTGTTTTTACATTAACCAATGCTGAACCCTAGCATCACTATTCTGGGGTGAACATTCTCCCGAAAATAGCAGATCTACAAATCGTCTATTTTTTGGTGAAGAGATTTGATGTAGAAGGAAAAAGAGCACAGAGCCCAAGTTCAAGTTTAGGTATCGAGGGTTTTAAGTGGTTAGTAGATCTGCAAACAATTAATATTTTAACATTTGGTACTTTAGTTACATTCTGATTCTGTCGGGTGGAAACCTCATATGTCCCAAACTGTTACTTTTCAGGATTAAAATTCAAAAGCATCAAAAGTAGCAGATCTACAAGCTCGAAACGTTTCGAGCTTGTAGATCTGCTACTTTTGATGCTTTTGTGTGAACAGAGTATTTCTATATTGCGGTATTGCTACTTTTACTTAAGTAAAAAGTCTTAAGTACTTCTTTTGTCCCTGCTACAAAGCAACACACCGCCACAGTCCGCTAATCATTAACTCCAATGGGGGATCAGTGTGGAGTCGTTAACCTAGCAATTAACATTTTTTGACACTAGTCCACCTTTTGAGAGAAGACTTGTGTGTGTGTGTGTGTGTGTGTGTGTGTGTGCGTGTGTGCGTGTGCGCGTGCATGCGCGCTGCTTTTGCTGTGCCAGACACTGATGTCACAGCCTTTTTTAAATTTCCTGTTTGCTGACATCAGCCACCGTTCATTCATCACACCTCCAGTTAGCACTGGAAAGTGCATCTACTAAAGTCCTTTGAGGTACTAGTTGCAAGTTACTTTGTATAGATTGTAAGGTTTTGTCAATTTTTGAAAACTTTTCTCAAAAGAAATAAAGCAGCACGCCGTTCAGATCCCCCTTGTCGTCTGTCTTGGATGCCGTTTCCTTTGACTGGTCAAAGGAAACGTGCGTTGCAAGCTCACAACGATTGGGTGATCTTCCATTTTTGACGAAGAGATTAAGTGCAGAGAGAAGGTAAAAGAAGGGGGCCTAGTATAGACCCCTGCGGGACCCCAGTGAACATAGGGTTTAACCACATGAACCCCAGCATCCATATTCTGGGGGGAACATTAGCCCAAAAAAATAGCAGATCGGCTATTTTTGGCAAAGAGATTAGTGTAGATTGAAAAGAATGTACAGGTGCAGTGTCCATGTGTCAGTCAAACTACTTCAAAAGAGTGAGAAACACCCACGGTCACAACACCAGAGGGAGCTCCACTGATCTCATTCCCCCCAGATTCGGCACAAACATGGGGATGAATTAATTCTGCTATTATGCCACCAAAATGTGGAACGCCCTACCAACAGCCATGAAAATGTGTGACTCCCTCTACCCTCCTTCAAAACAATTTGCAACTGGACCTGGACAAGTCTTCTAGCTTGCCAAAAGAAATGACCCCCCACTGTTTTTTCTGTACATATACTTTTGCTGCTCCTATTATTGATGTATTGTATAGTATTGTTTGTCTTTATATGTCTTGATGAATTGAATATAGGACCACAACGCAAACAAGTGTATTCAACCTATCAAAAAAACAGGTCTACTTCACTAGGTCTAGAGGGTTTAACCCTTTAAGACCGGGAACGCAAGCTATTCAAAAATAACAGATACAGTATACAAGCTCTTAGCACGGCACCGAGTGCCGCGCTAAGAGCTTGTAGATCTGCTATTTGTTGGGGAAAATTGTGAACATTTTAGTTTTAAAGCGAACATTTTTAACTCCGTTCTGTGCTTCTGGGGGTCCCTGGAACAACATATTTTGAGATGGGGGTCAGCGGCCAAATACATATAATTTTGGGGGTCCTTGACATGGAAAAGTTGGAGCACCACTCATATAGCAACATACTTTAGAAAGGATTCTTAGATTTCTAGATATGTATTTGGCCGCGGACCACCATCTCAAAATATTTTGTTCCAGGGACCCCCAGGAAGCAAAGATCTGAGTTAAAAATGTTTGCTTTAAAATAATATATATTCAAAGATTTGCACACATTTTCACGATTTAAAAAAAAATAGCAGATCTACAAGCTCGTAGCGCGGCACTCGGTGCCGCACTATGAGCTTGTAGATCTGCTATTTTTGAATAGCCAAAGTGTAAAATAATGCTTTTTAGCTCTAATCAAAAAGTGACACAGATGCGTTCCCGGTATTAAAGGGTTAAGTGGTTGAAGTGGTTAAGATTTCACAGCGTAATGTGATAGATATGACATTAGCCTTGGAGTGGCTTACAGTATGTGACAGACTCTGCTTTCCTTGTTTCTAGTGCCAGCTGATAAACCAACCACCGCTATCCATTACGCCAATTACAGTGACTGCTATCGAAAGTATTAGTCGTTCTACCAGCCTCACAGCTCCGTCTGTGAGCTTGTAGATCGTCTGTAGCCGCGGCGACACCATCCATCGTAAGACGGACGCATGATTCATGCATTATTAGGACGTTCGCGGAGGAAGATTGCAAGATCGTCGGAAATTACCCTATAACTTATCTAACCAATTTTTTCTTCTTTGGTTTTGTGTGCAGGTACGACCCGGGCTCCGCGAGACGCAGAGGTTCCAGGAGTGGATTACAACTTCCTGTCTGTGGAGGACTTTCTAGAGCTTGAGGAGAGAGGAACGCTGCTGGAGATAGGAACTTATGAAGGTGAGTCATCGTCAATTCACCATTTATAGTAGGCATTTAGCAGACGCTCTTAATCCAGAGCGATTTACAGTAAGGTAAACACGAGGTAATACATCAAATGCATAGAAATAGTCATCTAGGATCATAGGTAAACACACCTTTAACATATTGAGTGCCAGGGTTCTTTTTAAACAGGGTACAGTCAGTGCCTGGATTTAAAAAAAAAAATTAACCTTTTTCAAGTAGTCACAAAATATTTTCAGTGATCACCGTCCTCACGGTGATCCCCTCATTACACACATAGAGGTCTCGTACAATCGGGGGGAAAAAATTAAAAACATTCGGTAATCCGTTCCATAGTTGCAGCCAGTTGAAAATAGTCAAAAATAGTCAAAAATACATAGTAAGCCTCGTTTGGATTATGAAAAACGGTCCGGACCGTTTTTGGCACTCAATGTGTTAACAGATTGACTTTAACAGTAGAACTAGTTGGCTATTAGTTGCACAAGGATTAATCCATTAAGACCGGGAAAGCATCTGTGTCATTTTAAGATTTCTTTGGCTATTCAAAAATAGCAGATATACAAGCTCATCAGGGACGCAGGGAGCATTGGGGAACCAAGGGGGACACGTGCACAGCGTGCATGCGTGCGTGCCCCGAGTTGTTTTTGCGTTTTTTTCCCTTTTTATTTTTGGTTTTTCTTACTTTAATTCGGTACAAAAAAATGTACTTCTTGAAGTGTAGATGTGTGGCAAAATGGAAACGTCTCTCAGTTTTAAGATTAAAGGGTATTCAAACTATAGTGCTCAAACTAGCAATAGAATACATGTTCAATCTTCATAGATATTCATAAAAGCAAAAGGTTAAATAAAGCCTCAACCTGCAATTCCTTCAACTGTTTGGCTGTAAAGCATCATAATTCTTCGTATTGTATTATGCTAATTGTTTATGAAACACAGCGCTAGTGTGTGCATGGGGGCTTTTCTTTCACGCTCTGTTCACAAATCACAGATTAGGACATGGTGACAATATTGTTCTGTCGTGAGAATACATTTTTTTGCTTTATTAATCCATGAGTTGAGCTGTGAAGTGATGTGAAACTATAAACCGTCTGTCTGTCTGTCTGTCTGTCTGTGAAAAGAGGTAGAGGAAACCTTTTCGGGCACATTTTTCCTATGATCACCCAGCAGGGTTCATCAATGTGTCCGTACACGGACAAATGTGTCTGTGTGCTTTTATTTTACATAACATTATACATTATAATGTTCTTATTTTGATCATAAGACCCAATTACTGAATGTCTCCAGGTTTTCCTCAGAATATGTATGACACTGATTTACTATGACACTATGTATGGCACATTAGGAGTCCACTAGGACAGTGGTTCTCTAACTTTTATTTTATTTTCAAGGACCCCCATAACTCAGAGTGCACAAATGTACGGTACACTCTTTTGTACATTCATGTGCGCACTCTCAGAGTTATAGACCTGTAAAGGTTTGTGTGTTACTGGTAATATAATTGTCTAATCATTTTTATGTCTATGGCAAAGATGGCAAAAACAATTACAAAAATGTCCACCACAAGCCAGCATGGCGATGACCCCTGTCACCCAGTGCCAGACAGTGAAAACCACCATTGTCGACAAGGGTTTCTAAAGGTCATTACACACCGGCGATTATGTGAATATACGCAAAATTCGGACTCGTTCCGAATAAATAAAAGACGCTTTTTCACCTTTTCGCTCCGTGAAAGCTATCATTGACTTTATAAGGTTTTTAAAAAAAACGTATTATTCGCATGAAAAAAATCGTCCCCGGTGTGTAAGGGCCTTAACCCCAAAAATATGTGAATTACATTTCCAAATACATTATGCGATGCGAGAGTGTGCAATAGCCAACACCAACTCGGGAGTCGGGACTCCTGAATCGCTGCCGTCTAGCATCAGGGTCTGGAGCTCTGCAGTGTTGTTAGCTAAGCTGTCGCACCGCAGTGTGTTTAAGTAGGTGGTGCACCTCCTCCTTCCCCTAGCTGTGTCCTGGGTTGACTCCTCCCACAGTGTCAGTTTGCTTGCCACTAGTTCCCGGGTGCCTGACACAGGGTGCGTTCGGAAATACAGCACTGAGCGCACTGGCCAATACAAACTAATAGGCGAGTGCGCTCCGGTGCGCAATTTCCGAACACACCCACAGTGTCCTGCCAACCTCATCCTTCTCTCCCTGACCTTGTCTGTGACCTCTGGGAGGCCTCCATGTAAATACTTTATAAACCAGGACCCCCAAAATGATATATATTTGGCCGCGGACCCCCCATGTGATGATGTTTTGTGCCAGGGACCCCCAGATGAAAAGAATAGTGTTAAAGAAATTCAAAACACTTTCAAGATTTTTCAAAAATGTCAAAAATAGCAGATGTACAAGCTCGCAACCTGTGAGCTTGTACATCTGATATTTTTTTTTATAGCCAACCTTATAAATGGATAAAGTGGTTACAATTATTGTGACACATTTTGCTGGGGACCCCCTGGAACCCCCCCTCAAGGACCCCTGGGGGTCCCGGGACCCCACTTTAAGAACCGCTGTTATAAATGATTCCAACCCTTAAGGTTTGCAACTGGATCAGCATGCTAATGTCCCCACGAGGCCATGGGCTGCACAATGCCTCACTGCTGGTGTGTCTGCCTTGTTGTCAAGAGATGTAAAAAGTCTTCTTTCAAAATAATTCATTCAAATCTCCATGCCTGAAGAAGGTGTACGACCGAAAGCTTGCTAAAAAATGTAAGAAAGAAGGTTTTTGCACAGTTTTGAGTGTGCAGAGGCCTCCTTTTATTGGTACTCTGTGGTTCTCAAAGTGCCAGAAGGTCTGGGTCCTTGCTTCACAACGCAATCATTTTCTGTCACAAAATGACTTTTTTTTGTACAGCTGTATGACTGTGTCACTGTGGTGTACAATGAAAATATTACTTTACAAAAAGAAATTCACCACATTAATTATTTGGATTTCATAGGAGGGGCATAATATAGGGACAAGGACTGACAGATATAGATAGCTCCATATATGGAGACTGGTAGCAGACTGACTGTACGTGTCACATGACCTGGGGTGGTTTTGTTGTCCGTTGAGGACATGGTATCGCCGGGCAGGATTGAGGTTCCGTGGTGACGCTTTAGAGTGTGGATGACGAGGGGAGACGGATTCAGGTGACGGCGGGTCACTTCACATCTGCCCAACGCACTCTGTGTGTGTGTGTGTGTGTGTGTGTGTGTGTGTGTGTGTGTGTGTGTGGGGGTTACTGTACACTGGTATTACTGTAGCTTTCTTGTGAGGGCCGAATGTTCACGCGAATATTGTAGTGTTTGAGGAATAGACGTTGTGAAAAGATTGAGCTTGGTGTTAGGATTAGACATTTAGAGGTTTGTTTTAAGGTTCCGGGATGGAGTTATTATACCTGATTTATACCTATAGTTGCTTGCCTGTGTTGTGCACCGAAAATAGCAGATCTACAAGCTCAGAACACAGATCTATAAGCTCACAACACAGATCAACAAGCTCACAACCCTAAAGCCTGAGTACAACCCATTCTTTAGATTGTGGTTTTTAAAAAATGGTAAGACAGGTAAAAATGGCATTTAGTATACAATTGCCATAAAAGTTGGATGTCTTCACAAGTATAGTAATACTGTGTGTGTTTGTGTGTGTCCATGCGAGGCAGGCAGACAGAATGTCACAGCATTCATGTGTTGGCAGCAGTGTGTGTGTGTGTGTGTGTGTGTGTGTGTGTATGTGTGTGTTGGCACATTGCTGCCTTCCCTGCAGACAATGTCAAATACCTGACCACAGGCGCTATGCTCATCCCTGCCAACAGGAGGCAGCGTGACTCAGATCACCACATGCAGTAAACATTCACAGTCCTTCGATGATTCAATCAGAACATCTTTGATCATAGAACTCAGTTTCCATCAGATTTACAGAGAATTTGTGAATGTTTGTCTAGTTTACCAATAAATACTCGATGAGTCAAGTAAAAGAGCAACTTCACCCATTTTCAACCTTATCTTCATATCGTTGCTGTCGGACAGAAACCTCTTATCTCCATATTCCGTAAATGAATCCCCTACTTGATCATCCTACAGCATCACGCAAAAGCATAAAAAATAGCACAGTCGCGAGCTTGTAGATCTGCTACTTTAGCTATTTTTGAATTTGAATCCTGAAAAGTAAGTGGTTTGGACATAATGAGGAGAGAGAGAGAGAGAGAGAGAGAGAGAGAGAGAGAGAGAGAGAGAGAGAGAGAGAGAGAGAGAGAGAGAGAGAGAGAGAGAGAGAGAGAGAGAGAGAGAGAGAGAGAGAGAGAGAGAGAGAGAGAGAGAGAGAGAGAGAGAGAGAGAGAGAGAGAGAGAGAGAGAGAGAGAGAGAGAGAGAGAGAGAGAGAGAGAGAGAGAGAGAGAGAGAGCGAGCGACAATAAGGTGTCAACGAGGTGGTCAGCGGTGTAAATGGCTCTTACAATTTAAATAAGGCTACAATGACCAGTTACAGATACACTTCATCCACCTGAAAGGTGCGAATAGTTGCTACTATACTTTTTGGGAGGGATGTTCAACAATAAAAAAGACCCAAAAAAATGACAGTATCAGTATGCTCAGGTTTAAAAAGCCGTCAGCAGAGAAGCAATTATTAACCTATATAACAGACTATCGTATTTTAACAGCAACAGTTGACAAACGTGTGTCCCATCAGATATACATTGTGGAAACAGCCAGCCAATGGAGACAGTCGGGGGGGGCGCGGTTTGGATTCCAGCGGCTATCCGGGGGCGGGGTTTGCCCAAAGCTCCGGTTAGTCCCCAAATCACGTGTCACTGGTAGGCAGGTGTATACAGTATACTAGTGTGTCTTAGTGGTTGTTATGGTGCTGATGCTTCAAGCTGGTCCGTTGTGTTTGTGGTCGCCCAGACAGACAGACAGACGCTCAACCCACAACTTAGAGAGCTCGGCATCGCTCCATGCCAGCTGCATGCTTACTATACCACCATTTTGGGACACGTTGTGCCGCCTGCTTTATTTCTGTGTTTGATATCTGCTTTATTTCTGTATTTGATATCTGCTTCATGTCTCTATTCGATATCTGCTTTATTTCTTTATTTGATATCTGCTTTATTTCTTTATTTGATATCTGCTTTATTTATTTCTGTTATCTCTGTGGGTGAGATTCGCAGACTTCCCACAGATTTGTAAATCCCCTCTCTCGCTCCTCCATCTGTCTTGCTTTCACTAGCCCTGTCTTTCTTATTTCCCCTGCTCTCTCTCTCTCTCTCTCTTCCTCCCTCTCTCTCTTCCTCCCTGTCTCCCTCCCTCCCTGTCTCCCTCCCTCCCAGGCTCCCTCCCTCCCTGTCTGTCTGTCTGTCTGTCTGTCTGTCTGTCTGTCTGTCTGTCTGTCTGTCTGTCTTTCTCCTCTCTCTTCCCTTTCTTCTTTTCCTGCTTTCTGTCTCACTCTCCCCTCTCTCTCTCTGTCTCCCCCCTCTCTCCCTCCTCTCTCTCCCTCCTCTCTCTGTCTGTCTGTCTGTCTGTCTGTCTGTCTGTCTGTCTGTCTGTCTGTCTGTCTGTCTGTCTGTCTCTCTCTGTCTCTCTCTCATTCTCTCTCTCTCAAGCATGCTAATGTTCCCCCCTCTTCTCTTCTCTTCTGGTCTTGTTGCCTAGGTAACTATTATGGGACCCCCAAGCCATGGCGTCATCAGCCCCCTGCCGTTGGGACAGTGATCTCAGTGTGTGAGCCCCCTGGCGGCCCCGCCCCCCCACCGCGCCGCCACTGCACCAACAATAACAACAACCCCCCCACGCGCACCAAGTCCTACAATGACATGCAACACGTTAGAGTAGCGCCCCCTGCTGACGACGATGAGGACGAGCAGGCCACGGAAATGAACAACAGTTTTACAGGTGAGCAAATCGACAGCCCCTTGGAGATGCTTTGAATCCATTAAGACCGGGAACGCATCTGCGTCATTCTAAGATTTCTTTGGCTATTCAGAAATAGCAGATCTACAAGCTCATAGCGTGGCACAGAGTGCAGCGCTATGAGCTTGTAGATCTGCTGTTTTTTTAAAAATCGTGGGAAATTTGTGCAAATCTTTGAATATGTACATATATTTTTTAAGCGAACATTTTTAACTCCAATATTTGATTCTGGGGGTCCCTGGAACAAAATATTTTGAGATGGAGGTCCACGGCCAAATACATATCATTTTGATGGTCCTTGACATGGACACTGATATAGCAACATACTGTTAGGATTTAGAAAACATTTTTAGATATGTATTTGGCCATGGACCCCCATCTCAAAATATTTTGTTCCAGGGACCCCCCAGAAGCAAAGATTGGAGTTAAAATGTTTGCTTTAAAAATATATATATTGAAAGATTTGCACACATTTTCACGATTGCCGCGCTGTGAGCTTGTATATCTGCTATTTTTTAATAGCCAAAGAAATCCTAAAATGACACAGATGCATTCCCAGTCTTAATAGATTAATGGGTCGTTTAGTGTGTGTGTGTGTGTGTGTGTGTGTGTGTGTGTGTGTGTGTGTGTGTGTGTGTGTGTTACTATACTTGCTGAGGGACAAATGTCCCCACAAGCATAGTACAATTTCCTGGTCCTCAGAAGAGAAATTATTGTTAGGGGTTCGAGTTCTTATACTTAGCTGTTTGGCGATGTCACACACCGAAAAATTGCAGAACTACAAGCCCATAGCGCATCGCAGCCCTGCATGCGCGATTATTTGGCTATTTCCAGCTATTTTAAATGTTGTCCTAAAATCCTTAGGTCCTCACAAGTGTAGCAACACAAACGTGTGTGTGTGTGTGTGTGTGTGTGTGTGTGTGTGTGTGTGTGTGTGTGTGTGTGTGTGTGTGTGTGTGTGTGTGTGTGTGTGTGTGTGTGTGTGTGTGTGTGTGTGTGTGTGTGTGTGTGTGTGTGTGTGTGTGTGTGTGTGTGTGTGTGTGTGTGTGTGTGGGTATAAATGGAATGTGTTTATGCTTCTCTTCCTCTGCTGTGTGTATTGTCAGGTGTCTGGCGGTTACATCATCGTGTCTTCGTTATGCTGAATAGTTTTTTTTTCGAGAGCCTCCACACACTGCCCCCTGCCTGTGAGGAGGGGCACTGTTGTTGTTGTTGTTTTTTGGGGGGGAGATGGAGAACAGTTTAACCACTTGAACCCCAGCATCCATATCCTGGTGGCGACATTAGGCAAAAATAGCAGATCTACAAGCTAACGTGTGACGTGTTGCAAGCTTGTGGATCGGCTATTTTTGGCTGAACGGATTTGGTGTAGAGTGAAAAAAGCGGTCCAAGTACAGAGACAACTCGGGTCCAGTTTACTAAGTGTAGAGGGTTGAAGTGGTTAACAGGCTCTACAAGGCCTGTCCTCCTGTCTTTTTGTCTCTCGCCTTCACACGTGCTTCTCACACACTCACACATCGCTCACATGTGTTTTAGTTCCTGTAATTAGTCGTTGAGTTATTGAAATACTGATACTTCTCCCCTTTTGTCCGTAGGCGGTAATATCATTTGGTGTCATCGTTTAGCCTTATTTTTATGTTGATTAAGTGTGCCTGCCATGCAATGGCAAAACACTTATTATTACTTTTATCTATTTTTTATCTTTGCTTTCAATTAATACACTGATAACTAATAAATATGCAAAATCTCTCTGTGTACGCATCTGTCCTTTGCATATCTCGAGAACCTTCCGAACAATCAGCTGCAAACTCGGGTGTGCGTATCCCACACTGAATGGCCAGCGATGGCCTTAAGGTTAGAGGAGCAGGTTTGTGACCGATGGTTCGATTCCCCAGACCGGCAGAAAGAATCAGGATGGGCAACTGAATGGCCACTCCCCCCAACACCGCTGAAGTGCCCTTGACCAAGGCACTGAATAGTGGTGGGGGGAAAAAACGATCATTTCAGTGAACGAAAGATTTTGTTCATGCTCACGGCAATGATCCGTTCACGTGATTCGTTTACCGTTAACCGTTCAGTAGCGCTATTGCCATAGTGAAAAACAACTTGACCTCACCGCTGTCTGTCTGTCGCGGGAACAGCCCGCCCTCCCGTCCTACGGGGGAGGAGGGGACGGGGGGGCATGAACGAAAGTGTGAACGTAACGGTTTCAGGAACTGAACTATAGTTTGTTCCTGTTCACGGCAATGAACTGGTTCTTTTGAACGAATCAATCACGAACGACCCACCACTATCACTGAACCCCCAACTGCTCCAGTGGAGGAGCTGCTCAGTGGCCAACAGTAAGATCATGGTTGTACTGGGCAGCGGACAGAGATATCTATGAACCCAAAAATCCCCATCATAGACATGGGTTAACTGCACTGAGTACTCTGACAATGGTACCAAGTGCGTTGTAAGATTGTAGATTGGCTATTTATGACATCACATGATGTGATCGATTCAATCGATTGATTTGATTAACTGTTGCAAGCCAAAAGAGAATCCAGTGATCTGGTTTAAAAGAAAAGTGTTTTTTTTGGGGGTTCTTGCGACCCCCTCATCCCCCTCTCTTAACCCATTAAGACCGGGAAAGCATCATTTGTGTCATTTTAAGATTTCTTTGGCTATTAAAAAAATAGCAGATCTACAAGCTCATAGCGTGGCGAGTGCCGCGCTATGAGCTCGTAGATCTGCTATTTTTTTTAAATCGCGCACATTTGTGCACATCTTGGAATATACATATATATTTTTAAACGCTAACATTTGTAAAATATTTAGTTCCAGGGACCCCCAGACGCAAAGATTTCAGTTTCAAATGTCGGCTTAAAAAAAATATTCAAATACTTGCACACATTTTCAAAAATAGCAGCGCGGCACTCCGTGCTGCTCTATGAGCTTATATATCTGCTATTTTTTTATAGCCAAAGACATCTAAAATGACACGGATGCATTCCCCGATTGAATGGGTTAAGAGACGGACAGTTGCTAGACAGTTTCTTGTTGTTCTGGTGCTATGGTGTGAATCTGTGCTCTGTGTTGCCCCTGTCTGTCTGTCTGCCCTGCCAGGCTTCCAGAGAGGGGCTGAATTAGCATGTTGATCACCCCCCCCCTGAAAGGCCCGCGGAAGTGGACCAGAGGACAGTGCTAGGGGTGGGGGTTGGCTGATGGTTTGTAACGCCTGTGAGAGGAGACTGAGGCTATAGCGGGGAGGGGGGTCAGGGGAAGCTCCTAGCGGAGAGTTTGGACTTGGAGTTACTAAAGAAATTAGCATTTTCCTGAGCCCCCCCATTCAGTGTGTCGGCCGGTGCATTAGAATTGGGTTGGAGGCTCACAAGAGACTGTGGAGGGGCATGTGTGTGTGTGTGTCTGTTTGGGGGGGGGGGGGGTATATTTAAGTATGAATGGCATCCAAACACAGACAAAGCATACATTATAGGTGCTGTAAGTGATATTTTTGGGTTACAATGCAACGTTTATTGTTAAAACAAGTTAAAGCTCTATATTGTGATAGTCATTGCTATAGTGCAGTGGTTTTCAACCCTTTTTCATATCACGGTCCATTATTTATTCGGCATTTGAGCCACGGACCACCGTTTGGTGATATTTAGACTGTTTTTAAAAAAATTTTTAATTCTGTTGTCGTTGGATAAGATTTTGTCCACAATGCCATGCTGTATTGATGTTTGTACCATAGGAGAGATCAAAATAACAATTATTTAATTAAGTAATGCAGATGTTTAACAATAATTTAACTCTTGAGAGAGCAAAATGAAACCAAATGGACCCGTATGGGTTCATTTGGTTTCATTTTACGCTCTCAAGAGTTAAAGATCTGTAAGGGTCCATTTGGTTACCAACTCTCCATCATTTAGCTGGGGACCACCTGGAACCCCCTCAAGGACCACTGGTTGAAAACCCCTGCTATAGTGTTTGTTCAGTAACAGGGGTCTCCCCGTCTCTCCAGCTTTTTAGTAAACACATTTTCAGATGGGTTACAGATTTCATCCAATCAGAAGAGAGAACTCATACAGGAAACAGGATAAACAAGTGAAAAATAATCAGAAGACACATTTTAAACTGGAATACAACCTGATGAATGACCTTTGTTGAGTTCTCTCTCCTGATTGGATGAAATCTGTAACCCACCTGAAAATGTATTTTCTGTTTACAAAGAGCCGGAGAGACAGGAGAGACTTATTTTTACAAAAATTACACTTGCACCCCCTTGTAAACTAGTCAACCACTGCTTGAATGTACCTTTTGAATATTTGAGTATTTACTTGAGTACAGTGGTGGAAAGTAACTAAGTACATTTACTCAAGTACTGTACATATGTACACTTTTGATGATTTTTTACTTTACTGGAGTATTTCCCATTTTCAATACTTTTACTCCACTACAATTATTTGACAGTTACTAGTTACTTTGCAAACTTAGATTATTATCACAAAACATACATTAACCACTTCACCCCTACAGTATATTTCGACCATTTGAAAGTAGCAGATCTACAAGCTCACAATGCGTCGCATTGTGAGCTTGTAGATCTGCTATTTTCAAAAGATTTGTATACATTTTGAACTTGTGAAATGGGACATTCTGCATAAAGAGTACAGTACCTTCTACTTTTGGTACTTTAAGTACATTTTGATACCAACACTTTGGTACTTTTACTCAAGTCAATTTAGAATTTCGGACGTTTACTCGTAACAGAGTATTTCTGCAATCATTGCAGTATTGATACTTTTACTTAAGTAAAACATGTTAGTGCTTTTTCCTCTGAGTTTGTACTTTGTCCACCGCTGCGCGCGGGACATAAATCCATCTCTGTCTCTTCCTTGTATGTGTTGCTCCTTTGTGGTGGTTGTTGTTGTTATTACCCAGGATCCTTAGTGCGTAGCCTCTTCCCCTCTCCCTCCTTGTTGTGCTCAGGTAACCCTAGCGACCCGGACGAGATCCGCGGTGGTGGCGGCATCCTCCGGCCGTACCCGGCGCGGGACAACGCCCCCTCCTACGGTCTGAACAATGCCGCCACCTCCACCGCCGACAACGGCCAGCAGACCCTCGCCGAGCCCCAGGCGTCCCCCGAGGACCCCCTGGGACCCCTGCCCGAGAACTGGGAGATGGCCTACACCGAGAACGGAGAACTCTACTTCATAGAGTATGTATATACCCCGAAGTGTTTAGAGTTATGTGTGTACCCCCTAAAAGTCACCGGTTCTCAAACGTTTTCAAGTCAAGGACCCCCAAAATGATATGTATTTTGCCGCGGACCCCCCATCTCAAATATATAGTTCCAGGGACCCCCAGGAGCAAAGATTTGAGTTGCAAATGTTTGCTTATAAATATATATATATAAGGTTTGCACACATTTTCACGATTTCAAAAAAATGCTATGAGCTTGTAGATCTGCTATTTTTGAATAGCCAAAGTATAAAAGGTTAAAATGATTGTGATGCTATATTAACACATTTTGCTGGGGACCCCCTGGAACCCCACCCCCAAGGACCCCACTTTGAGAACCAATGCCCTGAAAGTCACCGGTTCTCAAACGTTTTCAAGTCAAGGACCCCCAAAATTATATGTATTTGGCCGCGGAACCCCATCCGAAAATGACTTGTGCCAGAGACCCCCCAGAAGAGAAGATTTATGCGCCGTGATTTATATGCCGCGTTTCGAGCTTGTAGATTGATCAAGTTGGGAATTCGAAAATAGAATAGAATAGTCCCTACTCCTTAGGGTGTTTTTTTTGGTCACTGTATATGTAAATATATGTATATACAGGAAATGTGTCCTTTGCATCTACCCAGCCTATAACAACTAGCAGTGAGCAGCCATTCTACGGCGCTCAGGGAGCAATCAGAGGTTAAGAGTCTTGCTCAGGGACACACATCGACACATTGCTGGCCTGGCATCGTACGTGGGACAACCAGGGGCTCTGGCTCCCCAGGCGGGCTCACTAACCACTCAGCTATGGCTACCCCAAAAAATATATATTTATGAAAAAACATAAATATGGAGATAACAGGTTTCTGCCCGACAGCAACGATATCTAACTAATCTCTCAAGACAGATCCTCCGATATAAGATAATTATGATTTTTTTCCCCCCCAGATTGATATCAAACTTATTAACTTAAATGCATGTATTTATAAGTTTGACCAGAAGCAGGCATAAAACACAAACGCAGAGGCGTGGATCCCTTTCCCATCACCCCCAGTGAATCCAACCCTGTGTATATCTGAGAATTAGCATTGCGTGCAGAAGTGGAGCTTCAATGGATGCCTCGCCTATAGTTTAGAGAGCAGCGGGTAGCAAGCCACCAACTCTTTTTGATCAACCACACCATCAGATTGGGCCGTTGAGGTGAACAATTGATCAAAACACAACTTTTCACACCATCCAACAAAAAGCAATCACACTCTGGCTCTGTGCTTTGAATGTGAAACCCAGCGAATTGCAAATGACCCTGGCTATGTGTCACTGAGGTGTGCAGCTAACACCTGTTAAGTACTGTACTAGGCTACTACTACCTTTAAACACAATGCTAAACAGAGCAGATGAGACAGTAGTATTGAGAATTAGTTCAGGAAGAGACAACAATACTCTCGAATATAGTTTTGTTTATAAAATTAGAACATTTACTTGTATGTCGATTACATACTTATGATCCGTTTTCCATCAGAGGCAGTGCAACAGCAGACAGTGTGCAGGCTGAACGCTCTTTTAACAGACTAACAAACTATTTAAAACGTGCCTGCACTCATCTGTTTGAAAGGAGCATCAGAATCAGAATCAGAATCAGAATCAGAATCAGAATCAGTTCTCACTGCTTGCTCTCTTCTTATAAATCAACTGAAAATATCGATCTGGGGAAAGGCCTGCTGATATATGTTTGCAAAGATGTAGAATAATTTGTAGTCTTGCAGTGCAGTAGCTATCGTTTTTACACATTACTGTTTAAAATGATTTTTGATTTATATATAAATATGACGCATTTAAACAACACTATACTGTCAGTGCCCTTTCTCCGTCGCTTAACGATAGATATTTTACTATAATATCACCGGTATGCTTATGTTTACGTTTCTGCCTAAACTAGGGGAGTCCAGGCGTTTATCAAATGGGGCCATATTTTAAAGTATGAAAATCCCTGCATGCCCTGTATACTGTACCTTACCATAACAAAGTCACATACAAATCACAACAATGTCATTTAACCACAGTGCAATAACAATAGTCTTTTGTTGGCAGTGTAGCCAAATGTAAGCCAGTCATCTGTGCCGTGGACAAAACAAAAACAATCCAGCCCTTTTTTCACGTGCATGCACTGCAGTGCTTTTATATTTATGACTTTTCTTTCACTTCTTGGGGATGAAACAACTCGAGGAACAAGCAGAAATCCTCAAAAAATTCTACAGAGAAATAGCCTTTCTGACCAAGGTTAATATTCAAAGCACTCAGAAACTTCAGCGTATGAATTTCACATGACTGTTACTGGTGGGCCATAAATAATACATTTGAGGAAGGAAGCCGCCCTGAGCTCTCGTGTCACGACCCCCCCCCCCCCCCCCCCCCCCGACTTTGGACATGTCTAGACTATATCATGGGTATGATGATTTCATTGGCCAGCGAGAGAATCAAGCGGCCAGGTGTACGACAACAATTAATGACTTCATATAGTATTATTATTATTTTTACTACTGTCACCAACACACCATACAATGATCTTGGAAACATTTTTACATGCAGTATTTGGAATATTTTAGAAACATTTTAACTACGTACACAAATCTTGTATGGGGGGGGGGGTCCCTGGCTCAGATTATTTTCAGATGGGGGTCCGCAGACAAATGCATATTTGCTTGGGGGTCCTTGACAGGAAAATGTTTGAGAACCAATGTTTTACTTTTTATTTTAAACCAAGGAAGCTTATTTGGGCTTAAAGGAAGGCCAAATAATCAACTGCACTTTAGAAACACGCCCAAAAAAACGCAACCCGCACCTACCAATATTTACAAGCAACTTTACAGAAAAACAAGCATAAGTCGCTTATAGTAAGCAGCCTTGGCAACACTGGGTATTTCAGTGGCTTTTGCCCATATGCTGGTGAGACCAGCTCCACCCCCGATGATGGTGTGTATTCTTATTCTACCTGTACTTATTGTCAGGGAAATGAATGTCTCTCAGGCCGGCCCCCTCCTCCCACCTCCACCCCCGTCTGTCCCCTGTCATTTGAGTCGACCCCTCCCCTATCCCTTCTGGTCAGCGTTGCCAGATTTTGAGAGAGAAACAAGCAGCCAGGTCTATGAAAACAAGCCCAAAAGAAGCGTACACACACATACAAACATATACATTGGCTATTTGAAAATAGCAGATCTACAAGCTCACACCGTGTTGCAATGTGACGCGTTGTGAGCTTGTAGATCTGCTATTTTCAATAGAAAATCTTGGGGAAAAAGTGAAACATTTTGAATATATTTTGATATATTTGGGGGGGGGGGGGGGGTCGGTGTACAAATGATGTTTGAGGACCACTGTTTTAAACAACATTAAGAAACAAGCCCAAATAAGCAATTAAGAAACTACCACTGCAACCACCAATATTTACATGCAACTTCACAGACAAAACAAGCCCAAAGTCGCTTATAATAAGCAGACATGGCAACACTTGCTCCAGGTCCCATCCAACCAGAGGCGGGCCCTCCAGGGCGGCATGGTAACCCCCCCCCCCCCCCCATGCCCCCATGCTCTCATCTGTAAACAGAGCACACACAGACACATAGCCTCCTCACCACCTGACTGGCTGCCTCCAGCTCCCTCTCTCTCTGCTACACACACACAGGATTACTACTACAGGCCAGCAGAACATCAGGATATATGGCCGCTGTGTACCGACACCTTCAGCAATATTATTTGTACGTCTCTTTATGTCAAGTCATCGTTTAAAGGCGCAGTAAGTGATATTCCTTTTGTTAAATTAAGCGTTAGATAGCTCTATATGCTGATCGTAATAATTGCTTTTGTAGAGTGTTTGTTCAGCAGCAACAAGAAGAGTCTCTCCCACCTGTTTAGCAAACAGAACGGTTGGTTGGGATACCAATTTTATCCAATCAGGAGAGAGAATTGATACGGGACATCATGGGTTCTCTACTCCTGATTGGATGACATTGGCAAATGGCAACCCACCTGGAAAATGTGTCTTCTGTTTGTTAAAGAGCTGGAGAGACAGGGACACACAAACAATCTATAGCAGGGGTTTTCAATGGTTTTTTCTCAGGCAGTGATTACGATCAGAATATAGAGCTTTAGCTTTTTAACAAAACAAAACCTTTGTGTTAACCCATTCAATCCGGGAATGCATCTCTGTCATTTTAGATGTCTTTGGCTATTCATTTTAAAGCAAACATTTGTAAAATATTTTGTTCCAGGGACCTCCAGAAGTAAAGATTTGAGTTAAACATGTCGTTTAAAAAAAGCTAGATGTATTCAAAGATTTGCTCAAATGTTCTGTTGCAGATCTACAAGCTTGTGTGCCGCGCTACGAGCTTGTAGATCTGCTATTTTTTAATAGCCAAAGTATAAAATAATGGTTATAGTTCAAATCTAAAATGACACAGATGCGTTCCCGGCTTCAATGGAGTAAAGTTAAACCAAAGAATATCACTTACACTACCTTTTAATTATGCTGTCGCTTATATGTGAGGGAAGGAAACGAGAGGCGTTGTAGCTAGCTGGTGGTGTTCTCTGTCTAGATGTTGTTGTCAAGCAGATCTCTAGGTCTCCTCCAGATCCATACTGTCCTGCTGACATGGTTTTTTAGGGCCTTTATCGTCGCTGTCGGTCAGGAACCTTGTAACTCCATGTTTCATGAAAAGAGTCAATCTATAAGCTCACAACGTGTCGCATCAGACATGTTGTGAGGGAAAAGTGTGTCTGTGGGTTTCAAAATATACTGACCCAATGAAAAGTATTAACAAAGAGCGTGTGATTAAATAATAACTACATTAGCAGTGGTGTTAAGTAACTAAGTACATTTACTACATTTTGAGGTATTTTCACTTTGCTGGAGTATTTCCAAATTTCAGTACTTTTACTCCTACTCCACTACATCTCAGAGGCAAATATGGTACTTTTACTCCACTACAATTCTTTTGAAAACTTTAGTTATTAGTTACTTTGCAGATATAAATTATTACATTATAAAACATACATTAACCACTTCAGCCCTATTTTATATATAAGCTATTTGAAAATAGCAGATCTACAAGCTCACAACGTGTCGCGATGCGACACGTTGTGAGCTTGTAGATCGGCTTATTTTCTAACATTTTAGTACTTTTGGCACTTTAGGTACATTTCGATACCAATACTTTTGTACTTTTACTCAAGTAGATTTTTAATTCCGGACTTTTACTTGTAACAGAGTATTTCTACATTGCAGTATTGATACTTTTACTTAAGTAAGAAATGTGAGTATTTTTTCCACCACTCTACATTAGGTCCATTGGAACACAGGTTCTTTTTGACCATTTCCTATATTAGTAATGGTTTGTGGAGATACAAGGTTTCCTCTCGACAGTGAGGACGTTATGCATGCATGAAGCCCCTGCTGTGCTGTGTTCTGGTGGTGATGGCCCATCTTCTTTCCCCCCCCCCCACCCCTCCTCAGTCACAACACAAAGACCACCTCATGGCTGGACCCTCGCTGTGGAGGAGACAAAACCCCCAAACCTCTGGAGGAGTGTGATGACGATGGTAAGTTGCTCTTATATGATCTAGCACACACTGGTCACGGGACCATTTTTATGGGTTGTGGGTAAATATCCCCTTTAAAAAAAAATAATGTTATACATATTATTTCCAAAGGTTTAAAAAAGTTTAAACAAAATCTAACTTTCCATCAATTAAAAGCATTCCAACATTTTCCAAAAGTATTTCATGAATAAAATGTAAAACATCTAATAATTTATATAAACACAAAAAAAAATGTTTAATAAGTAGTGAAAATAGCAGACCTACACAACGCGCGCGAAGTACAGAAGATTGGTCAAGATTTTAAAAAGAATTGCAGATCGGCTATTTTTGAGTAGACTAAATAGGGTAAATGTTTAAACAGTTCCTAATTTTGATGGGGACCCCCATGGAACCCCCTCAAGGACCCAAGGGGGTCCCCGGACCCCACTTTGAGAACCAGTAGGAGAATAGTAGCAGAATGTTGTAGAAGCCTGCATGTTGTTGTGTTGTGGTTTATGAACCAGTAGGGGGTACTGTTGAACTCTCTTTCCTCTGTTGTGATTTGAACTTACACTAACAGATAAGGCCATTGTGATTTATTCCATAGCTCTGATTTACAGTACTATCATGTATTTATAAATAGTTAAACCTGGATTTTGATGTTTCTGTAAAGAAACAAAAGGGAACTCTCAAATAAACATCATTATACACAGTGGTGTAATGTAACTAAGTACATTTACTCAAGTACTACACTTTTGAGGATTTTTTATTCTACTGGAGTATTTCCCATATTCAGTACTTTTACTTCTACTCCACTACATCTCAGAGGCAAATTTTGTACTTTTACTCCACTGCAATTATTTGTTTACTAGTTACTTTGCAGATATAAATTATTACATTAAAAACATAACCACTTAAGCCCTATTTTATACCTAGGCTGTTTGAAAATAGCCGATCTACAAGCTCACAACGCGTCGCGGCGACGCGTTGTGAGCTTGTAGATCGGCTATTTTCAAACATTTTAGTACTTTTACTTTTGGTACTTTAAGTACATTTGGATAGCAATATTTTTGTACCTTTACTCAAGTAAATTTTTAATTCCGGACTTTAACTTGTAACAGAGTACTTCTACATTGCAGTATTGATACTTTTACTTAAGTAAAACATTTGAGTACTTTTTCCGCCACTGATTATGCATGTCATTCCTGGTCAGTAACTAACAACGTAGGTTTCTTTCAGGCATAATGTGTTCAATGGAAAGAAAATAGTTCCATAAAATCCCAAATAAAATGAAAACACAAACCTAAAACACTAATTGATGGCAAACATCACAACATAGGTTAAGAAACTGCACCACCAAGTGGTGAGAATGAGAATAGAGACAACGTATGTAATGCATCTAAGGAGCTATTTGCATATCGGTGCTGTCAGGCAAAAACCATGTATATATATATATATATTTTTTTCATCAATTAACGCCATACTTCGTTGTACAAGAGTGTCGTGCAAAGCACCGAAAATAGCCGATCTACAAGCTCTACAAGCCTGTAGATCTGCTATTTCTTATATATATTTGAAAGTGAAAGCGGTTAAGTCTGTTTGTGGATTTTATCGGTGGTGGGAAAAGCACTCAAATGATTTACTTAGGTAAAAGTAACATTACTGCCATGTAGAAGTACTCAGTTACACTTAAAAGTCTGGAATTCAAAATTTACTTGAGTAAAAGTACAAAAGTATTGATATCAAAATGTACTTAAAGTACCAAAAGTAAAAGTCTTTTTTTTTTTTAAATAGCCGATCTACAAGCTCACAACGCGTCGCGGCGCGTTGTGAGCTTGTAGATCGGCTATTTTCAAATAGCCTAGGTATAAAATAGGGCTGAAGTGGTTAATGTATGTTTTATAATGTAATAATTTATACCTGCAAAGTAACTAGTAACTAAAGCTTGTGACTAAATAATAACTATATTGGATCCATTTGAACACAGGTTGTTTTTTCCTGAAAAGTAACCGTTTTGAACATACAAGGTGTCCACCTGACAGCCAGGATATCTCACTAGCATAAATAGCTTCAGGTTGTCTATTATCACTTGTTGAAACTAAGGGATTTGTGTTTCCCCTCCTTTTCTCTGTCCTGCCATCCACTCCTCCTCCTCCTCCTCTCCAATCTGTGCCGTGTCTTCTATCTTGCTCTCTTTGATCTTGGAGAAGAAGGGGTCCATACCGAGGACCAGGACAGTGACATAGGTAGGTGGATGTACGATGCTGCACTCTTCAACAGCCCCCACCCATGCCAGATGTTTGGGTCCCATCCTGAATTTAGAGAGTTGCCGGTGTTTTGAATAGACGCATGCCTTTTCAGAACAATTGAGTCTATAATGACGTGCCCGAAATATCTATGCCAGGTTGACAGTGGTTTGAAATTGGGACAAATTGGTTATTTTGGTGTGTCATTATTGGTGAACATTTCATGTTGTGACCTTGTAGACCAGCAGTTTTATTGTATTTCTATTTTAATCAAATCAAAGTTCTTTTAGATTTGATTTTGCAATTAAGGGTCAAAACATTACGTTATCGTGGTCTAGGACTCTCCAAAATCGGGATGGCATCGGACCCACATATCTGGCATCGGTCGGGTTCTGCTGCCGTCCCTCGGCCCGTATGTGAGCTGCACGAACAATGCCCAATGCCGAATGCAATCGGAAAGTCGATTACACGACTTTGGACGTCCGTCTATACGAGGTGCTATTATTTGTGTCAGATCAGGAGCAGACAGTATGAGTGATTATTGATCGTGTAATGTAGCCTGTGTTACAAACACATTGGCTGGACCCGTGGCAGAACCAGACAGTATGCTGCTCTGGTCTGTGAGGGAAACCAGATACCATGTTAATGTGAATGTCAGCTTAATAGCTCTTAACTGTCTGCCTCTTCTCTCTCTCTCTCTCTCTCTCTCTCTCTCTCTCTCTCTCTCTCTCTCTCTCTCTCTCTCTCTCGTGCGCGTGCGTGCGTGCGTGTATTATTATATACTTGTGAGGGACAAACGTCCCCTCAAGTACAATAGAATGTGATAAATGGAGATTGTGAGGGCAATGTTCCTGGTCCTCAGAAGACAAACGTTTGTTTCATGGTTAAAATGTATTTGGGGCCTGGGCCGCTAGCGTAGCGGTCCAGGCACCTAAGCTCAATGTAGACTGACAGCGCGTCGTGGGTTTGAGTCCCAAGCCCGACGGCCTTTGTTGCGTGTCACTCCCCATCTCTCTCCCCATTTCCTGTCAGCCTACTGTCCTATCAATAAAGGCATAAAAGCCCAAAATACATCTTTAAAAATATATATATATATTTGGGTAAAATATATTTACAATTAGGAAAATATTCAGGCATTTAGAGCTATAAAGATTAACTTTAGGGGTTCGGGTTAGAGTAGTTATGCCGGATTTATTCTTCAGTTTGGGAGGCAGTAGGGAGAAGAGTCTAGGACGTGTGGAGCGTTGTCCAGGGTGTTTTAGGGAAGGGAGAAGACTCTGGGATGTGTGGAGCGTTGTCCAGGGTGTTTTAGGGAAGGGAGAAGAGTCTAGGACGTGTGGAGCGTTGTCCAGGGTGTTTTAGGGAAAGGAGAAGACTCTGGGATGTGTGGAGCGTTGTCCAGGGTGTTTCAAGGAAGTCTCGTACAACATTCTTGCATTAGCTGATCTGAGTTAGCGGGAGGAGGGGGTTGTAGGGTTGGGTCAGACTTTGAAGGTTTGGGGGTGCCATGCCTTTGGTTTTGCCTTGTGGGCCGACATCAGTGTTTTGTACTGGGTAAAACGGAATCCACACATTTCTTACCATTTCTCCACTGAAGATGATGATGGGAGCAGATATGTTACATCATTGGGATGTCACGCCGTGTTATGTGTGTCTAACATGCTCTTTGCTCTTTCAGAATTACCTCCAGGGTGGGAGAGGATAGACGACCCAGTGTACGGGGTCTATTATGTGGAGTAAGTGGAACACGATCTCCCACACCTCACCTCACCTCACCGCCCGCACGCACGCACGCACGCACGCACGCACGCACGCACGCACGCACGCACGCACGCACGCACGCACGCACGCACGCACGCACGCACGCACGCACGCACGCACGCACGCACGCACGCACGCACGCACGCACGCACGCACGCACGCACGCACACACACACACACACACACACACACACACACACACACACACACACACACACACACACACACACACACACACACACACACACACACACACACACACACACACACACACACACACACACACATCCTCCCTGATAATTTAACCCATTAAGACCTCAGGCCGATTCTACAAATGCCTTCTAAATCAGTAGTTCTCAAACTTCTTTGTGCCAAGGACCCCCACAATGATTTGGCTGCGGACCCCCCACCTGAAAACGATTTGTGCCAGGGACCCCCAGAAGAGAAGATTTGTGTTACAAAATTCATCACTTTAAAGATTTTTCAAAAATGTTTAAAAATAGCAGATCGGCTTTTTATGGCTGTAGATCTGCTATTTTTGAATAGCTTTGCTTTCCCGGTTTTAATGGGTTAACTCTGAGAGTATACAATAGTAATACATAGTAATACATTTGTATACTCTCAGAGTTACAAATGGACAGATTAACACGTTTCTTTTTGTTACCGTGCAGCTACAACAAAGTCAGACTGTCTGTACCAGTAAACACTCAATCGATAGAGCCTGCGTTGTTCTGAGTTTTCAGGACACGGTGTCACAAATAACTCAAGCCAGAAAATAGCTTATTGTTCAGTGACTGTGGCATCCATTTTGGATGTGCCGTAGTGGTGGTGGTGTCCCCTCGTGTATGTGAGCCAGAGTCAAACACCATGTAGCCTTTACCGCTATGCATCATTCTGACAAGTCATCTCTGCTTCTGTCTGTCTTCCATCTCTTAAAGGGAAATGAAACCCTATAGGCTATTTTTTTTGTTTGTTTTCCTGTACAGCAGGGTTTCCGCCGATCTTTAAAAAGTCTTACAATTCATACATTATTTTTTGTAAAAAATAAAGCCTTAAAAAAAAGTCTTAAATTCATGCTTTTGAAACAGACTCGGGGTCTTTAACAGGTTCAAAACTACTGCAGATTAAAAACATGGCTAGTTAGCATTGCAACATAGCTGCAGCTATTCAAATGAAACGGTAACGCACCGAAATCTAACACACACCCATTATTCATTTGATGAGTTGCAGCTGTGTTGCTTACCTCACTGTGTAACTATAGAGTACAGAAGTCCTGACGTCACTCGTTCATCCCCTGGGTCGTAAAGTAATTTCTCTATGGAGAATAACATTGGGTCATCTTAGAATCGTCTCATATAAGAATTGTGGTCCAAAAATAAACAAACTGTCTCGGCGATATGGTCAGGGAGGTGGCTCTGTATCGTTTATGATAGTCAGTCACTCATATTTGATACAGTCTGTTTCTGGCGAAAATTTAACTAATTGGGTGGAAGTAACATTGTTTTCTCACTGTCAGTTGATGCTTCATATCCATAAGAGTAAAACCGCCGGGATCATTTGTTTATTTTTGGAACACAGTGACGCGATATTAAACACGTCTATAGGAATTCAGAACGGGGGGGGAAAAAACGCGACCCAGGTAGGATGCGTAAATTACGTCAGACTAAGGTCAGCCTTATGCATCCTGCCATGTTTTTACCCTGCTGTAAATTCTTATCTGAACTGGAAAACAAACAAATAAAATCAGCCTAGGGTTTCATGTTCCCTTTAAGTCTAATTTATATTTCGTTGTGCGACAGATCTACAGGCTCACAACACGTCACAACCTTTTTTTCTCACCTACACTACCTTTAATCATTACTCCTATGTTGTCTCCTTCTTCCTCTCTCTTGTTTCTTTCTCCCTCCATATATCTCCCCCCCCTCTCTCTCACCCCCTCCTCCCCCTCTCTCCACCTCTCTCTCCTTGTCTGTCCATCAGTCACATAAACAGGAAGACGCAGTATGAGAACCCGGTAGTGGAGGCCCGGCGCCGTAAGCCCCTGGACGCTGCACAGCAGCAGCAGCAGCCTCCTGAAGGTGAGCAGCGCTATATTCGAGGTTCGTTTCCTGCAAACTCATTTCTTTACTTTGAAACTTCTCCATGTTTGAGTCATAGCGTTCCTCCTCCTCGCCGCTGCGGTCGTTCCTGTCTCCTGGTCGGTCTCCTCCTCCTCCTCCTCACGGAACTGTATGTGGGGAGGAGCTTAGTGCTGGCCGGTATAGATCCATTTAGTTGCTGTCGGGGGCAGAAACCTCTTATCTCCATATTTAAACTTTTTGTGTTTTCCCCCCGTAAATTAACGCCCTACTTGATCATACTACAGCAGTGGTTTTCAACCTTTTTCATGCCAAGGACCCCTAAATTGATATACATTTGGCCGCGGACCCCCATCTGAAAATGTGTTGTGCCAGGGACCCCCAGAAGCAAAGATTTGAGTTAAAAATGTTAGCTTTAAAAATATATATATTCAAAGATTTGCACACATTCTCAAGATTTTTCAAAAATAGCAGATCTACAAGCTCATTGCGCGGCACTGAGATTGATTCATCTCCTGACTTTACTTCAACGAGATGGAGACGACCGCAGCTGTGGGGTCTAAGGGGCCATGATGTCCACATACGCGTTTTCTGAGCCGCCAGCGCCTCTCTGCCATGCATGTCTATGGTACGGCGCACTGGAGCGCTCGCTCCTCCTCCCTGCGCCGAACATCGCATCGCTCTCAGCGTACAGCGAAAGATTTTCTCTACTATTTTTGGCAAAACAGTAGAGAAAATAGTTGAACCCATTAAGACCGGGAACGCATCTGTGTAACCATTTTAACAATGATTTTATACTATTTAAAAATAGCCAATATACAAGCTCATAAGCGTGGCACCGCGAGTGCAGATCCCCGGACCCCGCCCATCTCAAAATATGTTGTTCCAGGGACCCCCCTCAGAAGCAAAGATTTGAGTTACAAATTAAATTAAAAAATATATGTATTCAAAGATTTGCACAAAATGTTCACGATTTTTCAAAAATGGCAGATCTACAAGCTCATAGCACGGCACTCTGTGCCGTGCTATGAGCTTGTAGATCTGCTATTTTTGAATAGCCAAAGAATAGTTTAAAACGGTTTGATCCTCCTGGCTGTCTGAGAAACCGCTCATTTACAGCCTGAGTTCGAATCGTAAACCACAACCATGACATGTCCATGTTAACCTCTGTTCAGACATTGCAGGCGTTAATAGTTAGTTAAGTTAGTCAGTTAGTTAGTTTATGTATTTCTGTCGTGATTTAACAAAACAGTTGAACGTACAGAATAAAGGCAACAAGATAACTATTTGCCGAAAGGCTATGGGCTGAAGCCGAAGCTTATTATGCCCGCCTTATTAATATTTAAATGCATTGTCGCTATAGAGAAAAAGGAAACAAACGAGCAAAAAGAAAGAAAGCCAAGTATCAACGAAGTCTTAGGCCTCGTACACACAGTTAAAACACGCGACGCATGCTTTACGCATGCCTCTGTTTTTTTATTTGATGCGCGTGGTTCAAACCCCCCCCCCCCCCCCCCGAGGCATGCTTAAAGCATGCGGTGTGTGTTTTAACTGTGTGTACTACGAGGCCTAACATATCAGAACAAACGAAACTTCTTTTGATAAATATTCCATATGCGAGCGCTCTGAACATGACATCCAAAGCGCTCTCTCTCTCCTCATAAAAGCCTTGTGTGGACACGGGCCCCTAATTCACTGTTTAGCTTCTTCTTTATTTGATCATACGTACTTTGTATTGTATTATTTAACTCTTTTGCTTTAGTTTGTGCCATGTGTTTTCATTCATATTACTGATATCCTACTTGCTAAGCATTCTTATACTAAAAAAAGAAAAAAATAAGTTCCTATTTTTTACCACATGAATTTATAATTTGAAGAGTTGGCCACAGACTACTGTATGTACTGTAACTGCTGCTGAGAATGTATTTGTATTTATGCATTTTCATATGTAGGCATAGAGATACTGTGGCACAGAAGTAGAAAAAAATGATTATTTCCTTAGCTGTTATTCTATGGACTATTTTTCGGAATCATCAAATAATTGAGGAGCACTTTTTGATTGATTTTGATTGATTTTTAGATGAATTGCAGTCTAATGCATGATTTTTTTTTTAACCATCTATCAAATTGATTAGTCCAATTTACTGTTGCAGCCTTACATAGGACTTTACGCTTCATTTATGCAATTTAAAGACACATAGAAACATAATCGTTATCTGTAGATATCACAAGTACTCAAGCCTAGAAAGAATTAATAATAATTGAACACCACACTGAAGAAATCCCTCATATGTTTAATGATGGACTGTCCATCCCAGCCCTGCTCATGAAGCTGAATTGACGAAACAACTATCTATGTTTTATACCATAAAGTTTAGTATGTCCAGAAGTCTTTGAACACGGGATGGAAGACAGTCAGCAATGTTAATTAAACGATGATTATCGTTAGCTTACTTCTCATATCACACATCACAAATTAATCTGATTTCTTTTCTATTATTATAATGGATACAATTCATTAGTTTGGTTAACTGTTTCAGCCTTAGAAAGTTATGTAAATCCTTTAACCGCTATATATCAGGGGTCTTCAACGTTTTTCAGGCCAAAAACACCCTAGCTGAGAGAGAGATGAAGCAGGGACCCCCTCTATACATTGTATAAAATTGTGTTTCAGATTAACCTTCTTTTTTTTTTACTTGGTCTGCTCTCTTTCCCTCTACACTACACCTCTTTGCCAAATCTTTGCCGATCTACAAGCTCACAACGCCTCGCAGCGCGAGGCGTTGTGAGCTTGTAGATCTGCTATTTTTGGCTAAACTTCTCCTCAGAAAAGGGATGCTAGGGTTCAAGTGGTTCATGTAAAAAAAAAAACATCAGATCACACAACGATTTGGCGGCCCCCCCTGTAGTAACTCTGAGGACCCCCTAGGGGTCCCGGACCACCTGTTGAAGACCCCTGCACTATATAGTTGACCGGGGTCCCCCAGGGTTCTATGCTGGTTCTTTTATAGGTCTCCACCGCAACGACACCGGTGGCGGTAAGTATTGGAAACCGTCTGTTGCTGAAAATCTGCTGTTGAATGGGCGGTGAATACACTAGTTGTAGGGAAGCGTCGAAAAGGTCGTCTTTCGCCCGCCGGATAGCAGCGGGCTTGTTGTTGAAAAAAACATAGGCTATTTTTATCACCATGGTAGCCGTCTGTCGGTGTCGGCTCTCAGATGCATTCATCAACTTTTTTCCCACCTTCCAACCCACTGATCTCCCGACTTCATTCGACTGCCAGTCTGTAGTAATCTGTAGTCTGTTTGGTGGAGAGCTACTTTAACATCACATCTTTTCTCTTCGCCGATCTACAAGCCTGTAGATCTGCCATTTTCTCTGAATGTTTGTCCCCAGATTAGGGACGCTATAGGGTTCAAGGCGTTAAAGGACGTGCACTTTATGTTTCTGCTGTTTGTTTTTAAATGTTTGTATGTCTATATGTACAGTTTGTGTTTAAATGAATGATTCCCTGTCTTTGTCTCACACACACACACACACACACACACACACACACACACACACACACACACACACACACACACACACATACACATACACACACACACAGAGTGGATCGAGGAACACGCTTCAGCAGGAGCCCCCCTGTCTAACTACGCCCCCAACCATCTGGAGACATACCGGGACCCCCATAACCTGCCACCCCTACCCCCGGGTCCTGGGGGACCACCGAAACGTAAGGCTTTTTTATGCAACATGCAAATTTGCCAAACCTTTTCAAAATGAGCAATTATGTAAATTGAAAGTACTCAAATGTTTTACTCAAGTAAAAGTATCAATACTGCAATATAGAAATACTCTGTTACAAATAAAAGTCCGGAATTCAAAATGTACTTCAAGTACCAAAAGTAAAAGTTCTCCCCATTTCAAGTTTTCAAATGGCCGAAATATATAGGGTTGAAGTGGTTAATGTATGTTTTGTGATAATAATCTAAATCTAAAAAGTAACTAGTAACTAAAGATTTCAAATAATTGTAGTGGAGTAAAAAAAAAAATGTACTCAAGAAAAGTACAAATACCTTAAAATTGTGTTTAAGTACAGTACTTGAGTAAATGTACTTACTTTCCACCACTGTGTAAATACAGGGAAAAGTTACATAGTATGCCCTTAAAGAGCTGGAGAGCTAGGGAGACCCCTGTCACTGCACCGCAACATGTTGTGGGCTTGTAGATCAGCTATTTATGATAATTTTAAATTTGAAAAACAAAGACACATTTTGACAGCAACATTGTTTATTTTTTTCCAGGAGGGAAGCCGTTCTTCACCAGAAACCCGGCGGAGCTGACAGGAACCTTCATCAACACCAAGCTGAAGAAGAGTCGTCGTGGTTTCGGCTTCACCGTGGTGGGAGGAGACGAGCCCGACGAGTTCCTCCAGATTAAGAGCCTGGTGCTGGACGGGCCCGCCGCCGTGGACGGGAAGATGGAGACAGGTGCGGTACACCAGTGTCTCTCAAACATGTTCATGTTAAGGATCAGTGGTGTAAAGTAACTAAGTATATAAAGTATAACTGAGTATATATAAGTACTGTACTTAAGTACAATTTTTAGGTACTTTTACTTTACTGGAGTATTTCCAATTGTCTATATTTTTACTTCTACTCCACTATATCTCAGAGGCAAATATTGTACTTTTACTCCACTGCAATTATTTGAAAACTTGAGTTACTAGTTACTTTGCAGATATAAATTATTACATTATAAAACATACATAACTTTAGCCTTATTTTATACATAGGCTATTTGAAAATAGCTGATCTACAAGCTCAAAACGCGCCACAACATGACGCATTATGAGCTTGTAGGTAGGATATTTTTGCTGAATGTTAGCCCTAGAATAGGGATGCTTAGGGTTCAAGTGGTCAAGTGATTGAAAAGCTAGAATATTTCACTTTATTTCCAAAGTTGACGGCTATGTCTATGCTAACAGTTGCTAACAGTTGTTTCATTATAGTTGGCAGGTGACGTGATCGTCAGCGTGAACGACACCAATGCTAACATGCTAACGGCATAGTGTCGCGTATTTACTGGCGACCTGATCGTCAGTGTGAGCGACACCATGCTAACATGCTAACCTGCTAACGGCATTTTGGTGTGTATTTATGTACAGGCGACGTGATCGTCAGTGTGAACGACACCATCGTGCTGGGCTACACCCACGCCCAGGTGGTGAAGATCTTCCAGTCCATCCCCATCGGCTCCATGGTGGAGCTGGCGCTGTGCCGGGGCTACCCGCTGCCCTTTGACCCTGACGACCCCAACACCAGCCTGGTGACCTCCGTGGCCATCCTGGAGAACAAGGAGCCCGTCATCGTCAACGGCGGCCAGGAGAGCTACGAGTCCCCGTCCAGGTTAGTCAAAGTGGGGTCCGGGGACCCCCAGGGGTCCCTGAGGGAGTTCCAGGGGGTCCTCAGCTCAATGATGGATAGTTAGGAACAAAAAGGGACCCTTATGGGTCTCAGAGTTAAACTAACATTGATTTTACAATATAAATTGGGGTCCCAGAGATAGAAATGCCATTTAAATAGGGGTCCGTAGCCCTATTATGCATGTCAAACTGGGGCTCCTTGAATTTAAAATGGTTGAGAATCCCTGCTAGAGCCGTAAAAATCTTCTCTTATGGGGGTTCCTGGCATATCTTTTCAAATGGGGGTCCGCAGACTAATAAGTGTCAATTTGAAAAAGTTTGAGAACCACTGAGTTAGTGTTTGGAACTTTTCATTATAGGCTTTTTATTTTTTATTTCATTTTGGCTTCATGTTTGTCAGTTAAGTTTTAATGTGGGCTTGCTGGTATAGTTTTTTGTGCAAAGGCTTAGTTTTAGTTTACTTTTTTATTAGTTTTAGTGTCAGTTTTAGGTTTTTGCGTAAGACTCAAAAAGGTCAGAAAAGACTGTGTAACTGGAAAAGTGCGCTCCTCTGAGCGCAGATCCTCGCCAGGCCAGGTTGCCTACCCAGGACCCGCAAAGTTTGGCAGGCAGTCATAGCTAATTGGAATGGAACCTGCGAAATCGGACCGATACATCCTGATCACATGACTGCAGATATATTATGTATGTCGCGATACGACGCGTTGTGAGCTTGTAGATCGGCTATTTTCAAACATTTTTGTACTTTTACTTTAAGTATATTTTGATGCCAATACTTTTTTACTTTTACTCAAGTAACATTTTGAACACTTTTACTTGTAACATAGTATTTTTTATGTTGTGGTATTGCTACTTTTACTTAAAGTAAAATATCTGAGTACTTCTTCCACCACTGATTATAACGACCTCTCTCTCTCTCTCTCTCTCTCTCTCTCTCTCTCTCTCTCTCTCTCCCCCCCCCCCCCCCCGCCCCGTTCAGCCACGGCAGCCATAACGGCCTGCGGGGGGAGCCCCGCCCCCACAGCCCGTCGGCCGACGTGGCGTCCAACGGCTCCCACGGCTACTCCAGCAGCGAAGTGGCCACGCTGGCGTCCTCCATCGCCACGCAGCCCGAGCTCATCACCGTGCACATGGAGAAGGGAGACAAAGGTAACGACACACACAATGCTTATTATTGCCCCGTCCGAAAAATTCTGCTTCTAGATCTTGTAGTCCATCCTCCATTGAGGCTGATTTTAAAAACGTCTTCTAAGTTTTCAGAAAATTCAAATTTATAAAAAATAAATACAAATAAAATCCTGTTGCTATATACATAGCAATATTTGAAATGACACAGATGCTTCCCCGGTTTTAAAGGTATAACAACGTATAGGCTTTCCCGGTCTTAATGGGTTATGAATAAACTTATATTATTATTATTAGGCATGCAACGATTTATCGTAAATCGATCAAAATTGATTCAAACTGGTGACAATTTAAATTGATTTAACTCACTGAGTGCCAGAATTATTTCTGGCTATTTTTGGCCATTTTTGGCCATTTTGGCCAAGTTAAACAAGGAGTGGATGGAGCTGCAAATCTTCAGATAATGATATCTTGGGTTCTGAACAAAAAACAAATATATATATATATCAGGGGTCGCGCTAGGATATTAATCTGCCGGTCCCAATGTCCGGAATGATTCAAATTTATCGGACATCTGATAAAAATACCGGTCATAATTATATTTATGCATTAATTACAAGCAGGTGCGTAAATACAGCCTAACACTTTGGCCTACAGCATTATATTTTGGATTGAGCTATTTGAACATGAACCATGATGAACGACATTTTATATAGCAGGGTCATCTTGCACAAATACATTCATTACCTACATTTCCATTTGCGCATGCTGTGTCACTGCGTGCGTAATGGTTTCTCAATGCGTTTGAACGCATTTTCTAATCAAAGGGGCACTGCACAAAACCTCTGACCTCAGCTGGCTCAGCTGACCTGTTAGGGCAATAAATGATAGACCACTACTCACTCACAGGAGGTTAGCTGTATAGTTAAGCAGTGGATGCCGTCCGTGCGTCTAGTTGGGACAGCCGTGGGAAAGTTGATGAGTTGTGAGAATCTTGTCGTCTCCTCATAGAGCTATTCAGTTCAAAGTGGTAACGTTTTAACGTGTCCACCCTCATAGAGATAAAAATAGGTTCACCTTTATGATTAACGTCGTGTTTCATCTGGATGCCACAGTTGCAGTAGCCTAAAGCTGTTGTGAAGACTATTTACGCATCTGTGTTGGATGTTTCATCTTCAAATTGCATTGTTGTTAAACTGTAGTAGGGCAACTTGCAACTTTACTCACAAGTGCCCTTGTAGTAGCTATAGTATCTGTGACATATTCTAACTCGTAATGATACAACTTGTGTGTGACTGTTAAATACACAACTTTATCTAATATAACCGGACCGCGGTCTCTGTCTTGTATGTCGCGATAGACCAGAGTTATAATATATTGCAACAACTACGCAGAAGCAACAACTCTCGTCTTCCGGTCATACCTCTGAGAGAGAGAGAGAGAGAGAGAGAGAGAGAGAGAGAGAGAGAGAGAGAGAGAGAGAGAGAGAGAGAGAGAGAGAGAGAGAGAGAGAGAGAGAGAGAGAGAGAGAGAGAGAGAGAGAGAGGAGAGAGAGAGAGAGAGAGAGAGAGAGAGAGAGAGAGAGGATGAAATGTGCCTGATTTGTGGTGATATTTAATGAACTGCCGTGTCATTGTCAACCATTGTCAATGTCCGGAGAGATTTATTTTTTCCGGTCTTTGTCATGAAAAATCGGTCAAAACCGGCAATTATCGGACTAACGCGACCTCTGATATATATATATATATATTTTTTTACAATTTACACAAAAAGGTGTTTCGGTCATTTGTCTGGAAACTAATTTTGTATGTAAAACAATCTTGAAAAATCGTATCGTGAACCTAGTATGGTGATTTGAATCGTATGGAGAGTTGAGTGAATCATTACTATGCCTAAATCATTATTATTATTATTCCTCCAGGGTTCGGCTTCACCATCGCCGACAGCCTGACGGGCGGAGGCCAGCGGGTCAAGCAGATCGTGGACTACCCGCGCTGCCGCGGCCTGAAGGAGTCCGACATCCTGATGGAGGTCAACAAGAGGAACGTCCAGAACATGTCCCACAACCAGGTGGTGGACCTGCTCAGCAAGTGTCCCCGAGGCAGCGAGGTCACCATGCTCGTACAGAGAGGTAGGGGTTGAACTTTACCATGATACGCTAGAGCAGTGGACCCCCCAGGGGTCCCTGGGGGGGTACCAGGGGGTCCCCAGCAAATATGTGTCAATGCAGTGTCACAATCATTTCAACCACTTTAATCTTACTTTGGCTATTCAAAAATAGCAGATCTACAAGCTCGTAGCTTGGCAGCTGATAGTAGATCTGATATTGTAGATCTGATATTTTTGAAAAATCGTGAAAAATGTGCGCAAATCTTTGAATATATATATATTTTTTGTTCAACTCAAATCTTTGCTTCTGGGGGGGTCAATATTTTGAGATGGGGGGGGGGGGGGGGGGTCCGCGGCCAAATACAAGAACATTTAGAAAATAGCCGATCTACAAGCTCACAACATGTCACCTTGTGAGCTTGCCTGGCAGCAACGATATACTGTATTGGTGACGCTTCACAGTAAATGTGTGCAAACTGTGTGCAGGAGTGTGTGTGTGTGTGTGTGTGTGTGTGTGTGTGTGTGTGTGTGTGTGTGTGTGTGTGTGTGTGTGTGTGTGTGTGTGTGTGTGTGTGTGTGTGTGTGTGTGTGTGTGTGTGTGTGTGTGTGTGTGTGTGTGTGTGTGTGTGTGTCTACTACTACTGTGCTACTCAGCTGCAACTATAAAAATAACTCCAGCGTATAGCTGGAAGGCTGGCTGGCGTCTCTCGGCCAGAAGCAGCACAACACAGCGGTGCGAACGACATAACGAGTGAGTGGCGAGGGGGAGGGAGGGGGGAGAGAGGGGGAGAGAGAGAGAGAGAGGGGGGCTGGCGGCACGAAACACTTGGACCTGCCAAGATGAGAGGAAGAGATGGATTGGAACGAGGGAGGAGGAAGTGGAGAGAGAGAGCAGACGAGTGTGGGAAGGAAGTGGGATGATTGGAGGAGAGAGATGGAGAGAGAGAGAAAGAGAGAGAGAGTGAGAGAGAGAGAGGGATGGGAGAGAAGGGTAGGAGGTAGAACATGGAACCAAGGATTCCTATCTATTATGAATATGGATGCCAACATCTGAGTCGCTCCTCTGAGATTTATGCCTGACGGCACTGGTGGAAAAAGTACAATTTTCTTTTACTTAAGTAAAAGTATCAATACCGCAATGTAGAACTACAATATATATATCGTCAGTGTCCAGCCGGGGACCAGCTAACTCCATTTTCAGAATCAACGCTATTGAACCCCCTCTACATCTGTGTAATTTCTTTTTAAATAATAACATATGAAGTAACTCCATTGGACCCTCAAACTGTCCGTCAAAAAACAAACAACTCCCCCCTCCTCTCAGGCTCTCGAGAAGCTCTGCTCTGTATGAGGCAGACAGGGAGAAGATTTTTCAATGCTTTTGGGAGAACATAAACTGGGAAAAGAGAATGTATGTGCAAGGTTTGATAGATGTCACCCCCAGTAAAGAGGAGAAGGGTGTCTTCACAAAGGTCATCTGCTCGTGTTTTCTTTTTAAATGTTAATGGACAGAGAATGAGTGTGTGCAGGAGTTTGTTTCAAACATCTCCAAGAGCTCAAGGAGATCATGCCAAAAGACTTACACAGCTTTTATGACAATCTAAAGCACTAAGAAACACCCACCACACACACGCAACACACAACACACAACAGTGTGATAATAAAATGTTGATAGGTATATGATGGGTAAATTCAACTGTGGTTGTTATTGTTAGTGCAGTAGGCTACAGATTTGACAGATTCTATTTTTCATGAATGTATTTTGTATTTATATGCCATTTATTTATTGTTGGTGTGCCATGATCGCTTTTGTTAAATACATGATTGAGTATTGAGGCAGAATTGTTTGTTGCACTCAACTGTAGAAGAACAACAGTGGTAACAGTTAGATCCATGGTTGTTTACAATGCATGTTAAAATAAAAGTTGTTTAAGTACAGAATTCAGCTTGATCTATAGTATATGAGGATGGCGCTCACCATAAATAGCTGATCTCCAAGCTCACAATGCGTTGTGATATGTTGTGAGCTTTGAGATCCATTGCCAGCTGTTCTTATCAATGATGGACAAAACCTCCTAACTCCACTTGCACTGGATTTGGGTAAAGTGGTGATAATATAATGACACATGCAAGTATCTGATAATATATAAAGTCACAATACCAAGTTTGATGAGGCAGTATTGCTTTGTTTTAAAGATATAAGGTTCTTAATTTTCTGAAAATTTGATATTTTGTTTTTCATTTCCTGAAAAATTACCATTTTGGATTTAGCTGGTTCCGGCCGAACAGCAGAGATATAATATATAAAAGTCTGGAATTCAAAATGTACTTGAATGAAAATATACTTAAAGTACCAAAAGTAGAAAGTACTCGTTATGCAGAATGTCCCATTTCACAAGTTTTTGTATAAAAATATTTTTGAAAATAACAGATCTACAAGCTCACAATGCGACGCATTGTGAGCTTGTAGATCGTCTATTTTCAAATGGCTGAGATGTATATAAGGCTGAAGAGGTTAATGTATGTTTTGTAATAATAATAAAAATCAACAAAGTAACAAGTAACTAAAGTTTTCAAATAATTATAGTGGAGTAAAAGTACAATATTTGCCTCTTGAGATGTGGTGGAGTAGAAGTAAAAGTATTTAAGTACAGTACGTGAGTAAATGTACTTTCCACCACTGTAAATCAGTGCTTCACCATTTAAACAAAAACGTGTCTCTTCTCAAGAGGAGCGCAGTGCGCTCCCCGGTGGACGCAAGCGAGGATGCAGGGGTTGCGTCGCTTCCCATGTGAAACGCCCCCTTTGAGAGAGATGCGCGCAAACATGGAAATATTGGCTGCCTTCTCTTTCAAATGTTTATCCCCACCTAACCTCTCCCGCGTGGATGTATAACCATTTCTGACAGCAAATGCACAATTCTATAGTTTTGTAAGATAGTTGTCTCTTAAGTTGCAATGTAACAAGTTAAAACCTTTCTTTATTTCCATTTAATTAACTAACTTTTTTTTTTATTGTTTTGTTCCACTTTTGCTTTGGCAATGTAAACGGGTGTTTTCTATGCCAATAAAGCCCATTGGATTGAGAGAGAGACAGACAGGAAGACTGGGAGAGGGAGAAAGCGAGAGACACACAGAGAGAGAAAGAGAGACAGACAGACAGACACACAGACAGACAGGGAGAGGGAGAAAGAGAGAGACACAGAGAGAGAAAGAGAGAGGATGGGAGGTTATTGGAGCAGGGAGATGTGATTGGTGTTAATTAGAATAATGTGTGTGAGGGCGGGTTTGTATGCTAATGATGTCACACCTCATTAATATGGATGATTGACCTTAACTCGGCCTGCACCATCCAATCCATAGCGCTTAACCCACGTGGCTCCCAGTCCTTATCTTTAGAGCCCCCCCCCTTTCTTACATCTGACAAAGCTCCCACACGCACACGCACACGTGCATTGCAACGTGACGCAACGATGTGGGAGTTAGTTAGTTAGGGTTTTTTTTGTACACGTTAAAAAATGTGGACTATATGTCCAAACAACCAGGTTGGGAAACTACTTCAGTAAAAACCACTGCACCCGGTTCAAATCCCGTGACCGTACATGACACATCTGACCTGGGATGACCCCCCCCCCCCCGATGAATGTAGAAACACATTTTTATATATATATTCTAGCCGTGACATTGTGGAGGCCTGTAATTTGTGTTCTTGCCTTCACTGTTTGTTGGGACAAATTGCCATCTAGTGTATACGCCACCTGGCACCAGAAGATCTCTATTTTGTGTGTGTGTGTGTGTGTGTGTGTGTGTGTGTGTGTGTGTGTGTGTGTGTGTGTGTGTGTGTGTGTGTGTGTGTGTGTGTGTGTGTGTGTGTGTGTGTGTGTGTGTGTGTGTGTGTGTGTGTGTGTGTGTGTGTGTGTGTGTGTGTGTGTGTGTGTGTGTGTGAAAGCAGCATCACCATCAGTTATGTCCTGTAATGAGTTGACCTTGCGTTCCGTTGCTAGAATAGCACTGCTCTATTGTGTTAAATGTCAGCGTCATTAGGTCTGTGTGTGTGAGAACGATATGGTTAGAGAGGCAGTTAGCCCTGATGCTGGGACATTCAGAGAGAGAGAGGGTCCATTTGGTTCTGTACACTCTCAGCGTCATATAAATGCGTTCAGGCGTTCAACGTGTGGAGTTTGAACGCTGTGTTTAACCCCCAAAGTGGGTTGACTGGAGGAGTACGTCCGCAGGGCTCTGTACAAGTGCCTTTTCTGTTTTCCTTCTAAATTAATTATCTTGGCTAGAAAGTAAGCTCACACGCGGCACGTGTGTGAGCTTGTAGATGTGCTATTTTCTAGCGAGACGTTTCCCCTAGTATTCGGATGCTGTGTTTAGATTTTCGCAGATTTCTCAGATTTATTGAAGGGACAGCCCCTTGAGATGAAGCATCTCATTTTCGAGGGGGGTCCCATAAAAACAGACATAGATACTGTAATAGAGTGTCTTTAGGTGAAAGAACAGCCAGTGATCAGGAACATTATTTGCACCTGTGCTGATTACCAATATCCCCCTGCACCTGTTAAAGGCCTTTTGAAGTGTGCTGCCTGTGTCAGTTACAAATACTATAAAGTAAACATCACATGGTTGCACCTGGGACGTAGCATCAATGTTGTAGCCTGGGGTCAACAGGTGTTTCGGGTCTCGCAACAACATACACCCTCGCCCAGGTGACCCAGCCGGGGTTTGATCAAGCCCCGACTTACGTCCCAGTAGCTACCCACGGTCAGTCCTATAGACGAATCCATAGCCGCGCTGCCTGTAGCTGCCTGTAGGCGGCCATTGCTGCGGTGTCGAGGTGCGGAGCGTTGACACCGCAGCTATGGCTGCCTACAGGCTATAGGGAAAGACAGGGCCACTCAGTCCGCTTCTCCGTAACTACTCTGCCGGGACTGGGGAGAGGAGAGGCTCTGGCACGTGGAGGGACTAGGCTCTGTGGGTGGCCTCCTGGCCGGGCTCCTCCTTCGTCTCACCAGGTCCAGGACCTGTACAGTGAATATGTCCCTACGAGTACAGTCAATGTAGGCAAAGGCATAAACAAGTTGTATCAAGATGTGAATATGTTTAAGCCAGTGTTAACATGCAGCTCAGATTAGACCCCCCTTCCAGACCCAGATTAACTGGTCTCAATTAAAAGATGTACGCCAGCATGGATCAGAGAGAACCCCCTTTTTGTCGTATAGCCACACACACAGTTCTGCAATTTATTCTTATCAGCGTTGGACATAAGACACGCTTCAACAATGCACCTAGTTTGCTTGTGGGCAAAAAAAACTAAACAGATACACACTGTAGTGAATCTTACATTTGCTGGCTTTGCAGTAACAAACAAAAATAAAAATAGAAAAATCTAATCATTCAATTTAATAGAAAAAAATAAAAAAATGTATTATGTTTTGAGAGAGAGAGAGAGAGAGAGAGAGAGAGCGCTCCATAAAGGAGTGTCCTAGTTTTTAGGACAGTGCTGCACAGTGCTGAATGCCACCCACAGAACACAAGCAGCGTTGCCGGATTCGGCAAGAGAAATAAGCAACTTATCGATCTATGAAAACGAGCCCAAAAGAAGCGACTATTAGGCCACATGAGCACTTTCAACCTATGCGTCTGCTATTTGAAAATGGCGTCGCGATATCACCCTCCCCGTCCGGCTTCTCTCCACCGAACACGGGCCAAAAAGAATAAATTATCCTAAAATATCTTTTAGAATTTCCAATTTCTGCTAAGCAGCAACTTGTGAGCTTGCCGTCTCCGCCCAAGTTTGGGGAATATGTTTTCGCTCAGCTCCTGTCCGTCAGTCAGTCAGTCTGTGAACAGCTAATCTCAGATCTCCAAAAGTTAGAATATGGAGATATGATATTTCTGGCCGGCAGCCAGTGGTGTAAAGTAACTAAGTACATGTACTCAAGTACTATTTTTACTTTACTTGAGTATTTCCAATTTTCAGTACTTTTACTTCTACTCCACTACATCTCAGAGGATAATATTTCACTTCTACTCCACTACAATTATTTGAAAACTTTAGTTACTAGTTACTTTGTAGATTTTGATTATTATTACAAAACATGCATTAACCACTTCAGCCCTAAATACATTTCGGACTCGATTTTCCGCCATTCAAGCGTTTTCTTTAAAAACACACCACGTTGTGACCTTGTAGATCGGCCTATTTTGGCTGAATGTTCATCCCAGGATAAGGGAAACCAGGGTTCAAGCGGTGAGAGGGTTCATTCAGACATCTTTAAAATATTCATTGTGTCCTTTCTGCTGTTTACCATTCAGTAGGATCCTTCCTACCGTTCCTTCCCTCCTTCCTTCCTTCCCTGTAAAAAAAAAAAGGAGGCCAAGCGTGACGTTCCCTCCATCTTGTCTTCCCATCCATCCTTTGTTGCCATGACAATACTCCACATCACTTCTGTAGGTTCTGTCCCTGGAGAGAGAGGGAGAGAGAGGGAGAACGAGCGAAAAAGAGAATAAAATATAAGGTCAATGACAGCAGGAAACAATGGAATGTGAAGCCGTCAGATGTGTGTGTGGGGGGGGGTTGTGGGTGGGGTGGTACCGATAAAATATGAGCTGGAGAGAATGATAATTTTGTCGCCACTCCTTTGGGTCTAAACTCTGTCCTCTGCCTTTACCCATCCTAACTATTAGGAGCAGTAAGTGATATTAATACATTTACCCATCCTAACTATTAGTGGGTGTGGTTTACATAATGTAAACGTATGTTTTCTCATGCCAATAAAGCTCCTTTGAATTGAAATTGAATTGATATTAACTCATTCACTGCCAGATAAAAATAAGTAAATAAATCAGCCACTGCCAGCGACTGTCAGCTTGTGTGTCTGCTATTTTCCAATAGTCAAAGAAATCTAAAATGACACAGATGCGTTCCGGGTCTTATTGGATTAACATTCACACCTAGCCGTTCTCAAATTAAACTAATCAAAATATAATAATCAGCTGTGCTGATCTCGCAGAGCAGAGCCGGCTAAGTGGCTAGGCTAGCAGTTTGCAGGGGAAGTTTGCAGATGTAGTAGCTAAACCTTCAGTCATTAGAAAAATAACATTTCTAGAATCAAATATCTTTATTACAGTGAGATTGAGCTAACAGTTACGTTTTGTTTCTCTATGTGTTCAGTTTGGGAAAAGTTGTCTAGCGCACAGCCATCTCAATGTTGGTTCTGGATTAGTATTTTTTACTTAAGTAAACAATCTGAGTACTTCCATCGCTGCAAGGAGCACCACCTCACGCACACACACACACACACACACACACACACACACACACACACACACACACACACACACACACACACACACACACACACACACATGCGTATTACCAAGCTAAGCATGTGCAGATTGCTGCTATAGTGTTTAATATGTTTGAATAATGTATGGTGTGTGTGTATGAGAGAGAGAGCGAGAGCGAGGCATGCTCTGAGCCATGATGACTGGCAGTGCGGGGGAGGGGCAGGCCTGCGTCTGACATGGCCTTGAAAAAGCCATCTGTCACATACACATCACAGCGTTGTGTGTGTGTGTGCGTGTGTTTGTGCGTGAGCGTGTACATAAACATGGTTATGTACTGGGGGTGAAAAGATGAGTGGATTCTCTCTCTCGCTCGCTCGCTTGCTCTCTCAGACTCCATCTCTCTCTTCCCCCAATTGAGGAGCAAACCTAGGATTACATCATCACCTCTGAAGGGAAGATCTTCACTCAGTAGAAGCCGTAGGAGAAACCTCTTATCTCCATATTCTAACCTTTTGTATTTTTTAAGTAAATTAATTAATTAATTAAAGCGTCAAAAGTAGCAGATCTACAAGCTCGAAACGCGGCGTGAAGCGACGCGTTTGTGTGCGTGTGCGCGTGCGTGCGTGAGTCACTGTACCTCAACACAACGCAGTTGTGTTGAAACATGTGCTACACCAACAATGGCCTCTCCTCCTCGTTTGATGCAAAAAAAACAATTTTGCCCTTGGTTATTTATTTGTTCTTCTTTCTTCTTCGTGCCATTCTATTTAGTCTAATATTCCATTCTCCTCTCTCCATGGGGCGGCCCGCCGAGTAGGCAGAGAGGCCGTTTGGGAGGCCCCCCCCCCGGCCCCGGTGTCCAAGTGTCCCTGAGCAAGACACTTAACTCATTCACTGCCATTCACTAAATAGCCCAAAAAGCCCAGACTGCCAGTATTTGGCGATTTTCTTACCTTTTCAAGTAGTCACAGAATATTTATCTCCAGTATGATCGATCCCCTGATGGTTGCTAATCACGGATGGTTTCGAAAAAAAAAGTTTGCTTGTTATACCCAGTTGAAAATAGCATGTTTCGCTCAAAAATACATAGAAAAACACAGGAGCCGAGATTCCGAATATTTCCCTACTACTTTAACCAGGAAGTGAATGGAGCAGTAAATCTTTGGATCGCGTTATCTCCTGGTTCTGTGTGAAAAAATAAAATAAAAATAAAGACATTATTGGCAGGGAATGAGTTAAGCTGCCCGACAGAAACGATAATATAACGCATTATAGACCCGACCTTATTATTCAGCCTTAACCCGATTAAAGATCTTCACAGTCTCCTCTCTCTACTCATTGTGCTGAGTAAGGTCCGTTCAGTATTCATAAAAGCCGGTCCTTTCTCTAAGCCCCCGCGTTGCACCTTTAGTGATCCGTTCAAAACCTTTTTTAAATGGAGCGACAGTGAAGAAATGGATTAATTGTTGCGTTTCAGGGCGTTGAGCAGCCAGGGCCGTGTTATCGTCGGCCGGCTTCAGCAGAGAGAGAGAGGGAGTGTGAAGACTTAATGCATCATTTATAGATGCCGTGCGCACGTGTGTCGACGCAGCAAGCTACGCTTACAGTTCTTTTTTTTGTGCCAGCTTGCCTGTGTTGGTATAATGTATATCGTTGCTGTCGGGGCGAAAAAAAACTCTTATCTCCGTATTTAAACTTTTTGTGTGTTTTTTCGTAAATTGACGCCCTATCATACTACAGCGTCACACAAAAGCATCAAAACTTGCAGATCTGCTACTTTTGAATCCTGAAAGGCAACAGTTTTGGACATATTAGGTTTCCACCCGACAGAGACGATAAATGGTAAACATACATTTATGCATGTATTCACAGGATTGTGTGTGTGTGTGTGTGTGTGTGTGTGTGTGTGTGTGTGTGTGTGTGTGTGTGTGTGTGTGTGTGTGTGTGTGTGTGTGTGTGTGTGTGTGTGTGTGTGTGTGTGTGTGTGTGTGTGTGTGTGTGTGTGTGTGTGTGTGTGTGTGTGTGTGTGTGTGTGTGTGTGTGTGTGTGTGTGTGTGTGTGTGTGTGTGTGTGTGTGTGTGTGTGCGTGCGTGCGCACGTGCGTGTGTGTCACTTTTACTGTAGCTGTCTAATAATACTGAGCTGTGTTGCCATTAAAGGAGCGCTCCACAAATGTTCAACCATATTTTCATATAATTGGTCCTCACTAATGCTCATTATAAGATGGCACCACTCACTCTGCGTCTCATTAGTGGGCTATGGACTGTTCAGAAACCTGCCTACCAATGACATCATCGGTAGGCAGGGTTGGTCAAACAAGATTTGAAAAAATATATATATTTTTTTGTTTGTATTATTAATGCAAGGACAATGGCTTCCATTTCAGCATGCTCTTACCAGTAAGAGAAACGCTGTAGTATCTATTAGCTTGAAATCTCAATCGATGATGTCATTGGTAGGCAGGTTTCTGAACAATCCATAGTCCACCAATGAGACACAGAGTGAGTACACAGAAATGGTCCCATATTAATAATGAGCACTAGTGAGGACCAATTATATGAAGATAAGGTTGAAAATGGGTGAAGTGTGCCTTTAGATCTGCTATTTCCTGTATCACAGATGAGTGTAGGATCCACGGGGGTCAAATTGATTTTCAGTTTGTTTCTCTTTAATTCCTTTGAAAAAGGCAGCCATCGATCGAGCCATATAGTCATTGTTCAAACTCCATTAGTGCCTTTACCTGGTCTGTGTAGGGGAACGCTAATCAGGTTTGACCCTGTTCATTGTTCAAGTGTTACAAAGCGAAACGTTTCCATGTTGAAAAGAGATCAGCCTCCCACGCTGGCAATGTTGCAAGGGTCACAGACACGCACGCACGCACGCACGCACGCACGCACACGCACACGCGCACACACACACACACACACACACACACACACACACACACACACACACACACATGCATAGCGGTGGAAAGTAACTAAGTACATGTACTAAAGTACTGTACTTAAGTACATTTTGAGACTTTAGTAAAAACATTACATTTTCTATACTTTTATTTCTACTCCACTACATTACAGAGACAATATTGTTTATTTTTACTCCACTACACTTATTTGACAACTTATAGTTACTAGTTACTTTGTAGATTTCGATTATTATTGCAAAACATACATTAACCACTTGAGTCCTTACAGTATATACGTACTTTGACTATTTGAAAATAAGATTTTTTTTATAAATGTTGAAAACATGGGACATTCCGAATCTGCATAATGATTACTTTCCCTTAAGTATAGTTTTATGCTGGACTCTTACTTGTAACAGAGTATTTCTACATTGAGTTCTTCTTCCACCATTGCACGCATGCAGTCTTTGTGGACAATCCCACAAAAAACAGGGTGAGAGAGACGGTGAGAGAGGGAAAACAGAGAGAATAAATTATGAATTGTGTGGAGTGAGAGAGAGAGGGAGAGGGAGAAAGAGAGGGGCTTTGCAGCAACACAAAGTTTTAACTTTTAATGATTTCTCAGCGATGCTGCAGAGTGTGAATATGAAAGAAAGATTCTGAGCTGGAGATGTTCTGCTCTCAAGCCCCTGTGTTAACCCCTTCAGACCGGGAACGCATCTGTGTGTCATTTTTAGATTTCTTTGGGCTATTCAAAAATAGCAGATCTACAATCTGGTGCCGTGCTACGAGCTTGTAGATCAGCTATTTTTGAAAAATCTTGAAAATGTGTGCAAATCTTTGAATATATATATATATATATATATATATATATTTATTTTTTTACTCAAATCTTTGCTTCTGGGGGTCCCTGGAACAACATATTTTGAGATGGGGTCGGTGGCCAAATACATATCATTTTGGGGCTCCTTGACATGAAAAAGTTTGAGAACCACTGATTATAGCAACTTAAGTTTTTTCAAAAAACTGTTAGGATTTAGAAGACATTTTTAGAATCCCCCAGAAACAGTTAAAAATGTTCTCTTTAAAAACATATATATCGAAAGATTAGCACACATTTTCATGATTTTTCAAAAGATCTACAAGCTCATAGCAGATCTACAAGCTCATATAGTGCGGCACTCGGTGCCCCGCTATGAGCTTGTAGATCTGCTATTTTTTAATAGCCAATGTATAAGATAATGGTTAAAGTGGTTAAAATCTAAAATTACAGATGCTTTCCCCATCTTAATGGGTTAACCCCTTGAACCCCAGCAGCATCCGTATTGTGGGGGACCGTGGCGGGTCCATTTTGTACACTTTCAGAGTAAAATTAATACTCTGCGTTTGACTGTGTGGAGTCACTGTTCTCCTATAGAAACCGTTATGGACCTTTTCACACTTGACATCATACATCATACATCACACATTCTAAATGGGTCTTAATGGACCATTGGCTCTGAGAGTGTCAAAATGCACCCTATGGGTACACTTAGGGTCCATGTTGAATGATACTCTCAGAGTTAAGGGTGTCATTTATATTATGGTTAAAACAATACGCTTCTTTTGTTAAAAGGTTTATTGCTCTGTTTTCTGATAGTATTGATTGCTATAGAAGAGTTTGTTCAGTAACAGGAGTCTCCCTGTCTCTCCAGCTCTTTAGTAAACAGAAAATGCATTTTGAGGTTGGGATACCAATTTTATCCAATCAGGAGAGAGACCTCACACAGATTAAATGACAGATTAAACTAGTGAAATAATGTGAGTGATGACATTTTTTTTAATGGAACTGGAACACTATAAAAATGTAAGCTTAATAAATAGGTACTCACTCCTGATCATCTGAAATTAGCAACCCACCTGAAATCTTATTTGCTGTTTATTAAAAGGTTGAGAAACAGGGAGACCCCTGTCACTGAACAAACACTCTATAGCGATGATTGCTCCCGGGCATCCCTGGAACAAAACGTTTTGAGATGGGGGTCCACGGCCAAATACATACCTAAAAAATGTTTCTGAATCCTAACAGTATGTTGCTATATCAGTGGTGCTCCAACGTTTCCATGTCAAGGACATGCCATGTATTTGGCCGCGAACCCCCATCTCAAAATATGTTGTTCCAGGGACCCCCAGAAGCACAGCTTGGAGTTAAAAATGTTTGCTTTAAAATATTTTACTCGATCTTTCAAAAAAAATAGCAGATCTACAAGCTCATGGCTTGGCACTCGTTGCCGCGGCATGAGCTTGCAGATCTGCTATTTTTGAATAACCAGAGAAATCTCAAATGACACGGATGTGTTCCCAGATTGAACAGGTTAAATGAGTACCGAGTGTGTTAGAGTCCGACCGGCGTAGCGACACACTTCCACTGACAAGGTGTGCATGCTATATTTGACACGCTAGACTCCTGCCACTGTAGTATGTAGGACAAACGTTTAACTGCCACGAGTAGCATAGCAACAGTGGCTCTTTGTGGTCCCACTTTATGTTATTTATACTGCATTTATATTATTATATACGGTATATTTTTTTATATCTTAGTGTTTTGCACCGTTGTAAGAGATGGCATAGCGCACTGTTCCTTAACGTTGATTTACGGGTCAGGGTCCATCTGGTTCCATTTGTACACTCTCAGAGTTACATTAACACCTGAGGATCTTACGATGTAGGTCGGGATCCCAGAGATAAAAGGTTGTGATCAAATGGGGGGTCCATGGCCTTAATGCATACCAAACTGCAGGGTCCTTGAAATGAAAAAAAAAAGAGAATCACGGGGAATATCAAAGGACAATACAGTTCAGGAGTGATATTCGTATACTTTTGAACGTTGGTGAATTTTGTGAAATAGCGGCAGTTTAAAAGCCGGTATCGTGGATGTATCTCCACATGCCTGTTCGCTTTGAACGCTCGCCTCATGACAATTGACACTTCAGTGTTAATATTTCATGGAGGAGGTGTGTTACATTGATCTTTCGGGGGTGAATCTCTGCGTGATCCGTGTGTGCGTGTGTGTGCATGTGCGCGCGTGTGCCTTTGAGAAAAAGAGAGAGAGAGAGAAAGAATGAGGGGGTGGGTGGGTGTCTGTAAGCAACTCGCTAGTACATCTAGGAGGAAGAGGGGGAGGGCACAAAAAAGGAGCGAGAGAAGATCCTAGTTTCCAACGTGTGAGGCTTCAAGCAGAGGCAGGGGGATAGAGAGCAGGTTCGGGGGGGGGCCAGGCAAGGCATGGCAGGAGGGCAGGCAAGGCGGGATGCTCAGACTCGCCCTTTGATAATGACGCTTTAACCTGCCCCGGGCTGCTGCTGGCGCCGTCCCTCTACTACACGGATAGCATCCCGGATTCTTACCTGAGCGCAGCCGGCACACGGCAAGAGAGAGAGAGAGAGAGAGAAAGGGAGGGAGAGAGAGAGAGAGAACGAGGCGTTGGGCTGGTGGGTGGGCGGACAGAGAGAGAAAGAGAGAGAGAGGGAGAGAGAGAGCGGTGGGTAGGTTTGTGGTGGACCTGTGGCGGCAGCATCATCGGTAGCAGTCAGTGTGTCTCTAATGTAGAGCGATGAGTGGCTCTTCGCCCTAATAGCGGTGCAGCGCACGGAGAGGAGAGGACGGCGAGGAGAGGAGAGCGGGGGGGGGGTAGGACCTCATCACTTAGGCAACCCCTAGCGCAGTGGTGTTGCTGAGAGGGAAGAGAGAGAGTGAGAGGGCGGGAGGAAAGCTGGTGAAGCCAGCTGTGCTCGCTGGCTGGCTGGCTGGTTCGCCGGTTCCCTCGCTGCTGCTGCTGCTGCTGCAGGGAAAGCGTCGTCCAACAAGAAGCGTTGGTTCCCGGGGAGTTTTTTGTTTGTTTTAGTTATTTTTTTGTTGCTCAGACGAGAGGACGGGGGGGACGAGGAAAACGACCGGTCATTAATGCTCTCTCTGTCTCTCTGTCGCTGCTTTGCAGGAGTGGTGCCGGCCAAGCGGAGTCCCAAGCTGGTGGTGAGTAACAAAACACTTTAACTAACTCTGTCACGTACAACACCTGTCCAATCCTCCTGGTGCTGTAGTTTAACCCGGAGAGGTGTGCAAATGTAACCAAATGGACCCGCAAGGGTTCATTTGGTTACATTCGCACACCTGTGTGTGTGTGTGTGTGTGTGTGTGTGTGTATATATGTGTGCCTTGTTTCTGCATTTTAGACATAAAGACGTGGAGAGAAGAGATCTCTCCCTTCGTCCAGAGCTCCATAAATCTTCCTCCCGCCTCTTGACTTCGACGTTCACATGTTTTTTTGTTTTTAATCAAACGCTCGCCGTCGTCACCGCTGCATGCGCTCCCACAACACCCCCTCCCCCACCCCCTCTCCTCTCCTCCGCGCTCTGTCGCGATGGCGTCATCCTCTCCTGAGTGATGAAGGACAGCTGGGGGGGGGGGGGGGGTTGAGGGGGGCGAGGGGGCTGGGGTCCTGGCAGGACAAGGCAGATAAAGATCTGAAACGGCGGGGCCAGCTGGCGGGTGGGTGGGTGGGAGAGGAAGAGGAAGGCATGATGATGAGGAAGATGAGAGTTTAGAGAGAGAGAGAGAAAGAGAAAGAGAGGGCGTCCCTTAAGAGTTGAATCACTGAGTCGACCCACGGCGAGCGGGGGACGAAGGGGACTGAACAGAGAATTTGATTTGATTTATTTGAGTTTAGGTTTCAAAGAAAAACACGACAAAGAAAGAAACGTCAAGGATAAAAACACACAATAAAGTCAGAGGCTGGTTTCCGTGGTGTAGTCCTTGGTGAAAATAACAAAACAACACGAGAACAGGCATTAGTACATCATATAATATAAGACACTTTAAAGACTATATGAAAAAAAGAGAGAAAAATGACAGCATATAAATCAAACAAGCGGCTGCTAAAAATAACCTTTTCTAAAAGACAAAACAAAGATGTTGACTGCTAATGCTAATGTTATCATCAGTCAAGTCAATAGGCTCTATGCACAGCAGCCATTATTGGAAAGAAATTGGGCCTCTTCCTTACGTCCTTCACAGGTGTTACCAATGATACTACTGATGAAGGCTCTGTTCCATTCTGGTCAAACACAGTCAGGGTGCTGACATTGTGCATGTTGGCTCACTGGAAACACTCTGCCACACCAAGTGGGTCTCAACGTGGGGTCCCTCATGGTTCATTGAGGGGGTTCCAAATGGACCATTACAGATGTGTAACTCTTGAGAGGGAGCCAAATGGGAACCCCATAACTCTCAGAGTTATGGGGTTCCTAAAAAAAAAAAAATAATAATTAAGAACCACTGTGCTCCACTAAATGGAACAGAGCCGTCATTAGTGACATTGGTAACACATGTGAAGGAATGGATGGAAGGATGTGAAGTAAGGAAGAGGCCCAATTTCTTTACAATATGGCTGCTGTGCATAGAGCCTATTACATTTTTCTTTGCAGCGGCGGTTAGGAGAGACATTGGGGGGGGGGGGGTAAATCAAGGCATGGGGGAGGGGGTCAACAGTTTGAACAGCCGCACTTGCTCAGGTGTCACAGAACAATTATTCAGGCGTTTTAAAGAGCGTCCGCGGCGCCTCGTTTTTACAGCTCATCTCCATCTGATGAGAAATCAATACTGGAACCTGGCGAGCGGCCAGGGAACGCCATGGGGAGCGTTGAGTTACGGTCAGCCTCGGTTCAACCACCTATAGGGATAGAGCCACAAAAATTACACCGTTCTACCCCCACCACCCCCACCCCCACACCCTCACCCCCGCAGGCACACTTGTCCCAAGGTCAGTATGGGACAGTGGATGTAACCCAACCCCAGGAAGGGTGTTAACAGGAAGAGTGGACACCTTCAATGTTAACCCCATGTAATCCAGGAACGTGTCTTCGTCATTTTAGGTTTTAGCCATAACCATTATTTTTCTATACTTTGGCTATTCAAAAATAGCAGATCTACAAGCCAAAGTAAGAAATCTAAAATGACAGAGATGCGTTCCTGGATTGAATGGGTAAAATTGATTTTACCCATGTAAAAAAGAACAAATCCATACTTGCGAGGCTCACCATTGTTCCGATCCGCACCAAACTTGTCACAAACCCAGGGGCCACATGTGGCCTCCAGGGGCCACGTTAGAGGGCCCCCAGGGGGGTCCAGGGGGATCCAATCCGTACCAAACTTGGCACAAATACTGTTCAGGGTTCTGCCTCGAGAACAGTCATACATGGGGCCACGTCAGGGGGCCCACGGGCACACCATGGTCCAATCCTCACCAAAATGTGCACAAACTGTTCATTGGTCTGCCACAAGAATAGTCACACCGAAACAAAAAAAGGGGGTGGCAAAAAAACTAAACATAGGGTAATTGAATTGTGGTTGTAGACAAGACAAACAGGTTAGACACCTGTTGTATTTGATGAATTGTTTTCATTTACAAAAAGTGAAAAGTTTTTATTTACAAAAATGCTCATACCCTACCTGAACATAATGTATATTTGGTACATATCTGTCAAATGGATAAAACACGAGAGAGCTCGAAACGTGCGTTGTGAGCTTGTAGAGCAGCTATTTTTGATGAATGTTCACCTAATACGACATGCCCAGAATTGGAAGTGGCAGTTGCCATCCCTCCCGGGACCCTAAATGACCCCCCCCCCCCCCCACTCCCCCTCTGTGTTATGTCACTGAACGTGTCGAGAGGTAGGCGACTCCAGCATGTCAGCCTTTTTAGAACCAGCCTGTCTCCAGTTCTGACTAAACACACACCGCAATGACAAGTCCCACCTCGTTAAGAAGGGTGGGCTCCTTCTGCCCCACCTCGTTAGTGGGTGGATCCGTCTTTAAGAGGGTGGGCTCCCTCTGTCCCACCTCGTTAAGCCCGTCTACCAATGATCAGACGAGAAGCCATCTTGGGGCCTGACAGTTTCCCCTCATTAATATTCTATGCCGGGATATTTTTAACCTTTCAGTTTCTCTGGATGTAAATCCAGATCAAAGCAAGGCAATGTCCTTTATGACCGTAAACGCAAGTGATATGCGTGTTATCATAACCAGATAACATATGACCACGTTGATTTAGACGTAAAGTGGCTGTAATATTCAATGAAAGGGGTGAAAGCTGCAGCTAATGGTTGTGGAAAGGAATTTGTCTCTGCCGTTTTGAAACCTTGTGTTCAAAACCATTGCTTTTTTATTATCATATGAAAATAAAAAAAATAGCCGTTCTACAAGCTCACAATGTCGCCTTGCGACTGCTATTTTCACCACGTTTGTGCGACACTCCTGTATGACATGGACATTCTGCCCGAATTACTTAAAAATCACATGTATCATTAACATTTAATATAAATGTAATTACTTAATTATCAGTTTGATATCTACAGTAAGTAATTGTACACCTAACTGAACAGGAGGAATAGTACCTACATATTAAAAGGTGCAGTAAGTGATCCCCCCCTTTTAGTTATAATAAGCATTAAATAGCTCTATATTGTGATCGTAATTATTGCTATAGACTGTTTGTTTAGTAAGAGGGGACTCGTCTCAACAGCTCTTTAACAAATATAAAATGCATTTTCAAGTCGGGATACCAATTTAATCCAGTCAGGAGAGAGAACAACACATTGGAAGTGATGACTCAAAGAAATGAGACATCCGTTTGGCTCCCATTCATTCCGCAATGTTTCCTCTGCGCTCCACGTGCACACAGTGCACCGCAACACGCAACACGCAAACAAAGTGCAACAACCTTCGGCATGTTGTCTTCTTCCATTAAACGCCTCGCATTTTGAATGACCCTCTGGCAGCCATAGAAACTATTCAAAAGTCATTTTTTCGTCATGCGGCCACACGCGCGCACGCAGGCATGCAGGCTTTCAGTGACAGATGTTCTAGTGCTGCTGTACTGTGTGTGTGTGTGTGTGTGTGTGTGTGTGTGTGTGTGTGTGTGTGTGTGTGTGTGTGTGTGTGTGTGTGTGTGTGTGTGTGTGTGTGTGTGTGTGTGTGTGTGTGTGTGTGTGTGTGTGTGTGTGTGTGTGTGTGTGTGTAAAAAAGATGACCTTGGAGAGATTTCTGTGCTTCCTTCATTGTCCTGTATCTGCCTCTTATCACTGTGACTCACTCATCACCTCCTCTCCTCTCCTCTCCTCTCCTCTCCTCTCCTCTCCTCTCCTCTCCTCTCCTATATCTCTCCTCTATCTCTCCTCTCCCTCTCTTTCTCTCTCTCTTCTCCTCTCCTATCTCTCTCCTCTCTCTGTCTCTCTCTCTCTTCTCCTCTCCTTTCTCCCTATCTCTTCTTCTCCTCCTCTCCTCTCTCTCTCTCTCTCTCTCTCTCTCTCTCTCTCTCTCTCTCTCTCTCTCATATATATATAACGTCTCTGTCTCTCTCTCCCCCCCCCCCCCCCCCCAGCAGCAGCTGGAGAGAAGGGACAGCCAGAACAGCTCCCAGCACAGCGTGTGCAGCCACCGCAGCGCCCACACCGACTCGCCCGGCCACCACGCGCCCTCCGTCATGCCCAGCGGTGAGGGGGTGGGAGGGATGGCCGTGGCGGTGCCCGCCGCGCCCACCCAGCCCCTGCCGGGCCTGCCCCCCTGCAGCCAGGATGGCCCACCCATGATGGACGGCACTCTCACCCTGGGGAAGAAGCCCGACCCCTTCAAGATCTGGGCTCAGTCCAGGAGCATGTACGAGAGCCGATGTGAGTGACAGGCTTTCACCGTGTGTGTGTGTGTGTGTGTGTGTGTGTGTGTGTGTGTGTGTGTGTGTGTGTGTGTGTGTGTGTGTGTGTGTGTGTGTGTGTGTGTGTGTGTGTGTGTGTGTGTGTGTGTGTGTGTGTGTGTGTGTGTGTGTGTGTGTGTGTGTGTGTGTGTGTGTGTGTGTGTGTGTGTGATCTAAGAAATTCCATTAACTAGCTATTTTCACTAGTTTGGGTCCTGGGGAGACACACAATTTATCTTTTTTTGTTTGGGAACCACTGACTTTCTAAACAAAATCTCTTCACCGAAAATAGTTGTGTGAAAGATCTGTTGTGTCTGGAGTACGTTATAGTTATAGAGCAGTGTGTTTAACTGTGGAGGTAAGAGTCTTACAGTGTGCTTGTTCACCAGAGCTTATATTGTAATGGTAGCTGTCATACCTGAATGCATCCACCTGTTTGACTTTGTTCACATTTTGGCATCAACAGTGATGGGGGGAAGGGGGGGGCTGAGAGGGGATATTTTCTGCCGTGCATCCCTCGTGTACGCCCCTTCATGATTCTGCAAACTGGTACCAGTTTTATTTCACAATGTTTTTGTCGTGGAAGAATAACATGGCCAAAAAACGCTTTACTCTCTTTTGAAGTGAAGACCTGAATTATTTTAACGATGTGGATCACAGTGTTTTATTTTTCAACCAACGATTAGTCCCTGGTGGGCTTTTCTTTTTCTGTGTGTGTGTGTGTGTGGACTGCCTACGTATAGTCAGTGTTGCCATGTCTGCTTATTATAAGCGACTTTGGGCTTGTTTTTCTGTTAAGTCGCTTGCAAATATTGGTAGTTGCGGTTTGTGTTTTTTGGTACTGTACTTAATATGTAATTGTCCGCATACACCCCCCCCATCTGAAAATATTTCCTGCCAGGGACCCCATACAAGATTTGTTTAAATTACATTTTTATATATATAATAGCAGATCTACTCTGAGCTTGTATATCTGCTATTTTTAAACACCCGATGCATATAGGTTTAAAGTGCTCACGTGGCCTATATATGTAGTCGTTTCTTTTGGGCTTTGTTTTCATAGACCCTGGTTTGCTGATTTCTCTCGCAGAACGTGGCAACGCTGCCTCAGCGTGTGTTCATGCGTTGGTTGTTGCAGTGCTAGTTAAATCTTGAATCTAGGTCTGCTGCTGATTAAATATTAACTGGGCCCGGTGAGGGCCGCTTTAAGCTCCCTGTGTGATTGGTGTAGCAGCTCCAATGCGTCTGATACATAATATAACCCCTGGAGAAGCTGCTGCGCTAGCCTCTGGTTATAGCTGCTGCTTACAGTCGGCCGGGGGATTAGCATGGTTAATAAAGCCTGATTTATGCTTGGTCTGCGGTGCCCAGTGGTGGAAAAAGTACTCAAATGTTTTACTTGAGTAAAAGTATCAATACTGCAATGTAGAAGCACTCTGTTGCTGTTAAGTAAAAGCCTGGAATAAAAAAGATTACTTGGGTAAAAGTACAAAAGTATTGGTATACACTGGCGACACTCTTGTATGATCAAGTAGGGCGTTAATTTACGAAAAACGTAAAAAGTTGGAGAGAGAGAGAGAGGGAGAGGAAGAGGGCGGAGAGATATGAGGTTTCAGAGAGAGATGCAGTAATGGGCTTTTTCTTTCTTCCTTCTTCTTTTTTTTTAAAGACGGGGTGCCGTGATTTTCAGTGATTCCCCCCCCCCCCCCCTAAAACATAATCATCAGGTACTATGGTTATACTAGGAGGAAGATTTTTTTTTTAAAGTGTACAGAAAGCGTTAAAATTATGCTTTTATGTGGACACACCTCCAGTTCATTAAGTATACCTGGTTCTCACCTTAGCACCTCCTCCACTACCTTAGCACCACCCACCTGTCCTAGTCCCTCCTCCTCCTCATGCCCACACCTGTTGTGTTATGATAATGCGGGGGAGGGTATATTTTTACTGTGTCATTAAAGCGCTGTTTTTCTATTGGCACGTTTGACCCTCAAGGTTTCAGCCTCCAGGAAGAAACTCAAAATAGTCAGAGAAGACATAAAACACCATAGAAACACCACCAGGGGGCTTAATGTTCTATCAACCTCATAGACACATGGAAAACAGAAAAAGTGCAAAACCATGGCACCACCTCTTTAAGGTATTAATATGGTCTTAAAAGTAATTGAATTGTCCCACTGTCATCTGGGGACCCCCCCAAAATCACCCCAAAGGTTGAGAACCACTGCATTGTAGGGTTAGTGCATAGTAGGGTCCCACAAAAAAAAAGAAGGGAAAAAAAAATGGGGGTCCGTGGGGCACTCGGGTTGCGTCCGTGGCCTAATGCATACGGTATCAAACTAGGGGTCCCTGAAATTGAAAAGATTGAATCAGTGAACTAAACTATAATCCAGGGGTTTCCAAAGTTGGGGTCGCAACCCCACTTGGGGTCGCGGGAGACTGACGGTGGGGTCGCAAATTTATTTTGGGTCATTAAAAAATATATATTTTTTTTTTCTTATTCAACAGAATGGATAAAATACAATCTAAAAATGATCACAAATAGTACATTTTGCCATTTTAATACATTACAAATGCGCATCGAACGTGCACGTTTATGTGCATAAAATACCTCCAGGTTTAGGTGGGGTCGAGTCAATGGCCGCATTATTTTGGGGTCGCGGGCTGAAAAGTTTGGGAACCCATGCTATAATGGAGCCCCAATGTACACTGTAAAATGATCATTTAACTTTGGGGGTCCATTTGGTTCCATTTGTGCAATCTCAGTCCATGTGAACCCCTGGTGGTCCCCGGACCCCACGTTGAGAACCAGTGGGCTAATTGGGCAAAGTTCACATCTGACTGCAAGGGAAGATACACAACAGTCTTTTTTGACCAGAAATCCCTGTTTGTCAGTCACATCCGTCCAGTGGTGTAAAGTAACTAAGTACATTTACTCAAGTACTTTTTTTTAATTTTGAGGTATCTTTACTTTAGTGGAGTATTTCCAATTTTCAATACTTTTACTTCTACTCCACCACATCTCAGAGGCAAATATTGTACTTTTACTCCACTACAATTATTTGAGAACTAGTTTCTGGTTACTTTGCAGATATAAATTATTATATTTTAAAACATACATTAACCATTTCAGCCCTATTTTATACCTAGGCTATTTGAATAGCCGATCTACAAGCTCACAACGCGTCGCATCGTGACGCGTTGTGAGCTTGTAGATCTGCTATTTTCAAACATTTCAGTACTTTTACTTTTGGTACTTTGCGTACATTTTGATACCAATACTTTTGTACTTTTACTCAAGTAACATTTTGAACACAGGCCTTCTACTTGTAACAGAGTATTTTTATATTGTGGCATTGCTACCTTTACTTAAGTAAAACATTTGAGTACTTTTCCTGCAACATTTACCAACTATGGAGTCAAACTCCAGACCGGTCACACGTCCTGGCAGAGATGTGCGCTCCACTGAGCATGGGAACCTTCCGCGCCCGCCCCGCCCGTCAATACTCAGATCCGTAGACCGACCCGTCACCCGTGATTATTTCAAAATACGAACCAGACCCGCCCCGCCCGTCAAATAAACGACCCGTTGTCCGCCCGTTTACCCGTGATTACATGCAGAGTAAAATGTAAATCCTATTGAAAAGTGTGTTGAAAAAGATAGCAGCCTTCAACAACAGCGCTACATTCAGTGGTCAGGTTCGTAGGCTACAGAAATCAAGTGAAGACGGAGGAGCGAGCTTAAGCCATGCGCGCGAACGCGCATCTACGCAGCTGAACAGGATGTTCAATGTGTTTTTGTGAGTTAAGATAACTGACCAGCGTGCTCCATGCAGTTGTGCTGTGTTAAGTGACGTTGTTTGGGCGGAAACAGTGCTCTCTGATTTTCACAATGAAATGACACCCGCCCGCGATTAGTTCAGTACCTGTGATCTTATCAAAGTAACATTTTCACATGTTTTCACCCGTCAAACGCGGGTACCCGTCGGGTATCCGCGGGTACCCGGCCCGTTGCAGGACTCTGGAACCTTCTCTAGTGGTTTCTAGTCATGGCTGCCAGTTCCCACCTGATGTTGTGAGGGAGTTCTGACTGCCCCACACCGTACTGAATAACTACTAGCTTGCATAGTGTCTTCAGTGTTGGACTTAAATCTAAGATGTACAGGTCATCAAAGAGTTCGCTGTCATTGTGTCCCCCAGAGAGGATGATACGATCTCCCACCATGCAACAGCACATCCCATACCTCGGAGTAGGGGCGTTTCCCTTGCGTTCAACGTTCCTCCAGGTGAAGGTCACTGGGTTGAATTTCCACAGAGCATTTAAGTACTGGTTAACGTTGTGGCCACCATATATGTACAGCTCTCCATTGTAGGCAAAGGCTGAATGATCGCCTTGAGAGCATTGACCTGGGAGAAGCTGTGCAGAGATTGTTTCCAGCCAGCTGTTGGTCTCTGTGTCAAACACTCTGAACCCCAAAGCCCCACAGCCCCCAAATACAAACATCTTTGTCCCGATGATGGTGGCAGAGTGACAAACAGGTGGTGGAGTGCCTCTGGTGTTAATTAAAGACCAAACCATTGTGGCGGTGTCCAACTTGTACATAGTGTTCCCAGTCATGGTGACGGTATTGTATCCTCCATAGATAAACATGACCTTCTCCAAGACACAGGCTGTGTGGTAGCACCTCGCCTCTGGAACAGTTCCAGAGATGTCGGGCTTGAACCATCTGTGGGAGTCGACATCAAATTCATAGAGCAGGTTGCAGTGAGGAACGCCTCCCCAGATGTAGATGCAATCTGCTATGAGTACAGCTGTGTGGCCCCAGCGCCAGGAGGGAACATCAGGTAGACCTTCTCCTCTTCCAGTCGTCACTGGGGGCGACTTCATCCAGAGTAAAGACTCTGTGTTTAAGACGTGCACTTCAATGTGATCGCTGTTGTTCCTTTCCCCTCTAAAGTAGTACAGCTTGTGTCCTACTGAAACAGCAGCACCATGGTATTCCTCTGGTGTTCCTCTCAGATTTACAGTCCAGTGTAACATTTCACACACCAGCACCACCTTCAAAACAGTGTCACCAACTACAGTAATTACACGGGGAAACAGATATAAGATATAAGCTGTCACGCTAAAAGTGTCCGAATGATGTTTCTTTTATTCGACGACTCATTTTAAAGGACAGTTACATGGTGACAGTGTGATGTCATTGCATTATGATGTCATGATGTAGAATAAACTGTGACATCAAGCAAGCACGCACGCACGCACAGACACACTAGAATAGCAGCATTTCTGTGGTGTTTTGAAGTCAGGTGAGGAGGATGAAGCTAGACTCAGAGATGATGATGATGTGGACATGTTTTGGGAACCTTCCTGTCGGGGTCATTTGGGTCACCGGTCCACTAACCTCAGGGCTTGACAGTAAGGCTTGGCCTCTTGTCCGAATGTCCGGGGCAAAGCGGATGTTTTGGAACAGAAATGTACTTTAAGTGTCACAACAACAGCAAACATTTGACTGGCTTATACCATAGATTCTGCCCAGACAGACTGCTTCTCTGGTCCGGTCGTTGTGTGTTGAACCTGCAGTTTATATATCGTTGCTGTCGGGCAGAAACCTCTCATCTCCATCTTCTAACTTGTGTTTTTTTGTAAATTAAAGTCCTACTTGATCAAGCGTCAAAAGTAGCAGATCGAGAAGCGCGAAACCCGAGCTTGTGGATCTGCTACTTTTGCTATTTTAAAATTTGAATCCTGAAAAGTTTTGGACATATGAGGTTTCCAGGGGGTGGGGTCTGACCATTAGCCAATCAGCGCCGCAGACCGTTGTCAGGATGTTGTCAAGCTGAATACTATTGAATACTTTATTGACAATTGTTTTTTCTAGTAAAAAAAAAAGCACCAAATGGATAAATGGATGAGACGCACAAAAAGCCAAGGTCTAGTTTCCATTGTGGTCCATTAAACATTTAAACACTCAAGCAAACTGGACAAGAACAACTGGTGCAACACAAACCAGAGAGAGAATGAGCTGCTGACGTAGTTGTGGGAATTAGATCTTTTTTCTTTTTCAGTGTACTAGTTCGGTCTAGTAGGCTACAGTATGCAGTAAAGACATTCAGTTCAGTACAGTACAGTACAGTACAGTACAGTACAGTACAGTACAGTACAGTACAGTACAGTACAGTACAGTACAGTACAGTACAGTACAGTACAGTAAAGACATTCAGTACAGTTCACTAAAAGTTGTGTTCACAATCGATGAGTCATACATCAGTTTGTCCGGTGCTTGGCTGGAGCTCTGCAATGTAGTCTCTGACTGAACTGACACACACACACAGCTAGGGGTCCTTTCGCTGACTCATCGCTCCTCTCAGCGCAACATGTTCACCCGACCCGTCCTCTCAGGCTATGGGACACGTTGTACACTCGAAATACGCCTCGTATTTCAATCATGTGAACGTGTTTTCTTCTCTTTTCTTTTGTGACAAATCTTTTTTTGTTGACTTTTTACATCGGAGCAACCCATTTTGTTCAGCAATTTGCTTTACAGTGTGAGGACATACACAATTTTTGCCTGCATGTGTGCAAATGTCCACAACCACCCACATGCATCTCTCGACACTTATATCCTTTTTGGTACCCTTCACCCTTTTTGATGATAGTGATTGGTTAGGGCAGTGGTTTTCAACCCTTCTCATATCAAGGACAAGGTCCTTTATTTATTCAGTATTTGAGCCATGGAACCACCATTTGATGAGATTTAGCCTCTCGCAGACCCACAACTTTGAATATGTTGTCGTGGATCAAAATAACAATTCTTGTACATTATCTAATCGTGTAGATTGTGTAGACTTGTAAATTAAGTAATGCAAATGTTTAACAATAATTTAACTCTTGAGAGCGCAAAATTGAACCAAATGGACCCTTACGGGTCCATTTTACGCTCTCAAGAGTTAAAGATCTAATAAGGGTCCGTTTGGTTACCAACTCTTCATCATTTAGCTGGGGACCACCTGGAACCCCCTCAAGGACCACTGGTGGAGAACCACTGGGTTAGGGGGGAAATCAAATCCCCTCCCCCCTTTGTACATGGCTTTAGAGTGGAAGGCAATGTCAGACTGATTAAGCTTCTAGTAGCTTCAGTGTGATAATGCAGGCTTTGTGTTATGTTGCTACTCACCTCTGCTATTTTACCCATTTGAAACTTATGCATTTAGCCCGCTACGAATCAATACAACATCCAACCAGTGTCCAAACTTATATTGTTTTGTTTATAATGATTAGGAGTCCGATTGATTGATTGAATACTTTATTAGTCAGATATATAAACAGCACGTGGAGACAGTAATGTTACCGCAGACATCACAGCCACAGGTGGTAGCCCTACACGGAGGCGACCTGTGGCTGTGATGTCTGCAGTGACAACAACAACGCACCTCTCGCCGTTAGCCCTACGTTGATCTGTGATTACTGTCTTTACAGACGTGGGTCAGCGGAGGGTTAATTACCGGGCAGACGAGGGCGGTGTGTTAAAGTCACACTGAGAGGGGACAGACACACAGGGGCTGTTCTGATTGGCTCAAGCGGTGGACCTGTGCCACCCAGACTAATCATGCCAAACGGTCCGCGACGCCTTCTGTGCCATGTGTCTGGCCGTGCCCGGGGAGGAGGGGACAGATTGACACTAAATCGCCCGTGTCCCTCCTCCCTCCCTCCCACTCTTCGTCTTCATCCGTGAGAGGTGTGAATGTGTTTGAGTGAGTGGGCTATTATATCGTCTCTGTCGGGTGGAAACCTCATATGTCCAAAACTGTTACTTTTCAGGATTCAAATTCAAAAAGAGCAAAATATCTACAAGCTCGTGGATCTGCTCATTTTGATTATTTTGTGAGACGCTGATCAAGTAAGGCGTTAATTTACGAAAAAAATCTAAAAGTTAGATTATGGAGATGGAGATGCCCCGACAGCAACAATGTCCAAAAGGGTTACTTTTAGGAAATTGTAAAAAAAAATAACCTGTCTTCCAATCGAGCCAATGTAGTTATAGTCACAAGATCTTGTTAATGCTTTTCATTGGTTCTAAATAGTTAAAGTAGCAGATTATTTTTACTACTTTTGTGCGACAAGTATAGCATTAATTTATACTGTATATATACATTTGTTTTTATAGCGATACAAGGTTTTTGCCTGACAGCAACTAAATGCGTGGTTTGTGTGAGAGTTGAGAATTGGAGTTGGAATGGACTTGGACAGATTATTGATTAGTAAATGTTTCGTTGTAGATAACATTGTGGAGGCCAAATAGCAGCAGATACAGAATCTCTCCATTGGTCGAGCCTACTTTTCACCATGCATTGTGGGATGGATAAGATGAGTCCACTATATACCGTGTGTAGGGTATAATAATTACCACTTTAACATTCAAACATCACTGCAAAATCTCTATATAGTGCACTTTTTATTAACCCATTAAAACCAGGATAGCATCTGTCTCATGTTAGATTTCTTTGGCTATTCAAAAATAGCAAATATACAAGCTCTATAGATCTATAGATATGCTTTTATTTAATTTTACCGTGAAAATGTGTGCAGATTTATAAATATAAATAACTTTTAACACATTGAGTGCCAAAAACGGTCCGGACCGTTTTTGAGAAGACATGCGTTGTGTGCCAAAAATGGTTATGACCGTTTTTGGGGAAAAAAATTAAAAAGAATTAAACCAAATATTTTTTTTTTTTTTTTTTTTTTTAATTCTCAGCACCAGGAGATATCATTTTTCGAATATTTAGACTCCAATCCACTTCCTGGTTAACTTATGACTTCAAAAGCCTGTATCTCGGCTCCTGTGTACTTTTTTTCTAAAATATGTATTTTTGACTATTTTCGACTATTTTCAACTGGCTGCAACTATGGAACGGATTACCTAATGTTTTAAATTTTTTCCCCCCGATTGTACGAGACCTCTATGTGTGTAATGAGGGGATCACCTTGAGGACGGTGATCACTGAAAATATTTTGTGACTACTTGAAAAAGGTTCAAAAATTGTTAAAAATCCAGGCACCGACTGTACCCTGTTTTAAAAAGACCCTGGCACTCAATGTGTTAATATATTTTTTTAAAGCTAAAATGTTTACTCAAATCTTTGCTTCTGGGGGTCCCTGGCACAAAATATGTATTGTGAGATAGGGGTCGGAGGCCAAACAGATATACATTTGGGTGTCCTTGACATGAGAACCACTTATATAGCAGCATAAGTTCTTCAGAAAACTATTAGGATTTAGAAGGCATTTGTAGAATCGGCCTCCGGTCTTAATGGGAAATGGAACCAATTGGACCCTTACGGGTCTGTAACTCTGAGAGTTAAATGAACACTGAAGATTTTACAGTGTAGATTGGGGGTCCCAGAGATGAAAAACGTTATCAAATGGGGGTCCGTGGTGGTCTAATGCATATCAAACTGGGGGTCCTTGAAATGAAAAAGGTGGAGAATCACTGGTTTGTGATTGTACATTGAGTGACAGTGCCAGTGCCGCCAGTGCAGCAGAAAGGCAGTGTATTCATAGTCATTCATATACATGAAGTGATAATGCCGGTAAATATATGGACAGTGCAGCAAGTATTCAGTGATGAGTCGACATATTTTTTTCCTTGGAGCCCCCCCCCCCCCCCCCCCCCCTTATGTCTGACTAATGTGGAGACCCCTCCCGCACACACTTGTGTTTTTCAGACAACTTGAGTCTTCTCATACGATGAATAGCAAAACAAAATGGCCGATCTACACGCTCTCGTGTGTACAGTTCTTGCTATTTTTGAAACTTTTCTTGAAGTATTTTAAAACAATATTGACTATATGTTTGACAATATAATGAAATGCCCAAAATAGGGATGCCAGGTTGAAAATGTTTATTAGTCTGCTTCACAATGACAATACATTTGGCTATAGGACAAATTGGACTAATATCGCATTGAGTGGATGAAAGCAACGATGATTTTGTGCAGCTGCCACCCCTCCCTAGCTTTCACATTTAACCTCAAAACTGAGGTATTTTATTCATATTTCCTCCATCTCTGAATGTTTTTTGTTTGTTGCAGATTCATCTGATACACACGTGTTTTCTTTCTGCAACCACCATACATTCATTAACCCATTTAGACCTGAGGCCGATTCTAAAAACGCCTTCTAAATCCTGTTTTCTGAAAAACTTCAAATATTTATTCAAAAATTACAACAAATGTATGTTGCTATATACTGTACATATCAACAGGAACCCCAAAAGGGGTTCCCGTCCTGAAAGGTATAGTTACAAATAGGGGTTCCTGTCCAAAATGGGTTAATCACTTTGAAACTGGCATCCCTATTTTGGGCTTGTCATCAAATCGTTTTATTTTTCCAATTTGTATTGTAAAGATAGCAAAAAGTCTCCGATCTACAAGCTCACAACGCATCGCATTGTGATGTGTTGTGAGCTTGTAGATCGACAATGTTTTTGCTATCTTTGAAGTCGGGCTTAAGTGGTCACTTTTTGCCACCTTCTAGTTTTGATGAAATGACGCCTCTGGTTGGACTACCTGCAAACAGACAAGGCCTCACATGTCCTCTCTCTTGTTGCCTTCCAGTGCCTGACTGTCAGGAGCAGGACATCTTTCTATGGCGGAAGGATACAGGCTTTGGCTTCCGCATCCTGGGAGGAAATGAGCCCGGAGAGCCGGTACGTATATCCCTCCCCCCTTGGTCTTCACCGTTTACATTAAGGCCACGTTTACACTGTAACGATCAGAACGGAAAACGACAAAGTGCTGTTGCGTTCTCACTTTTTATTCTGTGACGCAACAGTGATTGAAAACGCTGTAGTGTGCATGCTAGGTGGCTAGGTGGCGGTGTGACGTGCTGCCAGATAGACCAGTCACACATGCGTAGAACCACTTCCTATCACGACTGTTTGTTTACGCCGTAATAGCATGCGCAGTGTGAGCCGACATGAGCCATGATGTCACATGTTTTACGTTTTCCCCCGTATTGCCTGTTTACATACTGTAGAGACACGAGGCGGAGCTAAGATTTCGAAAACGCTGTTGCCGTCTAAAAGGAAGGCACATCTGATATTTTATTTTGCCTTTTTCTCTAGAGACGGTTGTCGTCTAAACAGGGCCTAAGATCCCGTTTCCAACGGTCCTTTTTTTTTAAGCCTTTTTCAGATTGTAGGAAAACAACAGAGCTAGAAAGAAAGAAGGTTAATGCGATTCATTTGTACTCTTCACTGCACTGACACTGCAGCCTCCCGGGAGACAGTCATGGAACCTAATTACCTTTTATCATTGGGATGGTCAGACAAAAATCACTCTTGATGCATAAAAAAGAATTAGTACAATATAACAGAAAGAACAGAAGATATAAAACGAGAGGCTTGCATGAGATGGAAAACAGTTTAGACCATGGGTCTTCAACAGGGGGTCCTCAGAGTTACTACCGAGGGGGGCGGGCGGGCACCATAACTTTGTGTGATAGGAACCTGTTTTTTTTTTTAAATGAACCATTTGAACCCCAGCATCCTTATTCGTTCGGGGGAACATTCACCGAAAATAGCGTTGCGCTGCGACGTGTTGTGAGCTTGGAGATTGGCTATTTTCGGCGAGGAGATTTGGTGTAGAGGGAAAAAAGAGCAGACAAAGTACAGAGTGAAAGGTCTGGTGCACTAGGTATTGAGGGTTTAAGTGGTTAAATGTCTGAACATACACATTAACATGAAACCAACAGATGTGTAAACAAACAAACAAAAAAAACATGAATTGACACTGATGATAGTTCTGTCAAACAAGTCGAGGCTATCTATGAAATAATCTATGAAAAAGTTTAATCTGCAACATAATGGTATACAATATGTATTCTTTATAGTGTATGTATGCTTCACCTCTCACTCAGCTAAGAGGTCCTTAGCTTAGCCTGAATAACGTTGCAGACCCCTGGTTTAGAGTGGTTCAAAGGGTGGGAAGAAAAGGTGTGTTTTGAGTCTAAAGTGTCCAGAGAACAGTCAGTTCTAACAGGAAACAGTCAGTTCTAACAGGAAACAATAGGTCATTCCATTCTTTTGGGCCACCACAGAAAAAGCTCGATCACCTTTTTGCTTCAACCGGGTTGGTTGGACCATGAGAAGCACCCGGTTCTGTCACGGTCGTTGCCCGGGGTCCCCCACCAATCTATCCTTCCCCCCCGACTCCTACTTTTTTTCCCTCTACACCAAGTGCCTTCACCAAATCTCCAATTTCGGGAACGGGCCCCAAAATCAGGCATCGGTCGACCTCTTTAATTCATCCAACAAGCTAACGCTGTGTGACGGCGCTCCTGCGGTTTCCTTCCTTCCTTCCAGATCTACATCGGCCACATCGTGAAGTACGGCGCAGCGGACGAGGACGGGCGGCTGCGGTCGGGCGACGAGCTGATCTGCGTGGACGGCACGGCCGTGGTGGGCAAGTCGCACCAGCTGGTGGTCCAGCTGATGCAGCAGGCCGCCAAGCAGGGCCACGTCAACCTCACCGTACGACGCAAGGCCAACGCCTACGGAGGTAAAGATGCGCATGCACAAGTGGTGTAAAGTAACTCAGTACATTTACTCAGTACTCAGTACTGTACTTAAGTACAATTTTGAGGTATTTTCACTTTACTGGAGTATTTCCAATTTTCAGTACTTTTACTTCTACTCCACTACATCTCAGAAGCAAATATTATACTTTTACTCCACTACAATTATTTGAAAACTTGAGTTACTAGTTACTTTGCAATTATCAATTATTTTATTATGCACCGCACCTATATAGGTGGCGTGCGTGCACACAGGTCACGGGTGACTTTGTTGGTATTAATATTGGACCTATGCGCGAGCGCGCGATGAATATCCAGGTGTTGAAAACACTGCCTCTGGCGGTCAGAAGGAATGAAGTAGATTAGTAGAACATACATTAACCACTTTAGCCCTATTTTATACATGGGCAATTTGAAAATTTATTATATTTTATTAATATTTTCAAACATTTGAGTACTTTTACTTTTGGTACTTCAAGTACATTTTGATACCAATACTTTTGTACTTTTACTCAAGTAAATTTTGAATTCCGGACTGTTACTTGTAACATAAGTACCTCTACATTGCAGTATTGATACTTTTACTTAAGTAAAACATTTGAGTACTTTTTCCACCACTGGTGAGGATGCGCGTGCACACACAAATGCACACACACACACACACACACACACACACACACACACACACACACACACACACACACACACACACACTTTATTGTCACATGGCAGGTTTACAGGTGTAAAGAGGTGGGTGATGGGTGTAAAGAGGTGGGTGATGGGTAATCTATTATTTGTAGTTTTGAGGGAAAAGGGAGAGCAAGGAGAACACATAGGAACGGCACACACGCGCGCACACACACGCGCGCGCTCGCACACACACACACACACACACACACACACACACTGATATAGATAGAGCACCGAGCAGAGGCACTGAGGCCAGATAACTAGCTATAAATAGACCATAAATAGACCATGCTGACACCAAATAATGCATATAGATACTATGTATGTACAGACAGCATGGCCTATGGTTGGCCTACTATTTTTGTATAGGAATCACAAACCACAAGAGCAGAAGGTTATACTATTTTTGCTGCACGGCGTACTGTCAATGCACAGTAATGACTGATTTAAAGGCAGTGTATAAGTGGTATGTTTTGGTTAAAACAGCTGGTAGTTCACCAGGTTAAAATGCTATTTAGATGGAATGTTATTTAGGGTTCATTGTTCAAGTGGTATCCTATAGTTTCAATGTACAGACTGTTATTTATAAAAGTATATTGTTAGACTGATGCCATAGGTTCTGGGTCCTAGTTTACTGAGGCACTACACTGTCTCTCTGCGTCTGATGCATGTGTTTACCTTGCTTACTGTAAGTCGCTCTGGATAAAGAGTGTCTGCTAAATGCCTGCATTGTAAATGAGAACCATTGGTTTACTTAACGCATCTGTGTCACTTTAGATTTCTTTGGCTATTCAAAAATAGCAGATATACAAGCTCATAGCACGGCACCGAGTGCCGCGCTATGAGCTTGTAGATCTGCTATTTTTGGGGAAAGAATCGTGAAAATGTGTGCAAATCTTTGAATATATGTATACATTTTTCACTCAAATCTTTGCTTCTGGGGGTCCCTGGAATAAAATATTTTGAGATGGGGGTCCTTGACATGAAAGAAGTTTGAGAACCACTGATATTATTATAAAAAAAACTGTTAGGATTTAGAAGACATTTTTAGAATCCCCAGAAGCAAAGATTTGAGTTAAAAATGTTTGCTTTTAAAAAGATATATGTATATTCAAAGATTTGTTAACATTTTCATGATAAAAAAAAAAATGCAGAGCTACAAGCTCATAGCGTGGCACTCGGTGCCGCGCTATGAGCTTGTAGATCTGCTATTTTTGAATAGCCAAAGTATAAAATAATGGTTAAAGTGGTTGAAATCTAAAATGACACATCTCCCTCTCTCTCCTCCTCAGTGTCTAAAGGCGAGGGGGACGTCCCTCCGTCCCCGGCCTCGTCCCACCACAGCAGCACGCAGGCCCCCAGCCTGACGGAGGGCAAGCGGACCCCGCAGGGCAGCCAGAACTCCCTCAACACCGTCAGCTCCGGCAGCGGCTCCACCAGGTGCGTACATAAGCCTGGAAGCTGGCTAAAAAATATTGGAAAAAATGTAAAAATACATTTATTTTTACATTTTTTTGATGGGACTGTGCATATTGATGAACATTACAAAAAATATAGTGTAAATACACAGGATTTAGCAAGAATGCTCATTTCCATCCAGATATACATGAATACATTTTCATGTATATCTGCTATTTTTGAAAAGCCAATGCATAAAAATATGGATGGCGGGGTTGAAAATGATTGTGACGCTTTATTAACTAATTTTGCCAGGGACCCCCTGGTACCCCCCCAAGGACCCCTGGGGGTCCCCACTTTGAGAAGCAATGCAATAAAGGTCTCATCTTTATCTCGTCTCTTCTCCCCATATAGCGGCATCGGCAGCGGGGGAGGGGGCGGCAGCGGCAGCGCGGTGGTCCCCGCCTCCCTGCAGCCGTACGACGTGGAGATCCAGCGGGGCGAGAACGAGGGCTTCGGCTTCGTCATCGTGTCGTCCGTGTCCAGGCCGGACGCCGGGACCACGTTCGGTAAGTAAAAGCCCCTCCCCGACGACGATGAATGTGCGTGGTCTCTTATTTGATTTGATTTGATTTATTGAGAATATATTTAAATATTCAACAATGAACTCCATCAGACGGATGCATAATATGGAATAGGGAAGCAGATGTATCGTCGCTGTCGGGCAGAAACCTCTTATCTCCATAGTCTAACTTGTTGTGTTTTCCTTCCGGGGTGCCCACACTTTTTGGACTTGAGAACTGCTTTTAAAATGACCAGCTCAACAAGATCTACCCACCAAAAAAAAGTATTATCCCATTGCTGAAAATACTTGAAAGATGTACCTGAGGGGGCTTTGGAATAGCGGCGCTGGCGTTCCATATAAGACAAACACACTTGGAATGGGAAATAGTGGGGGGGGGGGGGGGGGAGTCTTCTTCCCATTCTGTATGGAAGGGTGGGTTTTCGGGTTCATTTTTGCCATGCACATTTTTAATATAACTTTGTAATACTACTGACGTTTGCGCGCAACACTTGAGAACAAAGCATTGTATGGGGGGTTTGTCTGCTATAGAAGCTGTGAAGGGAGCTGACCGGCCCTTCTTGATGTCAATCAATCAATTTACATGAATTCAAGTGGCAGTTGCCAAAAAGAGGAAAAGTTTTTTGATTTTGGTTTATAAATAAAAATAAAAATAATATAATTGGTATTTTTTAGGGCCATGTCATGTGGTCTATACCTGCACAGCCTTTGTGATCTACTGGTAGATATATTGTGATCTACCTTTTGGGCCCCCCTACTAGATCTGCTACTTTAGCTGTTTTTGTTTTTATTGGAATCCTGAAAAGTAACAGTTTTGGACATATGAGGTTTCCGCCCAACAGAGACGATATGGAATAGTGAAGCATAAGATGTATTATGGATGCCATACAGATTGACAGAGTGCTGATCCAGGCCCCTGCTGCTGCTGCTGCCTGTTAATATGGGATGTTAGTTCCATGTATATCTGCTGCATCCATCAGGCCATATACATCATGTTTACGTGCAAACTGTTCAGCCCCCCCCCCCTTCAAATAAAAAAACAGCAAAAGTAGCAGATCTACAAGCTCAAAACTCGGAATGCGTCGCTTCGCGCCGCGTTTCGAGCTTGCGGATCTGCTACTTTTGATGCTGTTGTGAGACGCTGTAGTATGATCTGTGGGACTGAATGCAAAGAAACGACAGCAGATGAGAGAGAAAACCAATGCAACCAGATGTTCACCGGAGACTAATACGTCGTACAGTGGTTAAAAATAGTTAAAAGTGATCAAAGGTGCTCCTGGATCAGACAGGAAAAACATGAGAAAAGAAAACTGAGGATCACACTTAATTGAAAAAAAGGAGGAGACAGCTTTTATTAATACAAGGCAAACAACTCCAATAAGTTTGGGCCTACAGAGGCCTTTGTTTGCCTTGTATTAATAAAAGCTGGCTCCTCCTCTTTTACAATTGAGCAGTGGTGTAAAGTAACTAAGTGCATGTAGGCTACTCAAGTACTGTACTTACTTCAATATTTACAATTTTCAATACTTACTTCTACTCCAATACATCTCAGAGGAAAATATTGTACTTTTTACTCCACTACAATTATTTGAAAACTTAAGTTATTTGTGGATTTTGATCAGCTATTTTCAAAAGATTTTAATACATTTGAAAACTTGTGAAATAGGGATAATCTGCATAATGAGTACTTTTACTTTTGATATTTTAAGTATATTTTGATGCCAATACTTTCGTACTTTTATTCAAGTACATTTTGAATACCGAACCTTTACTTGTAACAGACTATTGATACTTTTACTTAAAGTAATACTAGGTAACTTTTTCAACAAAACTAAAGTTAAATTGTATATCTTTTGTGAGTGGCAAAAGTTTCACAACACCCACTCCATGAATTTCACCCCCGAAAGCCTTTTATACATATATTTTCTATTGAACGGTGATGGGGGTGTCTTTCCCGCGAAAATGACGTCATGTAGCCGGAAAACGGAAGCGGAAATGCACCGGTTTCCTGTTTGGCCAGGAACTACCGCACCTGTTTCCTGCTTGGCCAGGAACTACCGCGCTAATAACAAAAGGGAAACTGATTTTAAGAGATTGTATGATTTGAAGGTCGAAAAACTACAGAAAAAGAAAACACAGCTCACGGTAACTAAAGCTCCACCGGCTAAGAGAAACGATCCACAGATCGTATAAAACAATTAAAAGAACGCTTTTTGAAACGCTTCCGTCTTCCGGTGAAAACAAATGGAACTCTGGGTAACAGAGGAATAAATAAACGTCCTGCAGTGACGGTAATGACCAGCAGAGGCTGCTAAAAATCGTTATTTGTGGACCTGCACTGTATAACTTTAAAGGCATACTAGGTAACGTTTTCAACAAAACTAAAGTTAAATTGTATATCTTTTGTGAGTGGCAAAAGTTTCACAACACCCACTCCATGAATTTCACCCCCGGAAGCCTTTTATTTATATATTTTCTATTGAACGTGGACGGGGGGGACTTTCCCGGGAAAATGACGTTCCTGGCCAACGTCATGACGTCGTGGCCGACGTCCTGGCCGACGTCATGACGTCGGCCAGGAACACCGCAACGGTTTCCTGTTTGGCCAGGAACTACCGCGCTAATAACAAAAAGGAACCTCACGCTGATTTTAAGAGAATGTAGGATTGGAAGATCGAAAAAGAACAGAAAAAGAAAGCACAGCTCATGGTAACTAATGCTCCACTGGCTAAGAGAAACGATCCGTAGATAGTATAAAACAATTAAAAGATCGCTTTTTGAAACGCTTCCGGCTTCCGGTGAAAACGAATGGAATTCTGGGTAATCGAGGACTACGGAAATTGTATGCAGTGACGGTAGTGACCAGCAGAGGTTGCTAAAAATCGTTATTTGTGATTCTGCATTGTACAACTTTAAGTAAAAGATGTGAGTACTTTTGAGTTGCCCGGATCCTCAGTATTTTTTCTCAAACTACAGCAGATGTCCGCCTCCACCACACTTCCGTTCCGTCTGTGCGGTCACGTATATTTGTCTTACTGTAAATCAAATTAGCCGAAGCATATATAGCTTGCTGCGTAGCAGGGAATATAAATTCAATAACATATGTTTTGGTGAATGAAATTGACAAACAGAATGACAGCTTCCGTTCCAGGGCTTTCAGGGAGGCATAGATACAGTGCAATGTTTTTTTAATCAAGACAGAGAGAGAGGCAGCTGTGAGGTGAGGTGATACAGGCAGTGGTGGAAAGTAAACTAAGTACATTTTCTCAAGGACTGTATTTAAGTAAAGTTTGAGGTATTTTACTTTTTAATTTTTCGACACTTTATACTTCTACTCCACAACATTTCAGGAAAAATATTGTACTTTTACTCCACTGCAGTTATTTGAAAACCTTAGTTTCTAGTTACTTTGTAGATTTAGATAAGTATTACAAAACAATAACATACATTAACCACGTCAGCCCTATATGCTATCTGAAAATAGCAGATCTACAAGCTCACAATGCGTCGCAATGCGACGAGAGAGAGAGAGAGAGAGAGAGAGAATGTTCTCTCTAACAATGGACAGTGTGTCAACACATCAGCGCTTAAAGCACCTGTTCCGCTAAACCAAATACCACCTCTCACACACACGCACGCACACACACACACACACACACACACACACACACACACACACACACACACACACACACACACACACACACACACACACACACACACACACACACACACACACAGAGAGAGATGAAGGGAATGAGTCAGAGGCTGGACAGAGCAGAGGAGGGATATCCCTGGTGTGTATTCAGTGCTGTACTGTAAACAATACATACCTTATTGAACGCTGTCACTCAAGCTGTAGGCTGTACTATACTGTACCTGCATATAGGCTGCAGAGGTGGCTCAGAACAGAAACCTCTTATCTCCATAATGTTTGTGGGTTTTTTTTCCGTTTATTAACGCCCTACTTTATCAAACTGCAGCGTCACTCGAAAACATCAAAAGTAGCAGATCCGAAAGCTCGCAATATACTGCTACAGTGTCTGCAATATGTCTAACTTTATGCTTCGTTGTATTGGCAGCAACACACAACAACACACCCTGTAGCCTGGGAAATGGAGATATATAAAAAAAAAAAAAAAAAAAACATGAATAAGAAATAAAACAAAAATAAGAAATAAACAGAAATGAAAAATAATTAAAAATAGAAATAAATAAAAAAAAATATTCCTGTTTTATATTTTATAAAACAGGAATATCCAACCTCAGTTGGAGAGCTTGTGGATCGACAATTTCCTCCAATTTCCTCCTTCCAACGGTCGTGACAGACAGGAAGCGGCCCACGCGGGCGTTACCGCTCCGATCAGTGTTGATCGCGCCGCGATCATTGTTGTTTTGTCCTCCTGTGCGGTGCGGGGAAAGCAAAAGCTCACCACAAGCCAGCTCTTGCCGCCCGTGCGCGTGTGTGCACAAACGAGCACGCGCGCGAAAGTTTCATGGGACTGCGCCCGCTCACCTCACCGCCCCTCAACTTCTCCGCGCGTCCCAAATACTCGCCCGCCTCTCATTGAAAATGTAATACATAGGCGTGTCGGTCGCTTGCCGTCTGAAAGGACCCTAACCGTGCCTCACATTCCAGAGTATAGGACCTCTCATGGTGTTATAGGTGGAAATCTTAAGGGAGTAGTTCACCCCCCCAAAAAAATCACCTTATCGCTGTGTTATCCCTTCAACCAATGACCTTATCTCTGCGTTATCCCTTCAACCAATGACCTTATCGCTGTGTTATCCCTTCACCCAATGACCTTATCTCTGTGTTATCCCTTCAACCAATGACCTTATCTCTGTGTTATCCCTTCACCCAATGACCTTATCTCTGTGTTATCCCTTCAACCAATGACCTTATCGCTGTGTTATCCCTTCGACCAATGACCTTATCGCTGTGTTATCCCTTCAACCAATGACCTTATCTCTGTGTTATCCCTTCAACCAATGACCTTATCTCTGTGTTATCCCTTCAACCAATGACCTTATCTCTGTGTTATCCTTTCAACCAATCAGGTTGGTCAGAAGTGTTTTGAATGCCTGCTGATGGGGGGGCAGGTTTTTTTCTGGGATGTCTGGCTGGTGTCTCTGGGGGTGAAAATGTTCTGTATGGTGGCCTTGTCGGATGATGAATTCTTCCTTTTTTTTACCCTTTTTCCTCCATCTTTCCCCTTTTCTCTTTTCTTCCATTTCCTATCATTATCTTTCGCTTCTCCTGAAAAAATTAAACAAAAACATTAATCAATACATAATCAATCGATCCAATCAAACATCAAATTGTCTTACACACATAAACATGGGCACCCCTCACACGATAAACCACACACACACACACACACACACACACACACACACACACACACACAATATGGCCTTTTTTAACACAAAAGCCGGCAATGCGTGTGTGGCCATGCCCCACAAAATAGGGCGCATCATCGAGGGCAGCCCGGCGGACCGCTGTGGGAAGCTGAAGGTGGGGGATCGCATCCTGGCGGTCAACGGCTGCTCCATCACCAACAAGTCCCACTCGGACATCGTCAACCTGATCAAGGAGGCCGGCAACACCGTGGCCCTGAGGATCATCCCTGGAGACGGTAAGAAAGAACCATATGGTGTTATTTTTGCTCCATAGGCTCTGTGCACAGCGGCCATATTGGAAAGAAATTGGGCCCCTTCTCTACTTCCTTCACAGGTGTTACCAATGATACTAATGACGGTTCCATTCTGGTCAAACAGAGGTCAGGCTGCTGATGTTGTGCATGTTGACTCACTGGAAACACTCTGCTACACCAGTGGGTCTCAAAGTGTGGCCCAGGGACCCTCATGGGGGGGGTTCTAAATGTCACCTTAAAAAGGTGTGTAACTCTGAGAGTGTACAAATGGAACCAAATGGACCCTTACAGGTCCATTTGGTTCCATTTGTACACTCTCAGAGTTATGGGGGTCCTTGAGATTAAAAGGTTTGAGAACCACTGTGACTTCATTAGTATCATTGGTAAAATCTGTGAAGGAAGTAGGAAAGAGGCCCAATTTCTCCTAAGAGCCTATTGTTAGAAATGTATAACAATCACACCAATTTATGAACACCAAGCTATATATGAACTAGTGGAACAATGTTAAATCCCTGTCCATTCATTTCAAGGCTGCTCAACAGCGCCACTTGAAGGTAGGTCACCCAGCGGTATTGAGGCGGTACTACAGTATTTGATGTGTGGGTGCTGGTATTCGGGTGGTACTAATCTATTTGATGTGTGGGCGCTGGCATTCAGAGAGTACTACTGTATTTGATGTGTGGGGTATTCAGGCGGTACTACTGTATTTGTATTTGATGTGTGGGTGCTGGTATTCAGGCAGTACTACTCTATTTGGGCTGATTAGAGCAATGGTCACCGAGTTATGGCCATTTGAAATGTTAGAAACTGCTGTAACACTGCTGTAGTGCCCCATACAGTATGTGTGCAATTTAGGTTCATTTAGGTACTTTGAAGTATTTTTGTGTGTGTGTGTGTGTGTGTGTGTGTGTGTGTGTGTGTGTGTGCGTGCGCGCATGTCTTGCACTGTCTCCTGTTTGTGTTTAATTGTGGTTGCATCTTTGTGTTGCAATCAGCTGCAGCTGTTGTTGCTGTGCCCATACATACATACGGACATACAAACACACTCACAGTTATTGGAGCGGCTGGCACCGCTCAAAAAACGAAATATGACTAAAGTATGACTTTCACTCCACTACATTAGAAGGGAAAACGTTTATTTTCATGAATTAACCACTTAAACCCCATTTCAAATATTACAGCAGATGTACATCTAAAAGCTAACAATGTGGTGCACCGTGACCCGTTTTTTGTGGGTGGAAATCTCTGGAAAATGTTATAGGGAAACCCCTGAATTCTAGGTTGTTATGGGGTTGAGTGGAACTAAGTTGGAGAAGCTGTGGTATGAAAATAGTTCCTCCTCAGAGACACAGCTTAATTAAGTGGAGAGAAGTAGGGGCGAACAACCCCCCAAGATACACACGCACGCACGCACACACACACACACACACACACACACACACACACACACACACACACACACACACACACACACACACACACACACACACACACACACACACACACACACACACACACACACACACAGAACTTGTTTTGATGCCTGCCAGCGGATCCTGGCAGTTAGGATTAAATAGTAATGATAGCATTAGCTGTTCCTCTTCATTCTCTCTTTAACCACTTAATCCCCAGCATCCGTATTGTGGAGGAAAGCTTTCGCACAATAGCAGAAAACAGAAAAGACAAGTATAGAGAGCTCTGAGTGACTCCGTTCAATCATATGGGGTTTGTATTCAAATTGTGCTTGAGTAAAAAAGTACTCATTTTGTCCCATTTCACAAGTTTTTTTTTAAAGGGTTTCTAAAAAAAATAAAATAATAATAATTGTGAGCTTGTATTTTGGCTATTTTTTCCCCGGCTTAAGTATAAAATATGGCTTCATTGGTTGATGTATGTTTCGTATTAATAATCAAAATCTACAAAGTAATCTAGTAACTTAAGTTGTCAAATAATTGTAGTGATATACAGTAAGTGCCTCTGAGATGTAGTGGAGTAGAAGTATAAAGCATTGACATTTTTTAGGTAAAAGTACCTCAAAGCTTAAAGAGACATTTCACCGCAGACAGTTTTAAGTTGATGCTGAATCATATTTGATATTCATTTTATCAGACACGCCCCCTTCCTATATAAAACCCGTTATAACTTCAAACAAATTCTAGCCATGTTGGATTCATTGAAAACACACCTGGTTCTGGTGACTGATATTGGCCTTCTAATGTGTGAGGGGGGTAGCGTTTTTCATTGATTTAGAAATAATATTTTTTATTTTTATAAAAGAAAAAAAGAAATATAAATCTCCCTTTAAATACATTACTTGAGTAAATGTACTTAGTTACTTTCCACCGGTGGGAAGGCATGCCTTTCATAATAACGAGGGAAGCGAGAGAGCAGAGAGAGATAGAGAGAGTGACATGAATTAGTCATAGAGATGCTTTCACAGCCTCAGGGCAGCGGGCATATCGTTGTTGTCGGGCGGAAACCTTGTACGTCCAAAACCGTTCCCTTTTTATTATTATTAACAAAAAATAAATAAATAGGAAAATAGCTATGTTCACTACTTTTTTGTGACACAAAAAAACATAAAACGTTGAACTAAGGAGAGGTTTTTGTCTGACAGTGACGGTATTCAAGCTATAGACCCCTTAACAGACGACGTCACACTGATAAGAACCAGTATGTGCGCGTGCAGGCCGGCACCAAATGAAACCCATTCTGTCAGGTCTCGCTAGGACGCGCCTCATTAGCCAACACACAAGAGGAGGTTGAATGTACTGAAACCAGCGAAACCCTGAAACAATATGTTGGGAATTGATTGCATGAAACAATCACCTGTGCGTCCAACGTCTCGATGCTGGTAAACAAATAATTGGCCTATACGTACAGTAGGTGAGCAGGGTCAGTGGGGAATGATATTCGCTACCACATTCATGCCTGCGGCGCCAGGCTTGTACATTTGCAATTAAGTATTTTGTTTTGCTTTTGTTCTTGTGTTTTTTCATGTGTTTTTTCAAACACATGAATTCCAAACACAACAATGTTGTGTGTGTGTGTGTGTGTGTGTGGTGTGCATTTGTGTTGACACCGTGGCCTATGCCAAATACATATCATTTTGGGGGCCCTTGACTTGAAAAGTTTGAGAACCACTGATTATAGCAACATACGTTTTAAAAAACTGTTCGGATTTAGAAGACATTAAATGTCTTCTAAATATATATTCAAAGTTTTGCACACATTTTCATGATTTTTCCAAAAAATAGCAGATCTACAAGCTCATAGTGCTGCTCTCGGTGCCGCGCTATGAGCTTGTATGTATCTGCTATTTTTGAATAGCCAAAGTGCAAAATAATGGTTAAAGTGGTTCAAATCTAAAAATGACACAGATGCATTCCCCGGTTAACAGGAAAGACTTCCTACGCTTGCCATGCCTTGTTGTATCTTGTTTGTTTGTGTCTGTACTCATATACTCTGTGTTTCTCTGTTCAGAGTCGTCCAACGCATCTCTGCTGACCAACGCTGAGAAGATCGCCACCATCACCACGACACACACACCTCAGACAGAGTCACGGTGGGTCCAACTACCTCCGTCTTATAGTAGGATGTCTCTGTTACAGCGTTGGTTCTCAAAGTGGGGTCCGGGGACCCCCAGGGGTCCTTGAGGGAGTTCCAGGGGGGGGTCCCCAGCTAAATGATGGATAGTTAGGAACCAAATGGACGCTTATGGGTCTGTAGCTCAGAGAGTGTACAAATGGAACCAAATGGACCCGTTTGTACACTTTCTGAGTTACATCAACATTGATCTTACAATATAAATCAGGGTCCCAGAGATAGAAATGCCATTAAATGGGGGTCCGTAGCCCTAATGCATGTCAAATTGGGGGTCCTTGAAATTAAAAAGGTTGAAAATCACTGCTAGAGCCGTAAACAATCTTCTCTTATGGGGGGTCCCTGGCATATCTTTTCAAATGGGGGTCCACAGGCTAATAAGTGTCAATTTAGGGGTCCTTGACATAAAAAAAAGTCTGAGAACCACTGTGTTACAGTACATCATTTACAGTACATTGTACTCTGTATTCATATCAATGTCTCTTTTCGTAGGAATAACTCTAAATCCAAAGGCGCTCCTCCGCCTCCCCCGGCACAAACTCAAGCCCCACAGGTAAGAACAGATTTGTTGTTAATCCCCCAACGGTTTATTCTGACACTTAAAGGTGCCTTAGGTGATTTTCTGTGTTATATAGCTCTATATTCTGATAGTAATAATTGCTATAGAGTGTTTGTTCAGTAACAGGAGTCTCCCATGTCTCTCCGGCTCTTTATTAAACAGAAAATAAATGTTCAGGTCAGGACTCTATTTGTTTGATTATTTAGC
>NC_137614.1:6931420-6988175 GCF_963280865.1 Gymnoscopelus braueri
TGTTTATTGACTAGAGTTCATGTTCACTCTGCTTATTCTGATGTCAGACTTAGAGTAAAGTCGCTCTGGATAAGAGCGTCTGCTAAACGCCTAAATTGTAAATTGGGATACCAATTTGATCCAATCAGGAGAGAACGCTCAGACAGGATACAAGATAAACAAAGTGAAATTGGAAGAGAGAAAAAAATAAAAAGAGGAAAACAAATGGAACTGGAGTGCTATAACCTTGATGCTGATAAATGCGTTCTCGATGAAATGTGTAACCCACCATATTTTCTGTTTACTAAAGAGCTGGAGAGACAGGGAGACTCATGTTACTGTACAAACACTCTATAGCAATGATTACTATCACAATATAGAGCTTTAACCTTTTAACAAAAACAAAAAACTTAAAAAAAAATATCACTTCGTTGCGGTCGGGTGGAAACCTCATATGTCCAAAACTGTTACTTTTCAGGATTTCGATATGTTTATTTTTATGCTTTTGTGTGACGCTGTAGTATGATCAAGTACGGCGTTAATTTACGAAAAAACACCAAAAATGTAAATATGCAGATAAGAGGTTTCTGCAGCTGACAGCAGCAATATATTTCATTGACCGGTACTGCCCCCTAGCTTCAGTGATCTGTATCCGCCTCACAAGCTCAAACTCACTCTCACTCTCTCCCTCTCACTCTCTCCCTCTCACTCTCTCCCTCTCTCCCTCTCCCTCTCCCTCTCTCTCTCTCCCCCTCTCTCTCCCCCTCTCTCTCTCTCTCTCTCCCTCTCCCTCTCCCTCTCCCTCTCCCTCTCCCTCTCTCTCTCTCTCTCTCTCTCTCTCTCAGGATGGTGATTTCTACTCTGTGGACCTGGAGCGGGACAGTAAAGGTTTCGGCTTCAGCCTGAGGGGGGGCAGGGAGTACAACATGGACCTGTATGTGTTGAGGCTGGCCGAGGACGGAGCGGCCGTCCGAAACGGCAAGATGAGGGTACGAACGAAGAGCTTCTCCATCGTAACTCACTCACACACTCTTTGGACGGGCGGGATGTGGGTTCAAGCAAGCAGTGCAGACCAGGCTGTGAAACGTGACATTCAAATAACTACCGTAACCCACATCTGCCGGCTGCCTCTGTGGCATGCTACGCTCAGCATTAGACTTCATAGGCTCTATACAGCAGCCATATTGGAAAAAAATTGGGCCTCTTCCTTACTCTCTCTCTCTGTCTCGTCCTCAGGTGGGAGATGAGATCCTGGAGATCAACGGTGAGAGCACAAAGAACATGAAGCACGCACGCGCCATCGAGCTCATCAAGAACGGCGGGCGAAGGGCGCGGCTCGTCCTGAAGAGGGGTGACGGGTCGGTACCGGAATATGGTGGGTAACGACGTGATACGACACACCCACTGTGTTATTAGAACAATAATAATAATAATATGTTATGACATCCCACTGTCTTAATGCCAACTAATGACAACATTAACCGCTTAAACCCTCTCTAGTAAACTGGACCTGAGTTGGCTCTGTATTTGGACCGCTTTTCTTCACCAAATCTTGCCAAATATAGTCAAATTTGATTTGAAACCACCATGGAATGTGGTGTGTGTTTTTTTGCTGTTCGATAAAAGCCAATCTGATCTCAATCTCGATAGGCAAAAAAATAATAATCTCATACGTTATCGATATGATATGGATATATTGCCCAGCCCTATAAGTACATTGCCATATGCGTCATACTGTATGTTTTTTTTACAGTGCAATGTGTATAGAATTGAAAACAAAGATGTTTTAATTGCTGCAATTATCTGCTCTTCCAAGAAGTGTATTTTGTGATTATTGTCCTCATGACAACAGTCCAGTTGTGTTTTCCAGCTTTATTTTTCTGCTTTACTTTGAGAGCTCAACGTCGCTGAACATCCTTTTTTTTTTCTCCCTCTTAGAATATTTTGATATCGCAAAAAAAAAAAAAAAATCTTTCACGACAAAAACCCCTCCTGCTCTCCTTGACGACTCACTGTAAACGGTCTCTTTTGTCTGTTTTTTTCTTTTTTCTTTATATTTCATTTTATTTGTTTTCTCTATTCTATTCGACTCTCCCCCTCTCTCGTTCTCTTTCTTGTTCTCTCTCTCTCTCGTTCTTTCTCACATTCTCTCTCTCACGTCGTCTCTTTTCTATCTCTCCTCTCTCTCTCTCTCTCTCTCACTCTCTCACTCTCTCACTCTCTCACTCACTCTCTCTCACTCTCTGTTTCACTGGGCTCTCTCTTCCTCCTCTCCAGCGATGATGGCCCCTCATCATCTCGCTGTTGGTACAATGAGGAATGACAAGCTGGGAGAGCCCTGTTTCTACCTAATGGGCCAAAATCAGACCACGGTTTGTAGCCAAAAGTCTGTCTGTCCAAAAGCCAGCCAGTCCACCCTCCCCCCTCCTTCCTGTCCACCTCCTTTTCACCCCTTCACTTTAACCCCCCCCCCCCCCCCGCGCTCTCCACTAAGGCCTGTCACAATTATTACATAATCGTCTAGTCGCAAATATTTGAGATAATCCGTTATTTTTATTATTTTTATTTACGATTGTGATGTTTGTACATTATTATTATTATTGTACAACATATTTGCCAAAAATAGCAGAAATAGCAGATCTACAAGCTAACAACTGTAAGCTTGTAGATCAGCAAAAAAATGTTTTAAGTATTAAATATGTCAGTAATTTCTTTGTATATTTAAGCAATTATTTTGTATTACAAAGCCTAAAAGTAATTCATTTGTATGACAATTAATCGTCAACTTAAGTTTTATAATGGTGACAGACCTACTCTCCTGCACCCACCATGTATGTGTGTTGTGTAATGTGTACACAGACGCTTCATGTCGTGTGTGTGTGTGTGTGTGTGTGTGTGTGTGTGTGTGTGTGTGTGTGTTGTGTTGTGTACACAGACGCTTCATGTCATGTGTGTGTGTGTGTGTGTTGTGTTGTGTACACAGACGCTTCATGTCATGTCTCCCCTGTCTTGTATCTGCTTCCATCATGACTTCTGTTCCACCCACAATGCACCTCTCCTCTCCTCTCGACCCACAGGCCAAGCAGTGGGGATACATACTCCAACCGAACAGCTGGGTGCATGGGGCAATATCATGTTCTTCCACCAGGGTTGATTTTTTTTGGGGGGGAAAAGGCACTCCACCACAAATGTTGAGGAAAACTCCTTAGACAGAGACTATAAGAACATACAGTGTATCATTCTTTATTTGTCCATGCTCAATAAAGTGCTCTTAAGAGTAAAGTGCAGTTAGAGCACTTTGAGCCCTTTATTGAGTGGAGTGCGGGTCTTTTCCCACACCTTTTCCCCTTATGTCTTTTTTGAGGCTATACCGCACCGACAATCAACCCTGAACTAAGGACAAAGAAAGGGCGCAACAGCCACAATAAGTTCAACAATACGTTTGGAGATGTTCTGACTACAGCCGCAGTAGCAGTGTTGATTTTGACAGCAAATTTTTATTTAGTTTTAGTCATAGTCTTTTGAATAAAATAAAAATAAAATAAAAACTATAAAAATAGTTTGTGTTATATTTTTAGTTTTAGTCGACTTAATATCATCATATTATAGTCGACTAAATCTACAGTTGATTTAGTCGACTAAAATGTATTTTGGCAGTGCCTTGATGGCCTCGTAATGGCTGATTTTACACTTGGTTGCATGCTGAAAATAGACGATCTACAAGCTTGTAGTTCTGCTATTTTCAGAGCGTAACACCCAAGCACAACCAAACTAAATTAATTATCTTTTAGTTCTACTGGATCTCCTCTCCACTAGTCCCTCACTAACATTTTAGTCTAGTTTTTATTTCTTGATGAAATTGTCAATACATTTAGTCTTAGTTTTAGTCATCATAGCTTAGTTTTTATTTAGCTCTTATTTAGTTTTCGTCAGTGAAAAAAGGTAGTCGACCAACATTTTTCGTCATAGTTTTAGTCGACGAAATCAACACTGCGCAGTAGTTCGGCTAGTACGTATGTTACTTCAGACTAAACTTTTGGTGAAGTTGGTCGTTCGTTCAAGGCGGGCGGGCATGATTTATTTAGCTTTGTTTCTTCATTCTGCCTAAGGCTTCGTACTCTGCCAGCAGTGGAAGCAGCGATAGTTTTGAAGAGATGGTTCTAGTCTCATGAGCAGGAAGTACCTCCCCTCTGTAATCCATCTCTGAGTGACCATGAATAAACACAAGCTGTTGCAAGAAATGGCAAAACCTCTGTACCTCCGTCGGAGGGGGAGATCCAGTATTAAAACCACTGCTTCCAGCGCTGGCTGTACAAAGTGCTTCAGCGGTTTGAGCGACCAATGGAGCGAGCTGCAGTGTTGTTGCTAGGCAGATTCATTGAGCTATAAGGGTCACCTTACTGAGTGGCCAGGGCCAGGGCGTATGAAATACTTTCGTCCTCTCCAGACTTGATTCGGATCGGTAAACCCCCCCCCCCCCCAAAAGAGTTGTTTGGTTGGACTCTCTGTGAAGTATGTAGCCGCCTTTACTGCGATTGACTCATGTCACTGTTCCATCTCTCACTGCAACCATACACACTCACTCACACACACACACACACACACACACACACACACACACACACACACACACACACACGCACACACACACGCAGCCATAGCACTTTTTATTATTTTGCTTTGGGTTTGTTCCGCTCCTCCCCAACAACAATGCACACTGAGTTGTTCCGCCATTTTGTTCTGAATGGTTTCTAGGTGCCTGTTGTTGTGTCACATGGTACTGGCTGCCCTCAACCTGCTGATGTTTTGCACCTGCTGTTGTTGTCAATGACGTCAACGTGTGTTGTCTTCACACCCATTGTCACCACAGTCAAAACAACAATAGAGCCTGACACATGTCACATTTAGGGGGTCCGGTCCCGATTTTGGAGAGTCCTAGACCACCCATGTTTTGTTCGATAATTTGTAAAAAATCTATTTTAAATTGGGTTTGATTAAAGTTTCTATTTGAGAATATTTAACTTACTGTATAAGCAGAAAAAAACAACAACATTTTAATAGCTACAACATTGAAATTAAGTATATATATATTAACCTTCAATATATGAAAATATTACATAGACATAAACTGAACTTTAAGCCCTAACAATTTCAAAAATACAAGCTCACGAAGTGTTGTGAGCTTGGACATTGGCTATTTTTTTTAAATAGGGTTAGGTAATAATTGGCTACACAATAGCTGACATCGATCTCGTAATAGTAACCGATATATCGACCAAACGGATATATATCGGTCAGGCTCTAGAAAACATAATATGTGTGTATATTATGAATTGTGATTTGACTCCTCCATGTGATTCAGTGAACAGAGAATGACAATGAAATCACTCACGGTTTACATGATTTATATTGCATATTATTATGTACTGTATATATAATTTTGTTGGAATGTTTATGGAAGAGCATGTATATGCATGGTATAATCCATAAAACCCCTGTATTGTTTATCAATACAGATGCAAGCGTTCACATGGACCCATCTTTGTTGAGATTTAGCTTATTTATTTTTTTATCACAATAAGAATATGAGCATTATAAAGATATCGTTGCTGTCTGGGGCAGATACCTCGTATCTCCATATTTCAGCTTTTCATGTTTGTTTTTTTCCTCCCTAAATTTATGCTCTATTTCGTCATACAAGAGTAGCGAAAATAGCCAATCTACAAGCTCACAAAGCGTCACGATCATGTGACGTCGAGAGTTTGTAGATCCGCTATTTCATAAATATTGAACCCATAAAGTATTAACCCATTAAAACCGGGAAAGCATCTTGTGTCATTTTCGATTTTTTTGCGTTGGCTATTCAAAAATAGCAGATATACAAGCTCACAGCGCGTCACTTCGTGCCGCGCTGCGAGCTTGCATATCTGCTATTTTGGAAAGAATTATTGAAATATCTTGAAAGTGTGAAAACTACTGATTTATAACAGTGGTTCTCAAACTTTTTCATGTCAAGGACCCCCAAATTGACACTTATTAGCCCGCGGACCCCCATTTGAAAAGATATGCCAGGGACCCTCATTTTTACGGCCCTATAGCAGTGATTCTCAGCCATTTTAAAGGACCCCCAGTTTGACATGCATTAGGCTACGGACCCCCATTTAATTGCATTTCTATCTCTGGGACCCCAATTTATATTGTAAAATCAAGGTTAATTTGTACACTCTGAGTTACAGACCCATAAGGGTCCATTTGGTCCTATCCATTATTTAGCTGGGGACCCCCTGGAACTCCCTCAAGGACCCCTGGGGGTCCCGGACCCCACTTTGAGAACCAACGATTTATAAGGCATTTGTAGAATTGGCCTCAGGTCTTATGGGTTCAAGAGCTTGTGTGACTAAATCATAACTACATCGGATTCCATTTCTTGAAAAGTAACCGGTTTGGGCCATACGCGGGTTTTCCACCCGACAGCGACGATATAAAACGTTAACACCATTTCACAGCTTGGTGTGTCTTATTATCATAAGTTTATTTATGTTTTTTACTCACTCTTCCTCCGTTCTGCTCACCCCCCCCAGACGGCAGCAATGACGGGCACCCTCCCTCACCCGGGTCACAAAACACTCCGGAAGTGAGAACTATGCCTCTCAACAGCCGATACACACACACCTCATCGGAGTCCAGTTACCCACCAGAACTTCACCAACCACCATCGCGCCAGGAGGAGGCTGTGCGTGCAGGCGGCCGAGACAGGGACATGATGATCCGCTTCAGCACGGAGCCGATGGACTACCAGGGCCGGCCGTTTAACAGTCCCCCCCATCACCACCACACATGGAACAACAGTCACAACACCCCCAGGCAACAACAACAACAACAACAACAACTACAGCCACAGCCGTCTCCGGACAACAACAACACCGCCAACAACACCAAGAGCCGAGGCCGCAAGGTCAAGAAGTCGGAGTCGGAGAGCGGCATCTCCAAGCTGCTGAAGACTCTGAGGAAGGACAGCTCAGGGAAGAAGGCAGCGGCCGCCGAGAGAGAGAGGGAGCAGCAGCAGCGCGAGCGCGGGCGGGAGCTCTCCGCCAGCAGCTCCACGCTGGACCGGAGGTTCGGCCGAGCGCCGGCGCGCCGCGGCTCCCTCGACCGCTCGGCGGCGACGGCGGCCGAGAAGCGCAACTCCTCCCCGCCGGACCGGCGGCGGGCCAAGTCCATGGACCGCCGGGCGGAGAGGGGCGGGGGACCATCGCACCGGGAGCGGGATCGTACTCCCGAGCGGGAGGAGTGCGACGACGGCGGCTTTCTCGCCGTCACGCCCGAGCGGAAGTTCTACGAGCGGCGGCTTCTGAAGGAGCCGACGACGCCCGGCCGAGTCAACGTGGCGGCCGCCACCCCCGAGCGCGTCAACAACGGCGACACCTCGTCGCTCTCCTCCAGGGGGCGCTCTGTGGCGGCCGATCGGCCCTTGAACAACGGCAACCTGTTGTTGTTGCGCGACTCCTCCCCGGAGAGGTACAACAGGACCAACGGAACGCCGGAGAGACGGTACCGAAGCGATCGGGACTCTTCCCCCGACTCTTCCGCCTACAGCCGGGAGGAGCTGAACTACGCGGCTACGGCGACGGCGCCCCCTAGGCTCAAAGACTACTACGGCATGTTGAAGAACAACGCCGCCGTCGCTCACAACAACGGCGCCGCCAACGCCTCGTTCAACAACAACGCGTCGGCGGCCGCGACCGGCGCCGCACAAAACAACAACAACAACAACGCGGGCGCCGGCCGCACCCCGCCGCACCCCGACCACCTCATCCCTGAGCCCAAGAGACGCCTGTACAAAGAGAGCCCCAAGGACCTCAGCATCTAGAGCAGTGGACCTCAACACTTTTTTCACTTTCAAGAACCCCCCCCACCCCTCCCCAGTTAGGTATATGCATCATTAGTCCCAAACCTGTAAAGGGTTCCGTTTGGTTTCCTAACTATCAATAATTCAGCTGCAGACCCCCCCTCCCCCCCCCCCCCCCCCCTGGAACAACACCCCCTCCCCCCACGGACCCCGGCTTTGAGAAACGGGGATCCAGCGCAGGGGCCGAGACAGACCAGACCACTCCCCTCCCCACTCCTCCTCCTACTGTTGTGGAAACGATGTATAATACACTGGAATTATCGGAACTTAAGAGGATACTGACTCTTGTGATTTATTTGATCAATTGGTTTATTAATCAATCAATTGATTGATTGATCGATTGGTCGGTCGACTGATTTTGACTGACTCCTCCCCCCAGCCACAGATTCCTAAAAACAGCAGGAGTACAATCCTTTTTTTTTCTTCTTTTTTTTCTTCTTTTGAGTTCCATGCTGGTCGTTTTGTTATCGTTGGTTATTTTTTGAACATAAACACAAAGTTGTTGTACTATATAGTAAAACGGTATTGTATGTGCCTGCATATAAAAAAAAAAAAAACTAAATACAGCGATATTGCTTTTTTTTGTAGGCATTTCTAAAAATATGTGTTCCCCCCCCCCCCCTCCCCCCGAAAAGTTTGAAACAATGCTTCCAAACTGTGGTAAAACTAGTACTTCTAAAAAAAACTAGTAGGCTTGTTTTAAGCTCTTTTAGATGTCTTTCTTTTGTTTCTTTCACCCCAGAATTGCTTTTTATTGAACAAACTATAGCACAAGATACCGATGGGTTTCACAAGTAGTGTGAATATTATACTGGACTGAAGACAAAAATCGAAATTTTAAGATCAGATGGTAAATCTAGACTGACGCATATATATATATATAATAATAATAATATAATATATATAATTTTTTTATTTGCTCACTATTTATTTTGTAATTGAGACATATCTGGAACAAGCTTGGTGAGAGCTGTATGGACCATGGTACGTGACATAATGTACCTGGGAAAGCATGTTAGAATCCTACTCGATTTTGTCGTGGTCGGGCGGAAACCACGGATGTCCAAAACCGTTCCTTTTTAATTATTATAAAAAATACAAAATAAAACGTTTCAAAATCGTGAAAATAGCCGATCTTCAAGCTCACAACGCGTCACGAGTAGATTGGCTATTTTCCCTACTTTTGTGCGACACTCTTGTATGATGAAGTAAGGGCATTAATTTACAGAGGAAAATAACAACAATAAAGAAATATGGACATAAGAGGTTTCTGCTCGCCAGCGATGATTTGCTCTCAAACTGTCTTCTTTGAGAAAAAGTGTGGCGACTCATTCTCTTCTGCTTAATGGTGGTGGAAGAAGAACTCAGATTTTTACTTTAGTAAAAGTAGCAATACCACAATGTAGAGATCGACATACTCACATAAATGTTTGCTTGAGTAAAAGTACAAAAGGTATTTGTATCAAAATATACTTACAGTACCAAAGTAAAAATACTCATGAATGACCCATTATATACAGTAGATACAAAAGTTGTAATGTTTCAAAATTTGGCTATTTTTGAACAGACAAAGTATAAAATAGGGCTTACTTCTAATTGGTTTGTACCAATGATCTGAATCTACAAAGTAACCCGAATACTCTTTGTGGAGTAAAACAAGTACACCTCTGCATCTGAGATGGTGTGGAGTAGAAGTATAAAGTGTTGAAAAATGGACACACACAACAAGTTAAAGTAGCTCCAAATTGTACAGTACTTGAGTAAATGTACTTGGTTAATTTCCCACCACTGCTGCCTAAAGCTTTATTTATATTCTGCCCTGCGGCCGTATCATATCATCTCTGTCGGGTGGAAACCTCATATGTCCACTGTTTATGTTTATGTTCAAAACTGATTCAAATAAAAAAAAAATGCAAAAGTAGCAGATCTACAAGCCCAAAACATGTTGCTTCGCGCTGCGTTTCGAGCTTGCGGATTTGCTACTTTCGCAGTTTCGCTGTCGTATGATCAAGTAGTAGGGCGTTAATTTACAAAAACACACACCAAGTTAGAATATGGAGATAAGAGGTTTCTGCTCGACAGAGACGATATGACAGAAAGGACATATTATTTTCAAACTGGAAAATGGTTGACACGATTCATGTTGACACAGTTTTCTGTTGGAAAAATTAAGCAATTTCTGTCATACGACCCAGCCGTGCGACTGAGTACAACTTTTTACTTTAAACGCCCACAAGTCTACATCCTGCATCGAACATTTTAAGAAGCAAAAAACAACAACAACATACTGGCATCTCTCACATCTACCACTCTGGCCCTTTGTTTCTTTAAGCCTGATTTATACTCTGTTGTGCTGTATAAATTCAGCGTTGAAGGCTGTTCACACCAAGCACTCTAACTTTTACTATGACGATAATTAAGTGAGAGAGGGGGAGAGAGACTATTAATTATAAATAGGCTACCTCTAACTGAGTAATGTCAGTTAGCCTACCAACTAGCGTTAACTATTTATAATAGTCTACTCGTCTTTGTTAATAATAATAATAATAATGATAATAATAATAACAAAACATCACTGATTCCGAGGTTGAGACCAATTGCATCGAAGATGTCCTGATGTATTTTGATTGGCTGCCAATGTATTTTAGTCTTCATGAAATTCCTCTGAAAGTGATCCAAACTATTTGAAAACATAAGAGAATATGTTTGTGTTGTTTAAATGGCTCAAAATGTTCAATCATTTTCAAATGCAGTAAATCTACGAGCTCACAACATTTTCTTTCAGTAGCTGACGTATAAAATAGGGTTAAAGTGGTTATACAGATTTTGATGAGATATTGACCAATATACCTGAGGACCCACCCGGACCCCACTTTGAGAACCACTGGCGTACGGACCTTTATGGTTATTGTTCTCGGTGTGAGCGGCTCGTTTACGATGTAGCAGTGAGAGAAACCCAGTCACTCGTATCTTCAAACAAAGATCACGTGTGTAGACTTTGACATCCAGGGGATGCTCAAACGTGGGCAACATGTCGCGCGCTCAGAGAAACGAAGAGGACTTTTGCCTGACCGCCAGATTTTAAGTTGCCATTACATGATTTAAGAGATATGCCAAAAAATAAGAAAAAGGAAAAAAGACGATTTCAAGGTTTCATCCTAAATGTGTACACAGTCTTCACCGAAGATGCATGTGTAATTGTGTATTAGATGAGTGTATATCAACTCCTCTGATAACCTGTATTGTCGGAATCAAGTTCGGTCAGAACGACTTATACTTTGATCTCATTGTCATTGTAAACCGTCACCTGCTCATAGCACACCGACACCGACCGCATCTCGGATCACCAGGCAATGAGCCAATGTTGCTTAAATGTGATGTAAGTGATTATGATCATTTCTTTGTTAAAACAAGTGTTAAATAGCTCCATGTTCTGATAGTAATCATTGCTATAAAGTGTTTCCTCAGTTAACCGGGGTCTTCCTGTCTCTCCAACTCTTTAATAAACATTTTCAGCTCAGATTCCTGTTGTATCCAATCAGGATGGAGAACTCATACAGCATACAGGATAAACATTATCGAACGTTATTGAAATTGGAAGTAACAAAAGAAAAAAAAGCAGCCAAATTTTGAACTGGAAACACAATAAACCCATCTTGAAAAAAAATATTTTCTGTTGGAGAGAGCAAGCAAACACTGTAGCAATATGACTACTATCAAAACACAGAGCTTTAACTTTTTAACAAAAAACACAAAAATATCACTTACACCACCTTTAAATAAGCCCTATATATACTTTGTCATACTACGACAAATATGAAACAAAAATAGCCAATCTACAATGAAGCTCACAAGGTGGTAGATTTTTGCTGTTTTTGAAAGTTTCACAATAATAGGGATGCTAGGGTTACCGTTGGTTAGATAGTTAATAGACAGATGTTTGTGGTACAGAAGTAGGAGCGATCTGCCATCCTGAGCCATGCCGTCACACCACTGGAATCTGACTGCTGCTTTACCACGTGTTTATGTGTGTAATTCTCTGTTTTTATGTTTCACTAACCAACTAAAGAAAAAATATATTGGGGAAAAACCACAACACAATCTTTACCTAGTTTTATCACTGTTGTCGCCATGGTACTGTATCGAATAGCAGACGAGAGAAAAAAAAAAGAAGAAAAATCCATTTGAAGACGTTTAAACCCGTTGGCCATGAACCTGTAAAGAATTTTACCATGTAACTAATAGGATTTACCTGTTGAGGAAATTAAAAATGTTGCCTTTTTCTTGTACAAAAGAGAAATTTATGAGAAACCTCAGCAGTTTGGGGGAATGTGATGATAATGTGTTTATATTTCTGAAATGGACCTGTTTTGATTCATGGGGGAATAATGTTGATTTGCTCTGGATCAGGTATGATGTAAATGAGTGTATTTGGTAAATCAGAAGCTGTTTGATGGTTTGAACTCTCTCGATGGTTAGCCTGCCTTTGTATTATAAAGCACTTGTATGCAGTGTGTGTTCTTTAAAAAGCATTATTTCTTGCAACGTGCTCCAGACATAATGCTGTCTCTATGTGTTGATAAAAAGCAGTACATGTATATGGGCCAATCTTTTTATAAAACTATGCATATATAAATACTACATTGTTCATAGCTTTATTTGACCCATGAAGCTATACATAACATTAGTCTAAGTACAAGTAGTTGTGGACTTTATCTGGTAAAAGCTTCTTTTCCTTGAGATGGATCACAATGTATATGTAGCTATCGAAAGAAGTCTGTGAATGCTATTTTTATTATCAAATAAAGTTTTCCATACAAATAAAAAACAAATTAGTTTTATGTTTCGGCGCCGTTTTGTAGTTGTGTCCCTGGGGGAGGTTTCTGGTATGTATTGCTTTTTCCCTCGACGGGAGAACATTTAACGTGCGCGAAGAATCTACACAGAAAAGCTTGAGGTGACCTCAGCTAGGACATTAGTTTGCCCTGCACTCATTATGGTGTGTTATCGTACATTTACACATGTCTACACATTTACCACTTGAACCCTTTATACAAGTAAACTGGATTGGAGTTGGCTCTACTTGGTGCACACTTTGTTCCCCCTTCACCAAAAATGTATGATACTGACCATAATACTGAACATGATACTGACATGACACTGGCCATGATGCTGACCATGACACTGACCATGATGCTGCCCATAATACTGCCAATATACTGACCATGACACTGACCATGATACTGGCATGACACTGACACTTATAGTGACATGGGTTGTCATAGCAACATATATGATGAACGTTGTGGTTATACTGAATCCAGCACTGCCAGTTGTGTAGTCATGAAATCTAAAGTATATCACACCCATTATTATCCTAATGAAATCTATAGTGTATATATATATAGGGTCTAATTTGGGATGGGGGAGCATATGGCTGAGGGAACTTGAGTACGCTACCTTTTCTACATTATAATGAAGAAAATGTATAGGCAATATTTTGATTTTTTTTCTCAAAATAAAAATTATGCCACAGACATGTTTGTCATTTACGGACCTGTTGATGACTCCTGCGTACCACATACGTAAACATGTGTACAGTGCATACAGCACATGAACAAAATAAGAACAAATAATTCTACATGTAACTGGGCCTCCTCCTCATTGACCAGGGGCCTGTTCCTCAAAAGGTGAATTAGAGCTAAAGCCTGGCTTTACCACCTATCCTGGCTTAATTTAGCCAGGATTAGAGCTGAGTCGGTTCCTCAAAAGGTGAATTGTCTTGAAGATTAGTTTAGCCAGTTCACCCTGGCTAAGTTTAGCCTTATCCGATTCCTCAAAAGAGAATTGAAGCAAGCCTAGCTTAGTTACCATGGCAATTTAGCTGTGAAGTTAGCCTGGTCAGGAGCAGGCTAACAGCCAAGCTTACTTAATCCAGTGTCTTTGTTCTTCAAGTTTTGTGAAATAGCTGTTAGTCCAATGACTCCAATCATAAACCAATGAGTTTTTCCACACTTATTCAATTCTTATGCGAAAATCGAAGATCTACAAGCCCGAAATGTTTTTGTCTTATGGCGGCCGGGGGTCCCCGGCCCCCCATGGACCCCCGCCCCCGTGGACCCCCGTGGACCCCCGGACACCCGTGTACCCCCGGCCCCCTGTGTACCTCCGGACCCCCGTGGACCCCCGGACCCCCGGACCCCCGTGGACCCCCGGCCCCCTGTGTACCTCCGGACCCCCGTGGACCCCCGGACCCCCGTGGACCCCCGGACCCCCATGGACCTCCGGACCCCCGCCCCCATGGACCCCCGTATACCCCGGACCTCTGTTGGGGGTCAACGGGGGTACGGGAGTACACGGGGGGCCGGGTACTCCCGGCCGCCAAAAGGCAAGCTTTTCACTTGTAGATCTTCGATTTTAGAAATTAGAAATTAGAAAATGATTCTAAGTGTTTATAATTATAATTCCAACATTCACTTAAACTCCTTATGTTTAAACCTAACTGAATTATATATTTATGGATTTGTATATAAATTAATTGCATATTTTTGGACAACTTGTGCATTTAATTTGTCGGCAATACTTTGCCACGCTTTCTCCCTGGATCTATATTTATTGCGGCCGTGTTTCCTTTCTTGCTTATTATAAATTCTACTTCCTTGTAAGATTCCATGAGCTGCTGCAGTGCTGCTGTTCAGCCACAGAGAAGAACGCCGCTCTGGTTTTGGGCTCCATGATTGGTCAAGTTCAAGGATTCTGCTATCGACTTTCATGGTCTTTTATAGAAATACGTGAAGCCTGGCTTCATTATCCTGGCTCGACACAGCCTGGCTTGACAAGGTCTAGCTTGACAAAGTCGCTCCTTTTCAGCCTGGCTTGGCGTTCCAGGAACCGAATAAACCAGGCTATACGGACCCGACTTTGTCAAGCCTGGATTTGACTTAAGGCTAGGCTTATTTAATTCACCTTTCGAGGAACAGGCCCCTGGCCTTTTCAAGAATTGAAGCAAATGAATGAAATGTCATGTCATCCAACCACACACATTCATAATGTGGATCCAACTTATTAAAGAGTCTGCCCTCAGAGGAGCAGTTGGAAACATCTTGCCCAGGGACATCTTAACTTGCTGCTGTGGTCCAGTCTTGAACCTGTTACCAATGGTTACCAAAGTCATTGACGAACATTTTTCGTCAGTTTTAGTCGAAGAAATCAACACATGGACGGATGGATGGACGGACGGACGGACGGACCAATATGATACCACCACATGATAAATCAGGGGTTCATAATCTGAATATTCTGGGTTCAAAACTCCCAAAGAGCATTTTTCACTTTCCATCTAAATTATGAAAGGTGAGTTAACTATTACATTCCCAATTGCTTCTTCCATGCTAGCATGGCTCAAATGATAAATCAGGGGTTAAAAATCCGAATGTTCTGGGTTCAAGGCTCCCAAAGAGCATTTTTCACTTTCCATCTAAATTGTAAAAGGTGAGTTAACTATTACTTTCCCGATTAAATCTCCTATGCCAGCGTGGCTCAATAGATGAATCAGGGTTTTAAAACCAAAGGCTATAGACCGCCGAAGTCTGACGTCATTTACACATCCTTTGTTTGTCTACCTGGTTCGCAGTTTTCCACCCCGTTCTGAATCCCATAGACGTATTTAATATCGCGTCAAATAAGAACTGTGTTCCAAAAATAAACAAATGACCCCGGCGGGTTGACTCTTATGGATATGAAGCATCAACTGACGGTGAGAAAACGCTAATGTTACTTCCGCCAAATTAGTTACATTTTCGCCAGAAACAGACTGTATCAAATATAAGTGACTGACTATCATAAACTATACAGAACCTCCTCCCTGACAATAACGCCGACACGCGGTGTTTATTTTTGGACCACAATTCTTATATGAGACGATTCTAAGATGACCCAATGTTATTCTCCATAGAGAAATTACTTCCGCAAACCTGGGGATGAACGAGTGACGTCAGGACTTCGGTGCTCTATGGATTCAAAGCTCCCAAAGAGCATTTTTCACTTTCCATCTAAATTGTAAAAGGTGAGTTAAGTATTACATTCCCAATTACATCTTCTATGCCAGCGTGGCTCAATAGATGAATCAGGGGTTTATAAACCAAAGGTTCAGGGTTCAAAGCTCAACTAATACAAAAGACAACTCCAACAACTAATACGAAATATCTCAAACAACCAAAACAACAATCAATACAAAACTTCAAAGTGCCTCTATAAAAAAACATAAAACAGTGGTCAAAAAAATAACAAATATGTCAGCTATAATACTAATAATGTCAATGACATACAACAACTATTGCTTTGCTTAGTATGTAAATACTAATATAAGCTCCTCCCACTGGAGGTAGGCTTTACCCATGCACCTCCCCCTCCTACCAGAGCTAAAGGAAGGGCGTGAGGCGGGCTGATTCCATGCTCCTCGCCTTAAAAAGAGCACAAAGATAGAGATTTACCAGGACCAAGATTCAAACCCCCAACCTTCCACCTGCGAGGCCTCTCCTTTTCTCTTGCGCCACCAGGCTTTTCACACTAATTGGAAACTTGAGGTAATATTTGAAGTGGTGGCAGGTCAAAAGTTGAAAGTGTACACAGCAAACACCTCTCCCCCTGACAGAATGACTGAATCTACTAGATTCACTGATGATCAGGGTTCATTATGACACAACTTTTTGGAGTTTTAGGTTATTGTTAAAAACCATCTGTTGAAAAAAAAAGGCAACAGATGGTTGGAGAGCAAACAGAGGGATGTTTAATGTTATCAAAACACATATTCGTTATTGTCATATCTTAAAGTCATTAATCAATTTCAGAAGACCAAAACTAGCAGTTTTAATCAAGAGTGTGAACCTGGCTCAGAGTTCAAACAAAATAAGAGTTCAAACAAAATAAGAGCAATACACTAACACAGAATTGATTATGAATATAAAGACAAAGGCTAATTAACTAATTGTTTATGAGTGAGTTAGTCTGCAGAATCTGTAGTGGATGTGTGTAAAGCAGTTCTGGCGGGGCGCAACGTCACGGCTTAACAACCGAATAGTGAGCCAAAGGTAACAGGTTCAAGCCATAGCAGCAATAGTCCGTGAGCCAGGACCCCAAAAATGGGGTCATCATTACCATCTGGGGGGATTAATTCTCATAGTGATTTTTGGGTAGGTATACACCCCTAGAGCTAGGAAAAATGTGATAGCCTTGCATCGGTGGTAGCTATCTGTGTGTTATCACTCCTTTTATAACCACAAGCCAAAACACAGTTTTCAAAATCCGAATGAAGCATTCTACTTCAAACTGATGGTTCTCTCTTATTATTGACCCTCTCTCTCTGAAAAATGGTTGGGATAAAGCTCAGACTATATATTGTCCAGAAATGTTGTTAAAATGTGCATATCTAGAATATTTTTCTATTACAGGCAGTGACAACATAGTGACTATATGTGACATAAAATGTACTTTGGTTTTAATGAAAGATGGAACACAAAGGGTTCCTTTGTAAATTACCTATAGATTTAAAACCATGTTTACATACATAGATTCTAAGGAAATGTATTATGAAATTCAATAAACAGAATATAGTGCAATGGGTAAGAAAATATCCAAAATGGCCACTAAACACACGCCTGGAAATGTTTTACTTTTAATCCGCTTGTCTTAGAATACCTCTGTTTAATACCTATTTTTTAGGGTTTTCATATGTAGAATCCATTCCTGATGTTATTTTTTTAATATCAGGTCAATCATGTCAAAGGTCAGGTCAAGGTTAAAATTGACCTCTGGGAGAACAACAAATGGAAACAACTTGATGAACATTCATGGTTCACTATTCATGATTTTGTTTTGTGAAAAGTGTCATTAACATGTCACAAGAATTGGTATTCATAATAACATGAATGTAAAATGATATAATCTAATGTCAAATATGTATCTTTTGCAACTACATCTGTATTCTCCAACCCACATCCTGTTCTACCTCATCCTTACAAGTATCCTCCTTATTAACATCACTCCTCATCTGTAGCTTGAACATATCATCAGTAACCATCTTCACCAGAGCAGTTACAGTACATCAGTGATGTACTTCTCACTCTCTGTGCCCTAAATTGATATTGCACCATGTCACATAGTTCTGACGGTGGGGTCACCCTTAGCAATGACAGGAACAAGAATATCCTAGATCTCCTATCCACATTTTGTGACATCAAACGACTTGTCAGGTGGGGCTTGGTGGTCTGCCACTTTCCACAACATCACTTGTAAATAAATGAGCCCACATGTGGTGCAACAGGTTGGTCGGTGTTGGAGGAAGGGCCATTGACTTGTGGCACCCACCTCACCCAGCACATCAGGGTAGCCTGGGAAGTTCCCTGCCAGCAAAGTGTAGTGTGCTCTGATCTTGCCTTTGTCATACATATAAGACTGTCCCATCCCAATGCTCCATCTATACTTTACACTGTAGGTCCACCTGATACACCCCAATACACAGCATACAACAGGACAAGAACATCAGTGTAATCACTGAGCATGTGTATCACACCCTTTCCAGAGATGGCTGCATCAGGGATATAGGAACTCATGGTGATGTCTGCCTCATCATGACTAAATGCAGTATCTATCGTCAGCACTGAAGGTGTACAACATGCTCAACGGCTTCTGCTTAATGTTCTTACTCTTCATGATGACATCTCATGTGGGTAAAGGACATTACTATTCACAACAGCATGGGGGCAAATTAGCCAAGGATGGGATTGAAGAGATCTTTCTGTGTGTGAGGAATCCTACACCCCAATATTTTATGACCAAGACACACCAGTGCTTCAACTCTCCCTCTGTTTCTGCACATTTTGGGGAAGGCTTCAGTCCACTCCACTCACATGCATCATGACAGCATCTTTCCTGATCGTTATGGCAGTCTGCTCCCCAGACTGGTCAGCAGAGACAGTGATCCAGAATCCATCATGGTGCCGACAGACAAGGTCTAGCTTAGCCTCTATGCTATGGCATGGAGCACATGCATCTTCAGCAGGCACTGGGTTAGATATCAAGCACACTGCACATGGCCAGCATGGAAGAAGTGCTTCAGTCATGTGCTTCATGAGAGAAAAGGTGAAGTTAATGTCAATGTGTCTCCCTGCGCATTCAAACTGGTGGATGTGAAGTGTAGGAAGAAGTTGTCTACCCACTGTCAGCCAGTAGGATGGAGATGTGCAGTGTCCAGGTAGGCTACTGCTGTATCTGTTCAAATGTCTTTGGCCAAGTTGATAGAAACCACTTCAGAGTGCTGCTGATACACTCAGGACTGACCACTGAACTTGCCTGTCATGTTCTGCAACCACATGCATTTCCACTTCCAGTGCTGAACCTTGCATCAGTTTTGCAATGCAGCTGAAGAATATAAGATGCTTATATACCTGCAAGGTGTCAACAAACGGCTCCATGTCAATTGTGAGGTGAATAGGGCCTGCTGTACATGTCAACCAGTGACCATATCTGCTGCCTGCTTGGACACCTGGTTGGACGATAAGGTGCGAGAGAGACCTTGACCTGACCTTTAGCACATAGGCCAAAGACTGACCAGCAAGTCAAAATATAACATTAGAAATAGATTCTACACCTATGAATGCCCCCCCCCCCAGGTCCCCATATGAATCACGTTCACGAAGTTCACAGATTCCCTCACACAACTGCAATATGTTGTTGTTTTTAACATAATTTAGTACAATGGAACATCACCATGGGATGGACACCATCTTTGATTTGGCAATACAAAATTAACTGATGGTAATTTCACTGATTCAGCCATATTTCTTGAACCCTAAGACCTAGTTTTAGACACCAAAACCACCTTTCTAGGTTGAACAGTATCATAAACCATTTAAGCTCCTGGCAGTCATATTGGACGCCATCTTGAAAATGATGGCTTTACGAGAAATATAATTTCCTAGATTTTTTTGTATGTTCTTAAGCATGCCTAGAAGTACCAGAACCAATTGAAAAACCTTTTGTATATTTTTTTGGGGGGGGTTAATAGTATGTTTTCATATATTGACCCATGTAATTTTCGCCTAGTGTTATAACATAAAATGCATGATAGCACCCATAAAGCTACCATTGGTGCAAGGCTATCACATATTTTCTAACTCTAGACATGCATACCTTGACAAAAATCACTATGAGCATTAATCCCCTCAGATGGTAATGACCAACCCCCCTGGCTCACGGACTACAAGTAAGGATGTCTCTGAGCAAGATGTTTCTAATTGCTCCTCTAAGGGCAGACATCAACTGGGTAAAAAAAGCTGCATTCAAATATGTATTATTAGGAGTGAAATGGTTACGTTTTTTCACTGCACAGGACAGCAGTTTTATGTCTGTTTACATATGTTTTCAGTGATGGCGACAGATCGCACAGACATTCACTGTACTTTGGTACCGAGTAAAGCATAGTCTGACTTAAACAATAACTTAGTATAGTCTAACTTTTAAAATTTTTAACAACTTAGTATAGACTTTTTTTACACAACTTACATTTTGTAAAGCTTGACTCTAGTATAGTCAGACTTTTGTTTCCTTTAATTTTCTGACATTGTTATTTTAATCAGTGCCATAGCTGAGTGGTTAGTGGGCCTCCTGGGCCGATTCCAGGTCAGGTCAACAATGTGGCAATATGTGTGCCTTAGAATGATTTGAGGCTGCTAGGTGTTAAAGTGCAGAGGACACTAGGCATAACAGTATATATACTTAGCGAGCACACTGATGTTATTGCCACTACTTATTCCGCCCGTTTTTTGACCCCTAACTAGTCCTTCATACCTTTAGCTACAAACTCCGTTCCAACTCTACAACGTTCGGCCTACTTAGGACATATCGGCTACCATTTGAATTTTTGAAAACAATTGTAATTTTAAGAGATATTTCACTTTTAATTGCTAAAAATACCATAGACCTTTAGAAGCTTAAAGGGACTACACCATGAATTTTAACTTTTCCTTCTTTTTTGTGTGTTTTTGGTCTCCCCTACCTCTCTTCTATCCCAAAAACACCCCAGTTTGAACACTCAGGCTTTCACAGCATATCTGGGGTTTTCTGTAAATTGGTCTCAAAACAGACCAAACTGATTTTCACCCGAACGTGACGTCATGTTGGGTACAATCCTTCCCAATATGATATTATTATTATATATATTTTTTAAATTCATTAGATCCTTTAAAGCTTTAAAACCTTTAGAACCATAGGCCTTTAAAACCTTTAGAACCATAGGCGTTTAGAACCTTTAAAACCTTTAGAACCGTAGGCCTTTAAAACCTTACACCTTAGGCCTTTAGAACCTTTAAAACCTTTATAACCTTAGGCCTTTAGAACCTTTATAACCTTTAACATCTTAAACTTTTAAAACCTTTATTAATACTTTAAAATCTTTAACACTTATAAAACTATCAATACTGAATACTATCAACATTCCTAGCGATCCCACACGGTTTCTTCAGGAACAGTGCTTTCTAGTTGTTATTTTTGGAATGATTGCACATGACTGTCACTTTTCACTTTTCGGCAGTCTAATTCTGGACCACTGTTGCAAACCTTGTCCTTCTGTAGGGTGTTGATGGTTAGGGGTAAAAAATAAATAAAAAAAGCTTAATTAAAAAGCCAGAGCAGTACTGTGTATGCTATAGGCACACTCGTAGCAAAAGTTGTGTGCTAAAACATCAATCTTAGTGATGGAGCCAAAAGCCTCACAGAATAAATCCATTAGTGGATTTCAATACAATTCCATTTAGTTTTAGTCATATTTTAGTCATATGAAATGTTTTAGTTTTAATCTAGTTTTAGTCGACTAAATATCATAACATTTTAGTCGACTAAATCGTCGACTAAATCTACAGTTGATTTAGTCGTGTAAAATGTATGTTGGCGGTGCCTTGATGGCGTCAATTGGCTGATTTTACACTTGGTTGCGAGCTGAAAATAGCCGATCTACAAGCTCACAACGCACCACAGCGCGACGTGTTGTGAGCTTGTAGATCTGCTATTTTCAGAGCGCAACACCCGAGCGCAACCAAACATAAAATGAATTGTCTTTCAGTTCTATTTGTTGAAGAAATTGTCAATATATTTAGTCTTAGTTTTAGTCGTCATAGCTTAGTTTTTATTTAGTTTTCGTCAAACATTGACGAACATTTTTCGTCATAGTTTTAGTCGAAGAAATCAACACATGGACGGATGGACGGACGGACGGACGGACCAATATTCATCCCCTTGGGGACATTCAGGTGTCATCACAGCACCACTGTAGGCATGAAAGAAAAGACAGTTATACAGTAGGTACTGTAAGTGTACAAAGATCAAATCAAATAAAAAATGTAATGAAGATAAATACATCTTGCCATCTGCAGTTGGACTGACCAGGCTAACATAATGAATGAATTATTGTGCATTTAAATGAATCTAATTGTATGTTTTATTTTAAATATTTCATGCATTTGTTCCAATTGTTGTGCAGCACTTAAGTTACTAAAGTTATTATCACCCATTTTCAACCTATCTTCATATAATTGGTGTCAGACTCCTCACTAATGCAAACCTTTTAACAAACCTGATACACGCCTTTGATACAAGGATTTTAATACAGTTGTCATCTTGACAATCCCATTTAGACCGACATACTTTGACCATCTCCAACTTGTGGAGATAGTTGTTTTGTCCATCATTGATTAGAATGACGAAGTCAGACGGACAAATCTCCACATTAACGGTCAAAAACTCCACTTGAGCTGTATTTGGGTAAAGTGATGATAATATAAGGACATATTCAAGTATCTGACAGACTGACAATGTATAAAGTCATCATACCAACTTTGATGGCAAATGCAGGGCAGAGGTTTTTCCTTGGCCTCTAGGGAGTGTGCGTGTAAAGTTTCAGGCAGATCGGTCCAGTTACAGGTAACAAGGCAAATTGGCCTGTTATAGTGCCACCATAAGGCCGATTTGAAAAATGTAGGGTGGCATTTCTTCCTTGGCCTAGTGACAATGTGCGTGCACAAGTTTCATGGCAATCGCACGCTGTGTTCATGATTTGAGGCAAACTTTGGAAGCCAATCTTAGCCAATCAGGATGGAATATATGAAAAATCTGAAAGACCTGTTTGGTTTAAAGACTATGGAGATACTGTGTACCGATTTGCGTGACGTTTGGACCAAATCCATAGGAGTAATATCTCCCACCAAAATTTACAAAAATCAGCCTCCTGGTGGCGCTATAACAGGCCGATCTGAAAAGTACACACACACACACACACACACACACACACACACACACACACACACACACACACACACACACACACACACACACACACACACACACACACACACACACACACACACACACACACACACACACACACACACACACACACACACACACACACACACAGCTTACCCTCTGTAGAGGTAATCCCCCACTAGCCCCTGGGCATACCTTTCCCTTTCACCCAGTCACAATAAACATTGGATCAAGCTCCAATCTGTTTCCTATTATAATCTGTGTCCTCTATAACACCAGACTGATCCGACCATCTAATGGGGCCAAGGCAGGACAAGGCACGTCTATCTGCATAGCACATTTCAACAACAAGGCAATTCAATCATCATATTATAGTATTTGACGCCCTACTTGGTCATAACTACAGTGTCACACAAAAGTAGCAAAAATAGCAGATTTGCAAGCACACAACGCGAGTCTGTGCTATTCTTTTAATTCCGTGTGAAGTCAAAGTGAAAGTGGTTTAGTGTGTCTGTGGGTTTAGTAAATATTGAACCAATGAACAGTAGCCTATTAACAAGAGCTTGTGACTACCGTAAATAAGAACTACATTGGATCCATTGGAACACAGGCTCTCTTTTTTTTTTTACATTTTCTGAAAAGTAACTGTTTTGGACATGCAGCGACAACACCCTATATATTAAACCAGGCTAAAATACTCATTGAGATTCAAATCTCTTTTCCAAGAGTGACCTGGCCAAGAGTGCAGCTTGAAACACTTGTTACAACAATGGAAAAACAATACATATATCACACACTACTAGTGTTGATTTCGTCAACTAAAACTATGACGAAAAATGTTGGTCGACTACCTTTTTTCACTGACGAAAACTGAACAAAAACTAAATAAAAACTAAGCTATGATGACTAAAACTGAGACTAAATATATTGACAATTTCGTCAACAAATACAAACTAGACTAAAATGTTAGTGAGGGACTAGCGGAGAAGAGATCCTAAAAGACACGTCATTTTATGCTTGGTTGCGCTCTGAAAATAGCAGATCTACAAGCTCAAAATGTGTCACTTCGCGCAGCGTTTTGAGCTTGTAGATCAGCTACTTTTGATACTTTTGTGTGACGCTGTAGTATGATCAAGTAGGGCGTTAATTTACTGCCCGACAGCAACGATATGTGAAAACTGTAAATAAACCTTGTGAAAAAAATCAATCACATTTGCCAATACTACTAGTCTTTCTATCCTTTGAAATAGATTACAATTCTACCACAGTGATCAGCTCTGATAGGTTCAGATCCTTCTGCAAATCATTCCAAGACGAAGGGGCAGCATATTTAAAAGACCCCCCGCCCCCCAACTCCGTTATTACTTTCGTAATTACAATCTGAATGGAATGTGCTCTACAAGCAAAATAAACACACTATAAAAAGGTCATTCTAATTCAGCAAAAATTAAGAAAGAGAAAACAACAGGAAACACCTATAAAATAACACAATATAAAGGACATTTGAAAGCAAACAAATCATAAAAATAAGAGAAAGTTACAGTGCAGGGGGAAAAACATTATGTCAACAATAAAAGGCAGAGGCAAATAGAAAGGTTTTGTACCTGATTTACTTGATTTAAAATAACTGAGAGTGCAGCAGATCAACCTGCAGTTCTCTCAGAGGTTGTTCCAGATAAATTGTTGCATAAAAACCGAACGCTGCTTCTCCATCTCCACGTTTTAGTTCTGATTCTGGGGACAGAAAGCAGACTTTTCCCACATGACCTGCAGAGATGTGGAGGGTTAAACAAGGATAGATAGAAATGTGAGCAAGCACAATGCAGAAAACACTGACCTTGATATAGTTGCATGCATTGTTTGTGGTTCAGTATGTGATAATATTATTGAAAAGCTGAATATTGATATAATGGTATAATTAAAACATTTATAGCAACCCTGCAAGCTGTGGTGCTAAGTAAGTCCCTATGCCATGCATCAGTGAGCTTGTAGACTGGCTATTATCGAATAGACCGGGTATAAAATAGGGCTTACGTGTTTAATGAGCAATTATTATAGCCCAATAACATGATACACATGATTCTGAAATGTGCATTCTGCATAATGACTACTTTACCCTTTTCTACTATGAGTATAATGTTGATCCTAGTACTTTTGCACTTTAACTGAGTAAGATTTTGAGAGCAAGACTTTTACTTGTAACCCTGTGGTGGTAGGCTACTTTTACAGAGTACTTCTCCCAGCGCTGGCCTGCAGTGTGTGAGAGAATGAGCAGCTATTTATTGGATCTTGCTGCAGGACATTAACCCCATTACAGACCCGGGACACTAAGCTGCTAATCTCTTTAAGTCCACACCCATTAAAAGATGCTGAGCCGTCTGCTAGCTGCTAAGATAGTGTTACTCTCTCTCTGAACCCGTTTGTCTCCTTCGCTATAAACCCCACAGCAATGACAATGCTCAAATTTATCTGAGTGTGTTGGGCGTGTGATGGTAGACTAATGCTGTTTGTTGAATTACTGTAGACACAATAAACACATTGTAGAGAACTAGAAGTTCGGCCCGAACGTCTAGTGTGACGCGTCGTCCACTTCGCATCGCAGATCCACCTTACAGGCACCTCACAGTGTGAGACAGAGTATTGTGTGAAAGTAGGGCAAAGTCGCTTATGATTTTCAGACATGGCAACGCTGTGGTGAAAAGTAAGGCAAATCTGCGTATAATCAGAGGACATGGCAACGCTGAGTGTCCTGTGCTCCCCTCTGTCCGCGGACCCCCTTGGAGTCTTGGGACACCCGCGAAACATCGTGGAGCCCTTCGGACCCTCGCGAAACATAGCGGACCCCTTGGGGGCCCCGCGAGACCCTTGGGGGTTCCCTGGAGACCCTTGGGGGTCCCTGGAGACCTACAGACACGGCGAAGGAAAACGGAAAACTGTAAAGCCACAGCCACGCATGCAAGAGGTTGCACATGAACTCTGCAGCCGCACTGAGGCGCTCCAACACAAACACTCTGACGCTCCCCGAAATCCACTCCAGGGTTTGAAAATACCCACTTCACAAACGGGTGACGTGCATCACCGTTCCAATGACCAAAACTCCACTTTGAGATTTTGCAAAGACCCACAAAAGCATCGTGGGATAAAAAAAATCCAAAAACAAAGTTAATTTTTTTTTTTTTTTCAAACAAAAAAAAACATGGGGGACCCCCTGTGGGTCCGTGGACCCCCTGGGAGTGTTGGGACCCCCGTGAAACCAGGGGCGTAGCCACGGGTGGGCATAGGTAGGCCTGGGCCCACCCACCTGGCTGTTGTGCCCACCCAAAAAAAATAAAAAATGTTTGTGTCCCCACTATCTGTTACTATCTGGTCTTTTATGACGGTCCTGAGGGCTGACTTTACTGTCCTCACTTCTCTTTCCCTGGACGGACTCGACCACCGTACTGTACTGGTTAAAATCACCATCCATCCGATATAAGGTATTCGTGGGACTCAGGATCGCAGAGATACAAGCGATAACGGACCGCAACGCATGGTGCCACGTTAGCTCCGCTGATAACCCTGCGGACGACATAACTAAGGGAAGGAACCTACTACAGCTCGCCGAAGTGAACCGTTGGAGTCAAGGACCGCCTTTCCTCAAAGGATCGACCTCTCAGTGGCCTAAACAACCTCCTATAGGCCTACCACGAGAAGAGGACGAGCTGCTGAAGACATTCCCCTTCTGCGGAAGAATTGAAATATCTCTGATCTGGTTTATCCGGCGTCACTCAGCCTTATAAAGCCGGTAGGAAGCATCCTACATACGTTCGCCATATAAGGACGACCCTAGAGCATAGCCGTTTCATATATTGACATTCAGGAGATGCCCGTATAGGGGGCATCTCCGTAACAATACTGACCGTTATACTGACATTATACTGACCATTATACTGACATTATACTGATATTATACTGATATTATACTGACATTATACTGACCATGATACTGACCATGATACTGATATTATACTGACATTATACTGACATTATACTGACCATTATACTGACCATTATACTGACATTATACTGACCATTATACTGACATTATACTGACCGTTATACTGACATTATACTGACCATGATACTGACCATTATACTGATATTATACTGACATTATACTGACATTATACTGACATTATACTGACATTATACTGACCATGATACTGACATTATACTGACATTATACTGACCATTATACTGACATTATACTGACATTATACTGACCATGATACTGACCATTATACTGACATTATACTGACCATGATACTGACCACTATACTGACATTATACTGACCATGATACTGACATTATACTGACATTATACTGACATTATACTGACCATGATACTGACATTATACTGACATTATACTGACCATGATACTGACCATTATACTGACATTATACTGACCATGATACTGACCATTATACTGACCATGATACTGACCATTATACTGACATTATACTGACCATGATACTGACATTATACTGACATTATACTGACCATGATACTGACATGATACTGACATTATACTGACCATGATACTGACCATTATACTGACCATGATACTGACCATTATACTGACATTATACTGACCATGATACTGACATGATACTGACATTATACTGACCATGATACTGATATTATACTGACATTATACTGACCATGATACTGACCATTATACTGACAATATACTGACCATGATACTGATATTATACTGACATTATACTGACCATGATACTGACCATTATACTGACATTATACTGACCATGATACTGACATTATACTGACATTATACTGACCATGATACTGACATTATACTGACCATGATACTGACATTATACTGACCATGATACTGACCATTATACTGACCATGATACTGACCATTATACTGACATTATACTGACCATGATACTGACATGATACTGACATTATACTGACCATGATACTGATATTATACTGACATTATACTGACCATGATACTGACCATTATACTGACATTATACTGACATTATACTGACCATGATACTGATATTATACTGACATTATACTGACCATGATACTGACCATTATACTGACATTATACTGACCATGATACTGACATTATACTGACATTATACTGACCATGATACTGATATTATACTGACCATGATACTGACCATTATACTGACCATGATACTGACCATTATACTGACCATGATACTGACCATTATACTGACATTATACTGACCATGATACTGACATTATACTGACATTATACTGACCATGATACTGACCATTATACTGACATTATACTGACCATGATACTGACATTATACTGACATTATACTGACCATGATACTGACCATTATACTGACATTATACTGACCATGATACTGATATTATACTGACATTATACTGACCATGATACTGACCATGATACTGACCATGATACTGACCATTATACTGATATTATACTGACATTATACTAACCATGTATAGTAAGTACCAAAAGTAAAGTACCAAAAGTAAAAGTGCTCATTACGCAGAATGTCCCATTTCACAAGTTTTCAAAATGCATTATAAGATATTTTCAAAATAGCAGCTTGTAGATCGGCTAATTAACTACTAAAGTAGGCTATATAGGGCTGAAAGTGATATATTTTGTAATAATCAACAAATAAAAACTAGACGAAAATGTTATGGAGGGACTAGAGGACAAGACATCCAGTAGAACTAAGACAAGTAATTTTAAGCTTGACAAAAATAGCCGATCTACAAGCTCACAACGTTTCGCAAACGCATTGTGATCGTCTATTGCATATCGTCAGCTTGTAGATCGTCTATTTTCATTACACAACTATATATATATATATATATATATATATATATATATATATATATATATATATATATATATATATATATATATATATATATATATATATATATATATATATATATGTATATAGTATAAATCAGGCATTACAATGCCATCAAGGCCCGCCAAAATACTGAATAATGATTTCTTTGACTATTCAAAAATAGCAGATCTACAAGTACATGTACATCTGCTAAAAAAAGCAGTTTTTTATACTGACCATGATACTGACATTATACTGACATTATACTGACCATTATACTGACATTATACTGACATTATACTGACCATGATACTGACCACTATACTGACATTATACTGACCATGATACTGACATTATACTGACATTATACTGACATTATACTGACATTATACTGACCATGATACTGACATTATACTGACATTATACTGACCATGATACTGACCATTATACTGACATTATACTGACCATGATACTGACCATTATACTGACCATGATACTGACCATTATACTGACATTATACTGACCATGATACTGACATTATACTGACATTATACTGACCATGATACTGACCATTATACTGACATTATACTGACCATGATACTGATATTATACTGACATTATACTGACCATGATACTGACCATTATACTGACATTATACTGACCATGATACTGATATTATACTGACATTATACTGACCATGATACTGACCATTATACTGACATTATACTGACCATGATACTGACATTATACTGACATTATACTGACCATGATACTGACATGATACTGACATTATACTGACCATGATACTGATATTATACTGACATTATACTGACCATGATACTGACCATTATACTGACATTATACTGACCATGATACTGATATTATACTGACATTATACTGACATTATACTGACCATTATACTGACATTATACTGACCATGATACTGACCATTATACTGACCATGATACTGACATTATACTGACCATGATACTGACCATTATACTGACCATGATACTGACCATTATACTGACCATGATACTGACCATTATACTGACATTATACTGACCATGATACTGACATTATACTGACATTATACTGACCATGATACTGACCATTATACTGACCATGATACTGACATTATACTGACATTATACTGACCATGATACTGACCATTATACTGACATTATACTGACCATGATACTGATATTATACTGACATTATACTGACCATGATACTGACCATGATACTGACCATGATACTGACCATTATACTGATATTATACTGACATTATACTAACCATGTATAGTAAGTACCAAAAGTAAAGTACCAAAAGTAAAAGTGCTCATTACGCAGAATGTCCCATTTCACAAGTTTTCAAAATGCATTATAAGATATTTTCAAAATAGCAGCTTGTAGATCGGCTAATTAACTACTAAAGTAGGCTATATAGGGCTGAAAGTGATATATTTTGTAATAATCAACAAATAAAAACTAGACGAAAATGTTATGGAGGGACTAGAGGACAAGACATCCAGTAGAACTAAGACAAGTAATTTTAAGCTTGACAAAAATAGCCGATCTACAAGCTCACAACGTTTCGCAAACGCATTGTGATCGTCTATTGCATATCGTCAGCTTGTAGATCGTCTATTTTCATTACACAACTATATATATATATATATATATATATATATATATATATATATATATATATATATATATATATATATATATATATATATATGTATATAGTATAAATCAGGCATTACAATGCCATCAAGGCCCGCCAAAATACTGAATAATGATTTCTTTGACTATTCAAAAATAGCAGATCTACAAGTACATGAACATGTGCTAAAAAAAAAATTAATCGTGGAAAATGTGTGCAAATCTTCGAATATATATATATATATTCTTTTTTTAAAAGCGAACATTTGTAACTCAAATCTTTGCGTCTGGGGATTCTAGAAATGTCTTTTAAATCCTAACAGTGTTTTTTTTTAAACTTATGTTGCTATAATCAGTGGTTTTTCATGTCAAGGACCACCCACAATGATATGTATTTGGCCGTGGATCCCCCTATCTCAAAATATGTTGTTTCGGGGGACCGGATGGGGATCGGCGGCCAAAAACATATGATTTTGGGGGTCCTTGACAAGAAAAAGTTTGAGGACCACTGATATAACAATAATATAAGTTTTTTTTAAAAATTGTTAGGATTTAGAAGACACTTGTAAAGATTTGCACACATTTTCATGTTTTTCCAAAAATAGCAGATCTACAAGCTCATAGCGCGGCACTCGGTGCCACGCAAACATTGCTATGTGATAGGAATGAGCTGGGGTAACCTTAATATCTTGATGAGTGTTCAGACATGTTTGCAGTGGTGGCTGGATTACAGTAAGAAGAATAGAATATGGATTACATATTAGCCGTGGCCTAAATCACGTTGTGCTGACGGCTTTGGAAAGTGATATAATCCGACGTACGCTTTAAAAGCCGGAGTGCCTCCAACCAGTTCCACTTGCAAAGGTTCACTCCATCACGGTTCTGTTCAGCCTAAGAAACCACCGCCGACCCGAGGGGCCTGATTGATTGCACCAGCAAACCGCAACCATGAACGGCACAGAGGGAGATGGGTTCTACGTCCCCATGTCCAACGCTACGGGCATCGTCCGCAGCCCTTATGAATATCCTCAGTACTACCTGGTCAATCCGGCGGCGTACGCGTGCCTGGGCGCCTATATGTTCTTCCTCATCCTGGTCGGATTCCCTGTCAACTTCCTCACGCTGTACGTCACCATCGAACACAAGAAGCTGCGAACCCCCTTAAACTACATCCTGCTCAACCTGGCGGTGGGAGACCTCTTAATGATTATAGGCGGATTCACCACCACCATTTACACCTCCATGCACGGCTACTTCGTCCTAGGGAAAATGGGCTGCGCCATCGAAGGTTTCATGGCCACCCACGGCGGTCAGGTCGCCCTTTGGTCCCTGGTCGTTTTGTCCGTCGAGAGGTGGCTGGTCGTCTGCAAGCCCATCTCCAGCTTCCGCTTCACCGAGAGCCACTCCATCATGGGCCTGGCCTGGGCCTGGTTGATGGCGACGGCCTGTTCTGTGCCCCCTCTGGTCGGCTGGTCTCGCTACATCCCCGAGGGCATGCAGTGCTCGTGCGGAATCGACTACTACACGCGCGCGCCGGGCGTCAACAACGAGTCCTTCGTGATGTACATGTTCTCCTGCCACTTCTGCACGCCCCTGTTCATCATCTTCTTCTGCTACGGCCAGCTGCTCTGCGCGGTCAAGGCGGCCGCCGCCGCCCAGCAGGAGTCCGAGACCACCCAGAGGGCTGAGAGGGAAGTCACCCGCATGGTCATCATGATGTTCCTCTCCTTCCTTATTTGCTGGGTGCCCTACGCCAGCGTGGCCTGGTGGATCTTCTGCAACCAGGGCACCGAGTTCGGTCCTGTCTTCATGACACTCCCGGCCTTCTTTGCCAAGAGCTCGGCCATCTACAACCCTCTGATCTACATCTGCATGAACAAGCAGTTCCGCGAGTGCATGATCACCACCCTGTTCTGCGGAAAGAACCCCTTCGCCGAGGAGGAGGCGAGCGAGGCTTCCGCCACATCCTCCGTGGCTCCGGCATAAGCTGGCCGGCGCAGTCCAGAATCCAAGGAGAAGACTTCTACATCCCCGGGAAACGACTGAAGGTCAACGTCCACAGAAATAACTTCTACTACTTTTTTGTATTTTTACAAACCAGTTGGTTCAAACGTAAAGACAGTTGCAAGGAAAAGTGCAGCCTGCACCGCAAAGTTGTTTCTGTATGTACAGACATCCAACTTAACAAGAGAGATATATTTTTTCTTCCTGAGATGAAAAAGGAGAAAAATGGTAAAAATCTTTTACAGTTGGATCCTATATGATATGTTAACTGGCTTATTATTTTTTTGAATGTAGAGGCATGTATAATCAAGGCTATACGTTAAAATAAAACGCATTTTGCAAATTTAAAAAAATACTCCCTCTTCATGTTTTACTTTAGCCTACTGTACAACCGGGGGTGGAAAAAAAATACAAGGTGAATGTAGTTAATAAATGTGAATAAATGGTGAATGACCAATTCAGATCGCATTCATGTCTTGAGTCAATTACTGTTCTAGAAAAGTTACTTTGCAGAACGTTGAGGATGTGGACAGACGTTTCTACAGCACCTGCACCAAATGGACGCTTACGGAATCCTTTTGCGCACCTGATTAAAGACTCAGCGATAGACAGGTGTGTGTTGGGGTGGAGCAGCTGCAACAGCCAGGTAAGAAGAGCAGACACTGTCTTCACTTGCTGAATTGAGAATTTGGATGCATCACTTGGGATTGCAGCAGTTTCGGGCCAAAGATGCCCAAAGAAAGGTCTTTGACCGTAACGTTGCAATATTTAATATTGTCATTCTTTATTGATCGAGTGAAGACAGTGTGCTCTTCTTACCTGTACATTCGCTGAGCTAAATTAACACTGAGGATTGTACTGTGTATAGATTGGGATCCTAGAGATAAAATATGGTATCAAAATTGGGTTCAGTGTCAGTGGTCTAACTGCATATCAAATTGAATTAAAAAAACTAAACAAAAAACGTTGAGCATCAACTGATTTACAGGTTATTTATTATCTGATTCATATTTGTTTTGAATTTCTTGTGCATTAATTAATTCAGGGCACCTGTAATAATCTCTCCTCACTCACGCCTCCTCAGGTCACCTTGGACTTAGAGCATTGTCCAGCTCAGGTGATTATTCTGACATGGATGGTCATGGAAGGACAGACATGCTAAGACTCTGATGCCGTTTTATCTGTTGAGACATGTTTAATCTCATTAATGAAAGGTTAACGCGGGCAGAGACTTATTGGATAATAACGCTATCTATGTTGACCTGGGAACACCTTCACCATGCTAGGGCTAGTGGCAGAGAAAAACCTGCACCTTACACCACCTGCACACACACTTGCACACACTTGCACACACACACACACACACACACACACACACACACACACACACACACACACACACACACACACACACACACACACACACACACACACACACACACACACACACACACACACACACACACACACACACACACACACTTAAATGAACAGGAACCAGCTGTCATGAGTCCTGAATTACTGCTGCACAATTCAATTTAATTCTTCATCTCATCTCAACTTTCACAGGGTACCATGGTCTTACAACCAGCTGACTTTTAACATAAAGGTTATATTTTACAATGGTCACTTCAGTGACAATAGAGCAGGGGTGGGCAACTTTGATGATGGAGAGGGCCACTATATTTCCACACTGCCCGACATTGTATGTGCTTAACAATAACAAAAAAAAATACATTACATTTTTATTTAATGTCAAATGCATTTAGTTATACTTGTGTTCTAAGTGTATCTTTATGAACTTAAAGGGATATTTCACTTTCAAACATATTTTGGGTCATTTCCAAGTGTACTCGCTTTAGTGAACGCCCCAGACAGTTTTTAAGTTGCTATGTTTAGTATTTAGATATTTTAGATTTATTGAAAAAGTGCCCCGCGGCCCCGCCCCCTTCCCGTTCCCGCTCCCCTTCTTGAATGGGGTTCAATGGGGAAGGGGGCGGGGCCGCGCAGCACTTTTTCAATAAATCTAAAATATCTAAATACTAAACAGAGCAACTTAAAAACTGTCTGGGGCGTTCACTAAAGCCAGAGTACACATGGAAATGACCCAAAATATGTTTGAAAGTGAAATATCCCTTTAAATACAAATACATTGGACATAAAAAAGACAATAGAATTTTAATAATAGTCATTAAGCTAATATAGACTGAAGTAATTAAAGAGGGTCATGTTTGCATGTTTGGAATTGTAACAGCTGAAATCAATAATATATCAGTATTCTGATATTAACCTGCGGGCCGCATTAAGTGAAGGTGGGGGCTGCATGTGGCCCCCGGGCCGCCAGTTGCCCATGTATGCAATAGAGGGTATAATAGATCATGATTAGGCAGTGTGTTAACCACTTAAACACTAGTTTAACACTATTGACACTATTTTAGTGTGACTGTTTTCATTTCGTTTTTATTCATTTTATTTTGTTAGTTTTAGTTTTTCTTTATCATAATATGGGGCGTTTGTCAGGGGCTAGATTCAAAAAGGTCAGAAAAAGTATTGTGTAATAAAAACCAATGAATGAAACAATTAAAAGTGGCACAGAGTAAACAAACTGAACTTTCATATAGTATTAGGCTTTTGTGTGGAATACGTTGACAAATACTAAAACTAAGGACATTCTCTATGACTTTTGTTAGTTTTACAGAGGTGTAAAGTAACTAAGTACATGTACTGAAGTACTGTACTTAAGTACTGTACTTAAGTACACTTTTGAGGAATTTTTACTTTACTGGAGTGTTTCCAATTTCTACTCAGAAACTTCTACTCAGTCTACATCTCAGAGCCAAATATTGTAGTTTTTACTCCACTACAATTATTTGAAAACTTTTGTTACTAGTTACTTTGGAATTATTATTACAAAACATACATTAACTTCCATCCTATTTGAAAATAGCTGATCTACAAGCTCGCTGGTATATCGTCGTTGTCGGGCAGAAACCTTAGGCATATTTAAACTTTTTTTGGGTAAATTAATGCCGCCCTGAGATTGGGAGGTCGGGGGTTCGATTCCCCGGCCGAGTCATACAAAAGACTATGAAAATGGGACCCGATGCCTCCGAGTCCCTACTCGGCAATCAGCAAGGGTTGGATTGGGGGTAATAAGTCCCTGCGACATACAGTACAGGGGGTGTACTTGTACATCATGGCTGGGGGATGTACTGTAGCCTTACGCTGCAGTAACAGGAGACAGGCTCCTATATGGGCCAAAAGCTAAAAATAGCAAATAATATATAATAGTAGCAAAACAAATAATAGATGTGCCATTTTCAAAATATTTTGAAAGTGAAAGTGGTCTTAAGTGGTCTTAAGTGGTCTTAAGTGTGGGTTTTATACATATTGAACCAATGAAAAGTATTAAGAAGAGCTTGTGACCAATAATCATTAGATTGGATCCATTGTCAATTTTTACATTTCCTAAAAAAGTAACTGTTTTGGACATACAAGGTTCCCACCTGACAGCAACGATACACACGTTTAGAGCTTCAAGTCCTTGACTTATTTCACTCTATGAAAAACCTTGTTGTGAGCTGATAGGCTGATAACTGACGTATAAGCTCACAGAATGACGTGTGTGTGTGTGTGTGTGTGTGTGTGTGTGTGTGTGTGTGTGTGTGTGCGCGCGCTTAACTGGGCCTACAGTGTTCCACGTCCTTGCCACATGATTGGCTGTGCAGAAGCGCCCTAGAGAGTGTGTGTGTGTGTGTGTGTGTGTGTGTGTGTGTGTGTGTGTACTATAAGTGCTTAACTGGGCAATAAATTATGTCAGGATGGAGCAATACACATACACACCTGAAGATCTCACCCATCATGACCTCTGTGCTCTAGCAGGCAGGCTATCTCCCCCCCCAGCCACACTTGAAATATTTATCTATGTGCACATATACAAAGGACATAAACACTGCCAGTCAGATAATGGGAAAACAGCCAGTTACAAAGTGTGCGACACGCGTGCGCGCGCACACACACACACACACACACACACACACACACACACACACACACACACACACACACACACACACACACACACACACACACACACACACACACACACACACACACACACACACACACACACACACACACACACACACACACACACACACACACACACACACACACACACACACACACTTCCCATAAGTTAGTGTGTGATTCAGGTGTAACCACCTGGCTCCCATGCAAGAGTCTGCCAGTGTGCTTAATCTCTGGTGTGAAGGAAGCTAATGTTGTCCAATGCAACCCTCTGCTGGCCAAGTTAGGATACAGCATGTTTTCTCCAGCTAAACTTAAAGGGCTAGACCACTTTGGTAGAGGTTTGGGTTGTGTAGTTACCTTGCCATGATGTAACTCCAAAGGTGGACAAGAAATCAAAAATAATTGCTCCCAGTGATTAGAAATTGATAATTCTAAATATTATGCTCCTCATTGACTTACGTTGTACGGTGAAACAGCTCTCAAAGTCACTCTTTTAGCACATAAACGAACACAAACAAAGCTGATTCAGACAATATAGAACATCACCAAACCCTGTACTGTTTTATTTTTTAATGAAAATGTTAACTTCCTGTTAATTTAGCTATTTTTATCAGGAAGAAAACCCGGACTGGATCCACTGATCCGGATCCGGATCTTCAAATAGTAAAATCAACAGCCAAATAAATTTGGGGGTCCATTGAATCCATTGAAAAAGTTTGAGAACCACTGCTTTAGCGTCCCCCCAATGGGGGCCCCGGGCCCTAGGTTGGAAAACACTGGTTTAGTGATGACCTCCTCCTGCCATTCTTACTTCCTGCCAGCAAAGCTGCTCTATCTGTTACCTCTGTTATCATGATGCAGGTGATAATCCTACAGCAGGGGGTCCGGGACCCCTAGGGGGTCCTCAGAGTTACTACAGGGGGGGGCACCAAAACCCTAGCATCCCTATTCTGGTGGGAACAATTGCCGAAAATAGCGGATCTACAAGCTCCACAACGCGTTGCGCTGCAACGCGTTGTGGAGCTTGTAGATCGGCAATTTTCGGCAAAGAGGTTTGGTGTAGAGGGAGAAAAAGCGCAGACCAAGTACAGAGCCAGGGTTTAAAAAGGTTAAATACACACATATACACAGTGTATGGCCGAAAATACACTGATAATAGTTGCTGTCAAACAAGTTTGAAGCTATCCATAAAATCTATGACAAATTTTAATCTGCAACACAGTTTTATACAATATGTAGTGGGGGTCCCTGCTTCATCCGTCTCTCAGCTAAGGGGTTCTTGGCCTGAAAAAAAAAACCGCTTGTTTGCCTCTGAGATGTGGTGGAGTAAAAGTACAGTACTTGAGTAAATGCACTTAGTTACTTTCCACCACCAACTCATTTGGAGCTCCCCAAGTCAAATGTCCAACAATACAAATATCTGGACATTTGGCTCAATGGCAAATTTGCATTTATGAACCTATTCTGGGGCAAACACTCACACATAGAAGATATTATTATTATTATTATTATTATTATTATTATTATTATTATTATTATTATTATTATTATCATTATTATTATTATTATTATTATATATTGGTTATTTACTGCAAAGAGATTTAGGGTAGAAGGAAAAAAGGAGGGAATCAAGTATAGAACCCATGGGGAAAGCCTTGCTTGTGACATAGGCCTACAGTATGTAAAGTTGGCTTCCAATACATAAACAGTTTTCCTTCCTGAGCAAAGTTATCGATTATGGACTATTGTCATGTGATTTATAAACATGCTGCTGTTAACCACATAAAAACGTGCCATCTGTTTATAAAATAGCCGATCTAAAAGCTCACGAATCCTGTAAATTAGCATCTTTATACGATAGAGGGTTTAAAGTTTAGTAATCTTGGGTGTATGCACATATTGTGTGTGTGTGTGTGTGTGTGTGTGTGTGTGTGTACTCACATTGGCAGTGCAACTTCTGGGACGCAGTCACCGGTCTGACCTTTGACCTGCGTGTCAAAGATGGATGTCCCCATGTCGTCCATTTCTCACACAACCTAGCAGGGTCCCATACGTCACTCCCTGTGCCCTCCCACCCTGCCACCGACCACTGGCTCCACATCTAGACATGGGAAAAAATACTATTCTGTCGTATCTACTATAACTCCAAATGTTTTGAAACCTTGCTCATATTTTATTGGAGACGTTTTTTTTTTAATCACGAATCAACGCCATCACTCATGTTGTGAAGGCTTCAGTTAGCAGATAACCAACGTTAAGAGAATTTTCAAAACCATTTCACTTGATTTCAATTCTCTGAAAGATATTTGGGGGCCAGTGCTCAGAACTAGCCGATCTACATCGACACGTTGTGAGCTTGTAGGTTGACTATTTGAAGTATTTGAAAATGTTTTTAGAAATAGTAAAAAATGGCAAAGGGATAATGGGTAACGCACCGGCGAAAATAGGGCCCTTTAGGTTTTCCTCGTTTTCCCAATGTCGTCGAGATTTACAGGCATGTAAAACAAACGAAAGAACAAGCATGAATAACAGAACAAAACACAAATGAATAAAAAAAACTCAATCACAGAAAACTAAAATTCAATTTATAGCTTCTCCTTAACACTGGCCAGTGATGCAATAATAATCTTCATCTTCGGAGTGTGTTGGAGGCCTTTCCCATTTTTTGCCATTTTGGCATTTTGCATTGAAGAAACAGGGTGGCAACGGGGTGGCATTTCATTAACTTAATAGGAAAATGGCCGCCGTGTGAATATGGTCTATAGCAGCAGTTCAGTGCAACTCTAAAGGCGGTTACACACCGGCGAATATGCGAATATACGCAAAATTCGGACTCGTTGCGAATAATTAAAAGACGCTTTTTTCGCTCCGCGAAACTGGTGTGGAAGCTTGCATTGACTTTATAAGGTTTTTAAAAAAAACTTATTATTCGCATGAAAAAAATCGCCCCGGTGTGTAAGGACCTTAAGAACTATAGCCGGTCATTACAACGAGTCCCGTATAGGCTCCACAATTCAACTCTATCAAGGTTGGGATTCACGGAGGTAATAGCTTTTTTAACTTCTTCTTGTCAAGGACCCCCAAAATCATATATTTTTGGCCGCCGATCCCCATCAAAATATGTTGTTTGAGGGACCCCCCCCCCCCCCCCCACAGAAGCAAAGATTTGAGTTAAAAATGTTTAAAAAAGATATAAAGTATTCAACACGAATGTTAAAGATGTTTCAGAAAATTGCAGATCTACAAGCTCATAGCGTCTGTGCCGTGCTATGAGCTTGTAGATCTGCTACAAACATCTTTGCAGCTCAGCAAGGAGAACACAGTCTGTTATGGTTCCACCATCCATGCCATGACTCTGTATAAGGAGGTCCGTGGGCTGGTTGGCCATGCTATCTATCAGCTTCCTGGGCGGCTTGTGTCCCACGGGGGGAATAATAATCTTAGGGGATGACCTCCGACCTCTAGTGTGGGCTGTCTGTGTTTAGTGGCTGACATGTACCCTCCATATCTCCAACTCCACCGGGGTGGTCACTACAGCACCAACGTTGCGATAGCATGCCTGACAGCACTGATAGTGTGGGAACCCCCCTTACTCACTAACTGCCAGTGGTGGGAAAAGTACTCACATTTATTACTTAAGTAAAAGTATCAAAACTGCAATTTAGAAATACTCTGTTACAAGTAAAAGTCTGGAAATCAAAATTCACTTGAGTAAAAGTATAAAAGTGTTGGTTTAAAAATGTACTTAAAGTACCAAAAGTAGAAAGGACTAATTATGCAGAATGTCCCATTTCACAAGTTTTCTAATGTAAACAAATCTTTTGAAAATAGACGATCTACAAGCTCACAATGTGTCGCATTGTGAGCTTGTAGATCGGCTATTTTCAAATGGCCGAAATGTATATAGGCCTGAAGTGGTTAATGTATGTTTTGTAATAATGATCAAAATCTACAAAGTAACTAAAGTTTTCAAATAATTGTAGTGGAGTAAAAGTACAATATTTACCTCTGAGATGTAGTGGAGTAGAAGTAAAAGTACTGAAAATTGTAAATGTTCAGTACGTTGGAAAATTGTAAATACTCCAGTAAAGTCAAAACTATACCTAAGTACAGTACTTGAGTAAATGTACTTAGTTACTTTACACCACTGCTAACTGCATGTTGGGACACACACACACACACACACACACACACACACACACACACACACACACACACACACACACACACACACACACACACACACACACACACACACACACACACACACACACACACACACACACACACACACACACACACACACACACACCCCAACTAGTCAAGTCAAGTGAAGCCAATGAGAGCAGGAAGCAGTTTCTAACCCATGTACCTGTTGTATAACTGATAAGCAGGTTGGTGTCTTGCATGGTTTCCTCAACCGTCAGCGCCGGTGTGTGACTGTGTGTGTGTGAATGTGAAATACTGATATACTAATACATAATATACAACATATAACCATTCCATTTACCTCAAGGACAGTCCTTTTAGCCTTAAAGGTTTTCTAACCTTTTCTATGATGTTATGATATCTTGCGTATTTTAATGGCTTTTTGGGGGGTTTTATTTGGTGAGATCTGACGTTCCTAGTGCCAGAACACTATGCAACCGGGGAAAAAAAGAAACGGAAGTCTCGCTAGACGAGATTTCAATCTCGTCTAGACAAGATTTCAAAGACGAGATTGAAAATCTCGTCTAGCGAGACTTCGTTTTTTTGGTTTATTTTATTTTGCATAGTGTTCTGTCATTATGAACGTCAGATCTCACCAAAAGAAAAGCTATTAAAATAAGCGATCTAACGCAAGGCCTATTGCCGTACGTTTTAAGCTGTGGCGGACCCGGGATGGAGTTATGACATTTTTCTACTGTACCATTCATCCCAAGATATCATAACATCATAGAAAAGGTAAGAAAACAGTGGTCCAAAATTCCCCTTTAATGTCTGACTGTACCACATGATGGGCCCAATGGAAACAACAAGCTACAGTGCTTTCTTGGGTTATCCTTTTAGCAGACCTTGAATTGAACTGTACTTTCCTGTGCTTTTTTGTGCAAACTGCTAATAAAGTATCAATCAATCAATCAACTCCAACAGAAGTTGTCCCTTATCTGTTATAAGGCCTATATTGTAAGGTGAGCAGAGTCAGTCCCATGCAGCAGAGTGTAAACAGAGAGGTGAGAAGCCTGTCTGCTCCACAGATAAGCCACGGATAGCCGTGGGAAAACAAGTCTCTCAGACTAGAGGAGGCAGACAAAGCCTCTATAGCGATAATAACCCTAATTTCAAAGTTCTGTTTCAAAGTTCTGGTCGTTTCTCGCCTTAGACATTACGATTTGACATCATCGAATCAGCTCTTTTATCTAAAAGCCAAGTGGAGAAAAACAAACAACATCATCATGGAATGAGATGGCTGAAGGTTAGGGTAGATTCTAAGCAAGGGAGACCAAGCCTTTTGTTTTAGTGCCCCAACCACCTGGAATGACCTACAGCTTAAATTTTATATCTGTTCTCCCATAAAATACGGACAATTTAAAACCTTGATTGCAGGCCTACCCACAAATGTCTGCAATTGCTTTTAAATCGTGTTGCATCACGATAGGGAAAGGTTGTTTTTATTTTATTTTGCTGTTCTGTCTTGTTTTTGATGTGAATATTGATGTGAAAATTAAATTGTACTGTGATGTATCTCGACGACACTGCAAATGAGGGCAACCTCAATGTCTTTCAAGAATAAATAAAGATTTGAAATGAAATAAAATGAATCCATGTGTTTTGTAGATTGTAGTTACTGTAGCCTCAACCTGTAGCCAACTGAAATAAAGAAAAAAACTACAATTACTCCTGGAGGAGTGGAGTGTATAGAACATGACGTTGTTGTCGGGCAGAAACCTCTTATCTCCACAGTTTAACTTTTTGTGTTTAAAACGGCAAAAGTAACAGATTCACAAGCTCGCGTCGCGTTTTGAGCTTGTAGATCTGCTACTTTTGCCGTTTTTGAAATTGAATCCTGAAAAGTAACAGTTTTGGACATATGAGGTTTCCATCTAACAGAGACGATAGGGCATTGGTTCTCAAAGTGGGGGACCCCCAGGGGTCCTGGGGGAGGAGGGGTACCAGGGGGTCCCAGGCAAAATTAGTTAATATAACGTCACAATCATTTTAACCACTTTAACCATATTTTATACTTCGGCTATTCAAAAATAGCAGATATACAAGCTCATAGCGTGGCACCGAGTGCCGCGCTATGAGCTTGTAGATCTGCTATTTTTGAAAAATCTCTGGCCCAAAATATGTTTTGAGATGGGGGGGTCCGCAGCCAAATACATATCATTTTGGGGGTCCTTGACATGAAAAAGTTTGAGCACCACTGCGATAGGGTATGCAGCGTCCACACCTCTAAACTCTGAGACATATCGGGCACCTTTCCTGTCCTCGTGAAGCCTCTCTCGCTGCTCCACAGAAGACGTACCGGGCGGCGTCACCGATTCCATCCATCCCTCCCTCCCTCTCCACAACAACTCTGCATCCCTGCTTTCTGTCGCCCCATTCCCCCCCCGACCAGGTCAAAGATCAAACCTCTCACTGGGACCTGTTTATCAGGGGAGAGGTTGTGAGACCTACAGAGAGGGAGGGAGGGGGGAGACTGAGAGACAACTTGTTTTCAGTGGTCACTTCTAGGAAAGCTCCCCAAAAAAACACCAAAGCTAAGCAAGTGTCCTCATGGGTCAGATTATCATCATCACACTGGAAGAAGAGATGGTATAAAAACAGAGAGGGAGACATTTAGGGAGAGAGAGAGAGACGGCAAGCTTTTCTGCAAACTCGGCAACAAAATCTGTGCAGCACTACTAACGCGGAAAAGGGAAATTACACTTTTTATATTCTGCTTCACATCGTTTCTTCACATCTTTCAGAGAGAAGCCGTCATGATGACCTACGGGATGAGCTCCTGGGTGTGTACCATTGCACTGTGGCTGATGATGGCCGACGATGGCCACGCACTGCGACGGTAAGCATATTATTATCTCTCCATCCAAGTACGTTTTATTCTCACCTTAATGCTGCGTTTTGTGGTACACATCGGCTGCTGTTTTTAACCTCATGTAGGCTACATTGTACACTGTACCTGCTTATGTATCCTTTTCACTCTACTCATATAAGAACATTTGATTTTCTTGATCTGTTTCTATCTGGTCTTTCCTTGAACTTACTCTTTGTCCCTTTCCTGAAAACGGCAAATGGAGTTTGTTATATAATAAATAAATTATTTATACACACACACACACACACACACACACACACACACACACACACACACACACACACACACACACACACACACACACACACACACACACACACACACACACACACACACACACACACACACACACACACACACACAATATACTAATGATAATTAGAGCTAATCTAATTAGAGCTAATCTTTTTATGATGCATTGTCTCAGAAGGTGTTTTGCTCTGTGACAGGCATGCATTTAACCACTTAAACCTATTACTTTTATGACCATTGCAAATCAGGGTTCTGCATTTGGCCCCCTCCTTTTTTTTGCCTCTACACCAAGGCTCTTTGCCGAAAACAGCCCGTCTGCAAGCTCAGCTATTGGAGTAGGCTTTTTTATCCGAATGTTCACCAATTTTCTCAGAATGTTTTTTGACTATTATGACATGCCCAGAAAAGGGACGCTAGCTAGGGATCATGTGGTTAAAACACATTTTTGTGTTTTGTGAAAAGCACACAACACGCGTACTGTATATACTGTACATACACATCAAACCAAAGTGTCAAGATAGTTTTTTGCTTCTACACCCTTTTCAGTTGTCTAACTTCTGATCATTTAAAGGTGGTGTAAGTTTTTTGTTTCTTTGTTAAAACAAAACGTGTTTTTCTTTTTTAATCTCTTTGATGCGATATTCTGATCATTGCTATAGAGTGTTCGTTCAGTAACAGGGGTCTCCATGTCTCTCCAGCTCTTTAATAAACAGAAAATACAATTTGCCAATTTCATCCAATCAGGAGAGAGAACCCCACAAAGATAAGTTATCAGCTTGTGTTCTAGTTCCAAGTTTTCATCACTTCCAATTCCACTTGTTTCTCTTGCACCCTTTCTGAGTTCTCTCTCCTGATTGGATAATTCAAATTGGAATCCCAACCTGTTTTTCATGTTTTTCTTTCCTAAAGAGCTGAAACGAGGAAAAACCCCTGTCACTGAATATAGCTAAGATTACTACCAGAATATAGAGCTATTTAATACTTACTTTATGGAGAGGTCCCTGGCCAAATATATCATTTTGGGGGGTCCTTGAGAAGAAAAGGTTTGAGAACCACTGATTTAGAGGGCATTTGTAGAATCGGCGGCCTCAGGTCTTAATGGGTTAACCCATTCAATCTGGAAAAGCATCCGTGTCATTTTAGATTTCTTTGGCTGTTCAAAAATAGCAGATATACAAGCTCATAGCGCTGCACTTTTGAAATCTTTGAATATATATTTTAGAGCAAATCTTTTTTTACTCAAATCTTTGCTTCTGGGGATTCTACATGTCTTCTAAAATGGTTGAAAAAAAAACTTATGTTGCTATAATATCAGTGGTTCTCAAACTCTTTTCATGTGAAGGAGCACCCAAAATGATATGCATTTGTCCACAGACCCGCTCCAACCCCCCCCCCCCCCCCCATTTGTTCCAGGGACCCCCAGAAGCAAAGATTTGAGTTAAAAATTAGATATATATATTCAAAAATGTATCACGATTTTTCAACCATAAAAAAGAAATCTTAAAGTGACACAGATGCGTCCCCGGTCTAAATGGATTAAACAAGATGTCTGTGTTTTGCTTCCAGAGTGGCCTTAAACAAGATGCCGTCCATCAGGGAGACGCTGCAGGAGATGGGGGTGTCCGTTGAAGCGTTCGCTGAGCTCAACCAGAAGAGTTCAGATGGTCCCTCCAATGGGACCACCCCAGATCCTACGCCCCTAACCAACTATCTGGATGTGAGACCCCTATAGCAATGAGCACTGGGTTGGATTTGTTTGCTGGGGGGCAGTGTTGATTTCGTCGACTAAAACTATGACGAAAAATGTTCGTCGTCCACCTTTTTTCACTGACGAAAACTAAATAAAAACTAAGCTACGATGACTAAAAATAAGACTAAATATATTGACAATCTCGTTAACAAATAAAAACTAGACTAAAATGTTAGTGAGGGACTAGTGGAGAAGAGATCCAATAGAACTAACCAAGTCATTTTGTTTGGTTGCGCTCTGGTGTTGCACTCTGAAAATAGCAGATCTACATGCTCACAACGCGTCGCGCTGCGACGCGTTGTGAGCTTGTAGATCAGTTATTTTCAGCATGCAGCCAAGTGTAAAATCAGCCATTACGACGCCATCAAGGCCTGCCAAAAAAACTTTTTAGTCGACTAAATCAACTGTAGATTTAGGTGACTATAATCTTATGATATTTAGTCGACTAAAACTAGACTAACAGTAAAACACTAAAACTAAAAGGAATTTGATTCAAAAGACAACGACTAAAACTGAATTATAATTTTTTGTCAAAATCAACACTACTGGGGGGGATGGGGGAATCCATTTTGGCCTTGTAGATCTGCTATTTTACTCCACTACAGTTATGGGAAAACGTTAGTTACTAGTTACTTTGATAATTTGATTATTATTACAAAACATACATTAACGGCTTCAGTCCTATTTATACTTAGGCTATTTTCAAAGCATTTTTTTTAATACAATTTCTTTTTAGACAATTGGAAACTTGTGAAATGGGATATTCTGCATAATGAGAACTTAAATTTCAGTACTTGAGTATATTTTAATGCAAATACTTTTGCACTTTTACTCCAGTAAATTTTGAATGGCGGACTTTCATTCGCAACGGAGTATTTCTACATGGTGGTATTGTTACTTTTACTTAAGTACAAAATGTGAGTACTTCTTCCACCACTGACGGTTTGACTCAGGCTTTTTGGGGGTAATGCGAGCGCATCATTTTGATCTTTGGCTGTTGGATTACTAACATTGAAAAGTTGCCTGTGCTTTTGAACAGACGCAGTACTTTGGGGAGATCAGCATTGGCTCTCCTGCCCAGATGTTCAACGTGGTGTTTGACACAGGATCAGCTAACCTGTGGGTCCCCTCACAAAGCTGTTCACCCTTCTCTACTGCCTGCTGTGAGTGCGCACGCACGCACGCGCGCGCGCGCACGCGCACACACACACACACACACACACACACACACACACACACACACACACACACACACACACACACACACACACACACACACACACACACACACACACACACACACACACACACACACACACACACACACACACACACACACACACACACACACACACACACACATTTGTACTGTAAGTAATTTTTTTTAAATGCAGGACATTTACTTGTATTTCTACTTTGTGGTATTGCTACTTGTACGTAAGTAAATGGTTTCACTATAAATGTAGTCAGAAAATTGACAGTAGTAGGGAATAATGTAATCTCTCAAGAACAGATTCCTGCACTGCGTTGGAATCTGTCGGGGAGGTTCGTCATAACAAGTGCGCATGGGCGTGCCTTCAGATCAGGAAGCGGGCCGCGCTTTACCCAATCAAATGTAGTGGGCGGGATTCACGTGTCCGTCGATCGTTCCCCCCTCGAAACAAACCGAAACTAATTTAACAATAGCGTCCGCGGAGCAGACAAAACCACGGAAAGATATTCACATTTTAACTTACTCTTTCATCATAGAAACAAGTGGGCTTATAACCAAAACGATCCATGTTCTCTGGGAGAAGTGGTGTTAGTGTTCCGTGTAGAAATATTGTTAGTGGGAATGAAAACATAGTCGCACCAACCGGAAGTGATGCGCTGAAGGATACAGAAACACCGGTTTCCTTTGCGCTCTGGCGTTACGTTTTCTTCCGCCCAGAGCCAACAGACATAGAACAAACAGCAGAGGGCGCTGTTTTTCATTTTCAGTTGGCGATGGGTTCCCAGATTGGGAATAATGTAGCGCAGTGGTTTTCAATGTGGGGTCTGAGGACCCCCAGGGGTCCTGGGGGGGGGGGGCTTTCAAGCTTATGCATCTGCTATTTTTCAATCTTCTTTGGATAATATCGAATATTTTGGGACAATTTTGAATCAATTGAATTTCTTAAAATAAATCTTCTCTTCTGGGGGTCCCTGGCACAAAACCTTTTCAAAGGGGTCGGCGGCCAAATGCATATCAATTTGGGGGTCCTTGACATAAAAAAGTTTGAACACTGGATGTTTTTCACAGTCACCCACAACAGGTACGACGGGTCCAAGTCCGACACACACGTGGACAACGGAACAGGATTCTCCATCCAGTACGCCTCTGGAAACGTGAGGGGATTCCTGAGCCAGGACATCGTTACGGTGAGTTCTAGGAGCGCAAAAAAACTAATCAAACTAATCGATTGAATTGATTGTTTAAAAAAATAAATGTATATACACATCATCGATAATTACTACTAAGCCACGAGGTGAGATCAACCACTTTAACCGTGGCCTCCTCAATTTGGGCACAGTTAAGGGCGGAAATGTTCAAAAAACATTTCAAAGAAATCTGAAAAGTTTCAAATTGTAAAGAAAACAAGTAAACAGGTAAAAAGAAGTGAAAATAGCAGATCTACAAGGTCACAAATGAGCAAACTATACTATAAAAACTGGTCAAACATTGGCCAAATTGTCAAATAATATAAGAAAGAGGCAAAACAATATATATAGCTGATCTACATGCTCACAACGCCTCACTACCCGAGGCTTATAGATCTGCTATTTTCACAATATGTATCTGTGGAACCAAGTCAAACTGAATGTAATGCCTCAACTCCTGCAATTCCAAGTGCTTCTCAGGTGGGGTTGTCCCCAGTTCAAATATGATTATTTTGGGGGGTCACGGCCTGAAAAGGTTGAGAACCACTGGTCTATAGGACTGTGCAAATTGGGGATGGGCATCAGACACAGAAATCGGACATCGGTCAGACTCTAGATGTGACAATAAATGAAGTTGATTATGATTGTGAAGCACTGATCTGCAGCCACTGGTGTCATTGTCACGGTCAAAGTGGGCGACAATGTCATCACAAGGAAAGACGAAATGGCCTATCTGGGTTGTATCTTAGAGCAGTGGTTCTCAAAGTGGGGTCCAGGGACCCCCAGGGGTCCTTGAGGGAGTTCCAGGGGGTCTCCAGCTAAATGATAGATAGTTAGAACCAAATTGACCCTTAGCCTATGGGTCTGTAACTCTGAGAGTTAATATAACCTTGATTTTACAATGTAAATTGGGGTCCCAGAGATAGAAATGCCATTAAATGGGGGTCCGTAGCCCTAATGCATGTCAAACTGGGGGTCCTTGAAATTAAAATGGTTGAGAATCACTGCTAGAGTCGTAAAAATCTTCTCTTATGGGGGTCCCCTGCGGCTCTAGCAGGAGCACTCATCCAATGTCACTATGACTATGCATGCACCTCGTGGTACTTAAGCACCTCAAAGGCATTAAAAACAAAACTGCAAACCTCTCAAAACAAACTGGTCAGGTTACTACTAGGCCTCACACCCAGAACAAACCTAACCCCTGCTCATTATGCTATAGGGTGGGACGGCTCAGGGTAGAGGACAGAGTAAAGCAAACGGCAATGGGCCTGGTCTTCAAGATACGCGAGAAAACAGGGATACCCATGTAACCTGTCAGACTACTTCAATAGTGTAAAAGACGTTCACAAGCAGACACCAGACGGCGCCCCACTGATCTCACTGAACCCAGTTTCGACACAAAAATTGGGTCAAATTGGTTCTACTGCTATGCCACCAGAATGTGGAATGCCCTAGCAGCAGGCATACAAAAAGTGTGAATCCTTACCCTCCTTCAAAAGCTCTAAAAGAGCACTTATAGGTGGCTGCAATTTGTAACTGGCCCCTGTACAAAGTAAAAAGTCTAAGCTTATCACCGGAAATGACTCCTCCCCCAACTGTTTACTGTACATATCTTTCTTTTTTATTACTACTCGTATATATGATGTTTTTGCATATTACTGTATATTATTGTTTGTCTTTAAATGTCTCGTTGAATTTAATACACAGGACCTTAATGGAATAAGCCCTGGGCTTATTTTTGATCCTTTTAGCATTCTTTTGTATAAATCTGTGCCACCGTGCCTTTTATTTGCAAACTTTTAATAAAGTATTCAATCAATCAATCAATTGTTCCCAGGTGGGTGGCATCGAAGTGCACCAGGTGTTTGCTGAAGCCATCTCCCTGTCCGCCATGCCCTTCATCTTCGCCAAGTTCGACGGCGTGCTGGGCATGGGCTACCCTGACGTGGCCATCGACGGAATCACCCCCGTGTTCGACCGCATCATGAACCAGCACGTCCTCGAAGAGGAAGTGTTCTCCATCTACTACAGCAGGTACTGGGGTCCATCAATGAATCCATGCAACAACGGAAAAAATAACATTCTGATATATATATATATATATATATTTCATAATCGACTAAATCAGTTTGTCTTATTAACCACGTAAGCCCTATTTTTTTGTACAATGGTGTCCCACAAAAATAGCAAATAGCTGATCTACAAGTTTGTTTTGCTATCCTGAAACCTCTGTCAGTCAGTCTGTTCGACATGTTTCAGCTCAGAGGGTTAAAGGCATAGTTCACCCCCAAAATGACTAATCGATAGAGCTAAATTAATCTGAACTTGCACACGTGCATTGACCATTAGCATATGCAGACAGTGGCAAGGCCCATTTTTTACTTTCCCAAAATGTAAGCCGTTTTATTAGCGTTTTTGTGTTAACACCGGAGATTCGTACTTCGGCTATGGGATCTGTTGTCTTGGTTGCAGCCCTGCAGGCTATGGCTAGCCTGGTAAACCAATCCCGGTCACGGAATTCACATTTCCATCTGCAGAATGCACAGGTTTAGGCATAGTTTTATTAAGGTTAAGATTAGGAACAAGGTCAGGTTTAGCCATAGTTTTACTGAGGTTAGGTTTAGGAATACCTGGTGGTGACCATTCCGAGGTCACCGGATTTGACTCGGGGCGAGCGTGTTTTGGCGCGAGCGTTCTTGTATTCGTTGAGTCACTGCATGGAGCAATAAAGCAGTTCCTCATAATATGATAACGTTTTCATTGGGTTAATATGTTTTAAATCCTATTCTTTTTGACAGGGACCCCCATCACTCCCCGGGAGGAGAGCTGGTGCTGGGAGGCACGGACCCCAACTACTACACTGGAACCTTCAACTACATGGACACCAAAGAAACGGGCAAATGGGAAGTCATCATGAAAGGGTACGACGTCCAACCCACACCTTGTACTGCAGGGGGTCTTCAACGTTTCTCAGGCCAAGGACCCCCTGCTATTTTTTTATTTCAATCCTGAAAAGTAACACGAAGTTTCCACCCGACACGAGACGATATTGTATAGAATTGTGTAAACTTTTTCATAGATTTCATAGATAGCTTAATTGACTTGTTAGACAGCACTATCTAACAAGTAGTTAGATAGTGTTTGAAAGTGCTGTGTAAATGTATGTTTTTGTTTGTTTGTGGCTACACCTTTTTAAACAAACATTTCCTCCATTCTCGCAGGGTCTCGGTCGGGGAGCAGATGATGTTCTGTGAGGAAGGCTGCAACGCTGTGATTGACACTGGCTCCTCCTACATCACTGGCCCCGCCTCCTCTGTCACTGAGCTGATGAAAGCCATCGGAGCCGTGCTGGACGAAAGCGGCGTAAGCAACAACCACCAACTCTATATAGTTTCCATATTATGTTTGAAAGTAAAAAATACAACAAGGGCGCTAGGGCGGCGCAGTGGTTAAGTGCCTGCCCACCACCATGGAGGCTGGGGGTTCAAATCCACCGTGGTGCATCCGGCTTTGTCAAGCTTTGTTACCAACACAATTGGCCCGTGTTCGGGGGAGGGAAGCCGGGCGGGATATTTGTCAATGCACGTAATCTGTGGCGGCAGCTGTCAGTAGGGAGTGTTGGGCGGGAGGAGTAGGACGAAGGCTCTACTTCCTCCCGGTGAGGGCTCCTCACTGGGAGGTGAGTCAGTAGGATACAACAGTATGTGTGTGGGGAGGCATTCATTGGCACAACGACTAAATTGGGGAGAAAAGGTTAAAAACAAAAAAATGCTTATGCTCCTCAACAAAGGCAATGCATAAAATGTGCGTTTGGCAACTTTGGGGAAATTAGCAAGAGTTAGATCCTGAAAGTGAGATTAGCTATTGCTACATTCAGATGAATCATGTCCTCGTATGATTGGCAGGCACATAGTTCAACTTCATAAAGCTCCCCTGATTGGTCGAGTGACACTGGGAGCAGCAATTATGATAAGACCACAGAAACACTTGCTCAAACCCACCGCGGTGGCCGAAAGTCTGAACAATTACATTTGGTCGTGTTCGGGGGAGGGAAGCCAGGCTGGGAGCGTGATGTCCTCACAAGTATCAATGTACTCCTACGTGCTGGGGGCGGAGCCTATCGGCGGGGAATGTTCATTGGAAGGAGTACGACGGGGGTGCTACGTCCTCCCGGTGGGGGCTCCTCACTGGCAGGTGAGCCAGTAGGATAGGTTACAACAGCATCAACAATCAAGTTGGATGAATTTATTGGCATAAAGACTAAATTGGAAGAAAAAGGGGGAAATATTATTGGCTAGGGTACTTAAAAAAACTAAACATTACAGAGGCTGCATTTGAATTAATGGCAGCTGGTAGACTCAAGCAGTGTTATGAAACCTTACTACAATAATGTTGGGAAATGCATTGATAGGTGATAGGATAAAGGTCATACGTTTTTCTAATGCACTCCCATCCAGGCACAGCCTGATGGAAGAGAAAAAAGACTCACAGAGGAAACAAACGACTAACTAGGACAACATAAAAATACAAATAAACAGTCAATATGTGAGTCAGTCGCAGCAAGAGAGGGAGTAGAACTGAACAAACACAATTTTACAACTCACACAAAACAACAAGTCAACCTATAAACGTTATCTACAGTAATTGGATGGGTCTTTAGCACGCTTTTAAAAGTTGAATGCTGTTTCTTTGTTTCTCTTCCTGTAGTACAAAGTAAACTGTGCCACTGTGAAGACTCTACCCAGCGTGACCTTCCACCTGGGGGGTCAGGAGTATGCCCTGGACCAGGAGGACTACATCTTATGGGTGAGAACAACAATAACCCTTCATTCTCAAAGCATTCTTAAACCCTATGCTTCAGTTGACCGCGGTCCCTCAGGGGTCTATACTTGGTGGTCCCGTGCTTTTTATTCCCCTCTACACCAAATCTCTTCGTAGCAAATAGCCAATATACAACTTCACAACACGTCGCCACCCATTGTGAGCTTGTAAGTCTGCTAAAGTAATTTCACCCTTCCTTTTCCCTCTACACCAAATCTCTGTCGAAAATAGAAAATAGCCGATCTACAAGCTTGCAAACCTGCTTTTTTTTAAAAACTTCTTTAACCTACTCACTACAGACACTACTACACTCACTACAGTCCATCAAAAACACAAGTTTCACATGTAAACATTGTTCCCTGAACTGGTGGTGTGTGTTCCTCTCATACAGCAGTCCCAGTTTGGAGGAGACGTGTGCACCGTGACCTTCAGGGGCTTGGATGTGCCGCCCCCTACTGGCCCCATCTGGATACTGGGGGCCAACTTCATCGCCCGCTACTACACCGAGTTCGACCGGCAGAACAACCGCATCGGGTTCGCTGCGGCCGTCTGAGAACAACACTGATTTACTCTGAGACTCTGTCGCTACACTGACTGACTGTTGATGGTTCCCATTTAGCCCGTCTATCTCTCTCTTTCTTTGTCTCGATCTGACTCTGTCTGTCTCTGTCTGTCTGTCTCTCTCTCCCTCTGTGTGTGTGTGTGTGTGTGTGTGTGTGTGTGTGTGTGTGTGTGTGTGTGTGTGTGTGTGTGTGTGTGTGTGTGTGTGTGTGTGTGTGTGTGTGTGTGTGTGTGTGTGTGTGTGTCTCTCTCTCTCTCTATCTGGCTTTCTAGCTGTCTCTCTCTCCTCCCTCGGTGGTGGATGAAGTACTTTACTTAAGTAAAAGATGTATTAAAAAAGAAATATTCTTGGGTAAAAGTTCAAAAGTAATACTTAAAGAGTGCCTTAAAATGCCAAAAGTAAAAGTAGTTTGTGCAGGAAGTCCTAGGTTCTCAAAAAGAGGCAATCTACAAGCTCACACAAAGCTTGGGACCTAAATTTTGTAGGCTATACTCAAAGCACAGCACTTCTGCAAAACATTTTAAAATAATTGAAAAATATCAAAAATGTTTTGGAAACTTTAGATTTTTTTTAAAACATCTTCTCTTCTGGGGGTTCCCTGGCACAAACTATTTTCAGATAGGGGTCTCTCTCTCTCTCTCTCTCTCTCGGAGGGGGGAGGGGGGTTATTTTGATTATATTGGTTGTATTATTTTACTCTTAGCTATTAAGAGTCTCATTTTGTGCCAGTTGCACTTTCTCTTTGCTGCGTAGCCTTTTAAGTGTTTGGGGTTTTATCTGTATGTGAGCATATGATATTGTCGCTATCGGGCAGAAACCTTGTATCTCCCTGTTTAAACTTTTTATGTTTTTTTTCCCCCCATAAATTAATGCCCTACTTCGTCACGCAAGTGTGACGCAAGAAATGGTTAAAAAATAACCCATCTGCCAGCTCACAACGGGTCGTGAAGCAACACACTGTGAGCTTGTACATCTGTTATTAATATAAATATTGACCCAATGAACAGTATTACCCCATTAAGACCGGCCTGGAACGCATCTGTGTCACTTTTTGATTTGAGCTAAAAAGCATTATTTTACACTTTGGCTATTCAAAAATAGCAGATATACAAGCTCATAGCGCGGCACCGAGTGCCGCGCTACGAGCTTGTAGATCTGCTATTTTTGAAAAATCGTGAAAATGTTTAACTCAGATCTTTGTTTCTGGGGGTCCCTGGAACAAAATATTTTAAGATGGGGGTCGGCGGCCAAATGCATATAATTTTGGGGGTCCTTGACATGAAAAAGTTAGAGCACCACTGATATAGAAACGTACGTTTTTTCAGAATACTGTTGGGATTTAGAAGACATTTGTAGAATCGGCTTCAGGTCTTAATGGGTTAACAAAGAGCTTGTGAATAAATGATACTGTAACTACATTGGATCCATTGGAACATAGGTTATTTTTTTCCATTTTATGACAAGTTTTAGACATACAAGTTTTCCACTTGACAGCTACACAAAAAAATATTGTTTTATTTACTATATCAGGTTTTGTGGGGCATGTCATTATAGGTGAAAATGTTTTCCTCGCCTAGAATCTTTTTTGAACACACAAATTGATAGAATATCTGATCTACAAGCTCTCAATGCATCATGGTGGGACCTTGACATTTCCCCTCGTCCATCGGCGTGCCTCGCTCACAAAACGTTTGAAAACCCACTGTTATTGTTTCAGCACATTATTAGACATGTACTATATTTTCTTATAGCAGCCTGTAAGGCCATATGATATGTGTTATCAATCCTGACGTGACAAGAATAAACTTGTTTAAACATCTTTTTAAGACCTAGTGTTATTTCCTCCATGATGCTAAAAACTGCATGTTGTGTTTGTGTGAAGATGACTTCGCGCGCACACGCACACACACACACACACACACACACACACACACACACACACACACACACACACACACACACACACACACACACACACACACACGTGGTGGAAACACACACGTGGTGGAAAGTAACTAAGTACATATGTACTCAAGTACTGTACTTAAGTAAAACTTACTTTACTGGAGTATTTCAATTTTTGTCATACTTTTACTTCTACTCCTCTATATCTCAGAGACAAATATTGCACGTTTTTTTAATCCACTACAATTATTTGAAAACTTTTGTTACCTGCCCTATTTAAACTTTGTCTAATTGAAAATAGCCGATCTACAAGCTCACAATGCGTTGTGAACTTGTAGATCTGCTATTTTCAAAGGATTTATGCATTTTATACACTTGAAAACTTGTGAAATGTGATATTTCATGCATAATGAGTACTTTTACCTTTGGTACTTTAAATATATTTTGAATACTTTTGTACTTTTACTCAAATGAATTTGGAATACCGGACTTTTACTTGTAACAGAGTATTTCTACATTACAGTATTGATACTTTTACTTAAGTAAAAAATGTGAGTACTTCTTCCACCACTGGTGACTTTCAGCATGCAACCCACCATGGTGAAAGAAATAATCAGATTGTTGCACTTAAAGGGATATTTCACTTTCAAACATGTTTGGGGTCATTTCAACGTCTACTCAGACTTTTGTGTTTCAACCCAGACAGTTTTTAAGTTGCTTGATTCAGTATTTAGATATTCAATATTAATCTTATCAGATACGCCCAGATATCAGATTATAACTTCAAACTCCATTTTAACCATGTTAGACTCATTAAAAACACCCGTCCTTGGTTCTGCTGACCGATATATATATCCGTGAGTGGGCCGTGTTTTTTCAATTACCTTTTCATTTATTTGTTATAATGTTTGGGGAAACCTCGGCAAACCTCTAGTTTGAGACAATTGCAATTATGTTGCATAATCGTCATAATAGTTTCCACGTTGATTATTTTTTTTTAAACATTCTAAAAAAATACCGGAAACAGCCGATGTACGAGAACTTGTCTGTTTCCACAATAAATAAAAAGAACTTTCACAGTATAAAGTTATTAAATATGACAGTCACTTCTTTGTATATTAAGTTATTTGTCATATCTGCCCTGAGCAGAGCCAGGACAGAAACAGCATTTTTATTTGTTATGTTCCAGTGTTCGAT